>NC_081159.1:7932500-8532500 GCF_012432095.1 Onychostoma macrolepis
AAGCAAACATTTTATAAAAGCACATTATTTCTTCTGTTAAAAGGAATATTTAAGCAGTAAAGTTGTTCTCACTTTTAGTCATTTTAGGGTTTATGGTGTTGCAGCAATTTTGTTTGGATATAAAATTGGGTATATCGTCATATAAAAGGTTACTCTGTGATTTTTTTCACAATAAAATCATGTTAACACATATTGTTTACATCTTGTGGCTATACTAATAAAAAAGTGATTATTTTTTTAATATTTATGCATTGGCCATATTTATAGATATTTCATTGTAACTCTTCAGTCAAACCTTTCTTAGACCAGCATAAACCTTCTCTCACACCATTATCCGTACTAGTTGATGGCTATTAGGGAGTTTGCTCAGGGCATTTGGCAGGAATACTAGACTTTCCAGGAAAGCATCTCTGACAGTTTGTGTGCTTCATTGCAAGGTAGCTCTAAAATAAATAATGTTTTTACCCAGTATGTATACAGTATATATGAAAATACATAATATATTGTGCATTGTGGTTGCCAGATTGCCCTCCTTATCACTCCCTGATCATCTATACATAATAATACTTAAACAAATCTCTCTTGAAATGAGGAAGATGGGAGTTTTTAAATGGGATCTTTGTGAGAATGGTTATCAGGGATATTTGGAGTTACACTTGTTATATTAACTCCAGTGGATATGATGTCAGTCTCTTTCAGTGCCAACTTGTAGCACCTGCTCACATCTGTCTAATTCTGGGATTTCTCTGAGAAAGTTACCAAAGCAAAGATTTATTTGTGTGAGAGAGTGCATGTGTGGAAAATCTGTGTGTAACCTTTTACCCCATACTCTGTTGCAGACATTTCTTATGACCATATGTTTTTAGTCCTTTTTGCAGAGGATTCCACCAGTTTTCGAGAAAAATAAATTCCAAACACCACTATACATTTTTCGCACATATTTTTTGGTTAAAGAACACATGGTAAATTAATTCACACACTGTATGTGCTACAGACATGAATGACACTGAATAGAGGTGTGCTATTACATTCAGAACAATTATTCTAGCTTGGTGTAAGAAAAAAAATCCCATACATTTAAGGAAGGACCTAAACCGGATCTACAGATCAGACCTGTGGATTTGGGGGTAGGATCTTTTAACTTAAACAACTAAAGCAGAACACCTTAGAAACCACATAGCAATGTTACACAAAATAACCGACCACATAGCAGCACTCTGGCAAAGAGCTAGAACTCCCTAACAACACCCTTTAAACCACCCAGTATACTTGAAATGTGTCATAATCCAATTAGAACACCTTACTACACATATGCAGCACACTTCATAGCAATGTTGCCAAAAAAAGTCAGAAAACCTTAGCAACTGCATGTCAATGGCCTGGCAACCACCCAGAACAGCCTAAGAACACCCAAGAAACCACATAGCAGCATACTTAAAACAACTAATACACTTTAACACCGTTACGTTTTTGCATTTGAATGCACCATTTTTTTTCTGCGAGCAAAAAAAAAGTTACTTTCACACTCACATTGGATTATAAATTAAAGTTCTATATTTTTAAGTATTTAAGTATATCAATTTATATTCCTTTCCAAGTCTCTAATCAGGGAGGATTAAAACAGCTCATGTCAAACACCTCCACAGGGCTTTTTGAAGCAGCAACCTTTCCTCTCTTTTTCCACATGTTCTTTCATGTATCTGAGGTGCACAGTGTCGGCAGCAGTCCTCTGCCACTTTCTGTCAAGTTTAGTTAAGAACTCTGCTCAGATAGGCTATAGAAGTCCATCAAAGTGGAGTTCAGACTCTTCCTGCTCCAGACACCCGCTCTGTGTTGCTCTTAAAAGCTCAGAGTGACGAAGACGTGGAGCTGGGGCTGTCAAGGTCTTGGCTGTCTGACCGTCAGCAGTGGAATTAATGACTGCTGCCGTTTGATGTCTGTCTACTTTCAAGAGCTCACAAGATGTCATAATCTGCTCCACATACGCAATCCTACCCTTAAATGATACTGGTCAGATCAAAGCTCTTCAGCTGTTGAAGCAGACGAAGTTACGGCACGGAATGCACCTTCAGGAAGAGCCTGTTTCGTCCAGTGAATCAACAGAAACTTAACGAGTGTGACATGGTTTGCATATAAACAGCCACTCTGTGTCAATTGTGGCAGTTTGACAGTGTGGTTAGTGATGTGAGTGTGTGGCACAGTGAAAGTGTGTGTACGTGTGTGTGTGTGCTGCTCTCTGCAGTGGTGTGTGGTGATGTGGGACTGACAGACATGGACTGTAGCCCAGACCTCCCTGTGTAGGAGGCTTTGGGCAGTGCAGGCCTGATTAGGCAACATGAGGCAGGCTGAGTGTTGACATCATCCGCTTAATAACTCCTTCACCGCTCAGACACACCACCCACATGCACACATGCTTCCTGCCGATCATTACCGCATACGCCCTGGGATAATAAACGTGACACCTACAGCCAGAGTGCGGCTGATAGGACGACACCTGTCACCGATTCCCTCACTGTGGCCACTATGGTGTATTCAACATGCGAAACAAGAAGATGGACCTTAAATTAAATGGACAGTTCAGGCAAAAATGAACATTCTGTCATCATTTACTCACCCTCATGTCGTTCCAAACCTACTTTTGACCGTACAATGAAAGTAGGGTCCAAAACAACATTTGGATCCTACAACAGCTTTCACTGTACAGAGAGGAAAGCAATGAGGTATTTTTCAAAACAGAAGAAAATAAACTACCTTTCAAAAAAATTGGGCCAGATAAGTTTTTTTCTTATCTTAAAGGGTTCGTTCAATCCAGAATTAAAATTTCCTGATCATTTACTCACCCCAGTGTCATCCTAGATGTTCATGTCTTTTTTTACTTCAGTCGAAAAGAAATTAAGGTTTTTGAGGAAAACATTCCAACATGTGTTAAGTCGTGGACGCGCATCACAGAGCTAGTGCAAGATGAGCATTTGTGGTTAAAAAGTATCTAAATTTGTATTTTTTTGTTAGATAAGACCCTTATTCCTCTGCCTTATTCCTCATGTGGAGCCCTTTGAAGCTGCATTAAAACTGCAGTTTGGACCTTCAACCCATTGGCCGCCATTAAAGTCCACTATATGGAGAAAAATCCTGAAATGTTTTGTTCAAAAACCTTAATTTATTTTCGACTGAAGAAAGAAAGACATGAACATCTTGGATGGCGTGGGGGTGAGTAAATTAACAGGAAATTTTAATTCTGGAGTGAACAAATCCTTAAAGGTGCAGCATTTATTATTTTACCAGTACATTCACAGAACTTGGTAAATTATGCCATTTTGATAGGAATGTGGCAGCACCTCAACAAGGATGCATGTTTTTGATCAAATAATCAATATTGTGAAATATTATTATAATTTGAAATAATTGTTCTTTTTGAGTATCTTTTAAAATGTAATTCCTTGTTCCTTTTTCTAGGTGAACTATCCCTTTCAGATTTTATTGTTTGTCTAATTCCTGTTTTATACACCCTTCTCAGTTTTCACGGTGGCAATGCAATTTCTTCCAGAAATAACAAACACTTGGCCTCTGATTTAACTTGAGTCACGTTATCGGCTCAGACTTGTCAGAAGTGCGGTCTTCATTGCATCCATATAAAACCAGCGTATATTGTTCAATCCAAGACTGTCGAATAATCCCTCTTACATTCCTCAGCTCTCCAAGTCAAACATGTCTGCCTCTCCGCAGCTTCGCTGAGGTGGCCTGGCTTCTTTGGGCCCTTTGTGTGTGTGGTCCTTACCAGGGAGGCAACCGCATGGCTTGAGTCCGTCCTCTGTGGCGGCCCGCGTGCTGCTTCTGGGACTCGCCGTGGCGCGCTCTCTCCTCCTGCCAGGCCGCCCCTCCCTTCTCAATGAGAGACGTCGACACCAAATATTTACACAAGAATCTGCTGGAATGCAGGGCTGTTGTAACTGTACGCTGTTCAAAACTCTGTTGAAATAATAGCCAGAGGTGTTTTGACTCATCAGAGAACCTGAGCAGGGTTCCTTTGATGTGGCTATGAATGTCGTTCCGTTAAATCAGCCGTATAACGTTCCTCTCTTTTGATTTGTTTAAAAGTGGAGACTGTTTGAGAGTCTATCCTGTGTTGCTGTTTAACAGTATATCTTACTTGTCACTTTATAGCTTTGTTTAATTTTGGCAGTGAACTAATATATGCATTTAGAACTGCAACTGTGTGACAATAGCTGTATGTTGTTGGTCACTTGGTTTTTAATACTGGGGCGATGCACTAGTTTGCCCTCAGTTTGGGGTCAAGATTTTGTTAATGTTTTTGAAAATCTGAAAGTCTCTTATGCTTTTAAAAACTTTGAAAGTCTTACTAATACTGCATTTATTTGATTATTGAGAAATATTAGTACATTTTAAAAGAACAGTTTTCCATTGTAATTTAATTAAAAATGTTTTTTTTTTTTTCTGTGATGGCAAATCTGAATTTTCAGCAATCTTCTGTTTACTCCAGTCTTCAGTGTCACATGATCCTTCAGAACATTTCTTATTATCAATGTTGAAAACAGCTGGGCTTGTTATATTTCTATCAAACTCATGACATATTTTTTTTTCAGGATTCTTTTATGGAAACAAAAAAAATAAAAAAAATTAACATAAATCTTTTTTTAAATGGGAGTGTATTAAACATCAAAAGAGATATATTGTGGAAGCTAAGAAACATATTCATGCCTATTGTATGCACATATTAATGTATACTAACTTATTAAGAAAGGCACAAAGAATGACTTCAAAACGAATACTGAATTAGACTGCTGATCCAGCAAGCTGAAGAATAAAGGATGAAGCAGTATTTTTCATATATTTATATCTTGAATTAAAAAAATACAGTGCAATGGTGAAGCCATTATAATTGTGAACTTTATGAATGAAATCAAACAGTTAGATTTCATGTTTGAATCAAATGGCTTTGTTGCATATGCTTTTATTGAGTTTTATTGAGTTTGTTGCATATGCTTTTATTTTATTATGTCTCCAGTATCCAAACTTGTCAACTTGGCTGTTGCTATTATATTTCTGAATCAAGCTGAAACTTTTTAGCTTTATTTTTCCATTGGCTAAATGGAAACAAGTTACAGTTTAATCTCTTCCCACATTTGGTTCTATCTGAATAGAGCTACAGAAACAGATTTTGTCATAGCAGTATAGATACAGATACAGATAATGGTTTCACTGCACATTCCTATTACTGTACATGGCAAATCTGTCAAGTTCCACAAGATAAACAATAAGAAATATGCCATCTTCAGAAGCATCATGGAAATAAGGTTCTTATATGCTCTTGGTTTCACGCTCTTCAGCTGTGCAGTGTGTTGAGAGAGAGTGCAAAGCTCTGATTGGCTGAGTTGATGCTGCTTTCAGTGTGGACAGAAAATTGTTACAAGAGGCCTGAATGAATAGACAGCTAGCAAGGCCAGACCAAATGGCTACATCTCTTGGTTTATTAAAAAGCATTTCTGCTTCTTGAAATCTGTCTGATATTACCTGAATCCATTTCTTCTTATCTACGTGAACCATTACTAGGGTACAAAAGGGGCTCAGTGAAACAATTTATGTTATAACAAGATAGTGCCTCTCTCACTGCATTCATCAAGTTTCATGTGCTGGCTGTATCTCACCATGCCTTCCTACACAATGCTTCATGTGTCAGTCTATTGTTCTGCTGTAAGTGATGACGGTGACCTTTGTTATCAGCTTATTATTTCTTTGTCTTTGACCTGCCATTTTGTACCTTTGGGTCTGTCAGCTAAGAGTGAACTAAACCATTTAATCTCAGATAGTGTATAGCATAGTTATGCTTAACATGTATTCAGTGAGGACTAAATAGAAATAAACTAAAGCAGAGGGGAAAAAAAGAACATTATGCATTAATTTTACAGAGATTTTCGTTAACCCTAAAACATAACGCAATGCAAAATTCAAAATACAGGTAAAACAGTGTGATGTACTGGAAAAAAAAATGTGGTAGAACAATTTTCATTCAGTGCTAGTAAATTTCACAGATACTGAAGAAATGGCAAGTAACACATCATATTAAATGTGAAAGTAGAAAGACTGAAACAGCATTTTCTTGTAAAACCATTTTACAGTACAAGATGCTCTTTCTAGATAGCAGAATCTATCTGTTTTCATTGTCTAACCTGAGTTCTTGTGATCCAGAGCTAAAACTCCAAACTGCACTGATATGGAAATTTTAGTCAATGCCAATAACCTTTAATTATTTATATTTTGGAACTTGTAACCAATACATTGTCCAGTCTACATTTTTGTGCGACTGATTGCAAAAACAGTTCAGATTTCTGTGCTTCAAATTATACCAAACTTCGCTAACTGTCACTGTAAAAAGTGATACGTTGACTTAACTTAAAAAAATTGAGGAAACCCGTTGCCTTAAAATTATTAAGTAAATAATTTTTTTTTTTTTTAAAAGGTAAGCGAACTTAACAATTCACTTAACCTATTTTTTTTAATTACCATTTACTTAAAAGATTTTATGGCAACGGGTTTCCTCAATTTTTTTAAGTGAATTCAACTTATCACTTTTTACAGTGTACATTTGAAGAAAAGTAGCTTTCAATTTTTAGACTTATACAGCTGCAAAAGCAAACTCATTTTTTAATGTAATCTTTTAACAGATGGGCCAACATGAAATATCTATAACAAGGAATAATTAGAACAGAATATAGAAATTTGACTGTACTATGCATAAAAAAACAGCAAAGTTTGTTTTATTTTATAAACTATTTTATTTGTGTGTAAAAGTAGATAAGCCATCTAAAATAATGGGAGATCCCATTGTGATTGTGGCTATAATTTCTTGGCTTTCATATATCATCCCGTTTTACTTATTGGACCAATAACGATAATATTATATTGTGACATTCATTGGCTGATACCGATATGGCTGCCAATGCATTTTGTTAAACAGAAAATGTGTTTTTAAAAATAGTTCATTCAGACTGCCCCCATTTCCTTCCTTCACTTAGGTGATCCGAAAAAAATCCCAAACCTGGTATTTATGTCATTCTGAACAAATGGTGTTCTACATCAGAATGCTCCTCATTTATCACACCCTCATTTGACACCCCCATTTTCAGAGGCCCACTCTTCCCCTCCAGCAGCTCTCACAGGACAGGAGCAGGGCAAACTCACCCTGCATCAACTTCAATGTAAGCCTTCTGCTTCAGTTATCTGTCGGAGAAACATAAACACTAAGGGAGGCTTGCACGCACGTGGAGCACGCTGGGAAACCAGCTCTGCTCTGAATGTTTATAACTGCTTATTATAGCGGTTAATGCCCCTCTGTGATTTACAGGCTGTTCTAGAAATCGAATGTTTAACTTTGGCCAATAAAGCTGTGTGAATCAGCTCATGACTCACCTTTTCTGACTGAACATATATGAGCAAATGTGTGTTTAGAGTACTTTTGGTTTACACAGCTAAAACCACCTTCACATAGAGAGATATTAAAATACTGAAAGGAGTATAAATATTTCAGAAGCTTCATATTTGTCTTCTGTATTTTTTTGTCAGAGCATAATGGAAACAAATTTTTGACCCTTCAGTGATGAGCTACATCTGTGTAACTAAAAATGCTTTTAACAACATTTTTGAATAATATTACAGTGCTTCAGAGTAGTACTTTTTCTAAAAATATTTTTGAACTATTGCAGCTTTAGTTAGACAAAATGTTACATTTAAAAAAAATTCTGACATTTAGCACACACAGGTTGAGAGCAGAGAGAGTAAAATGTCCTCTCATATGCAGTGTTATAATGTGTGATTCATTCATACTGAATCAGTTCATTTTAAAAAGTGATTTACTGATTCAAAGCATTTTAGTTTTTTTTTTTTTTAGAGTATTTTGTTAAATTCTGCTCTTTATCAGTATATAATTCAACCTTGTTATATAAATAACGGTGTGTTTTATTTATCTGTTCAGGTTTTATGCTGTCAGCCTAATTAATATTGTTCATTCATTCAAAGACTCATTCTCAAGAAAAATGATGTTTCATTCCTTTATTTTTTATGCCATAAAAATATGACAATATATAAATGCCTCATTCAAATGCCTCATTCATTCATTCATGACTGGTTAAATTATACATTTCATACACAAGAAGTGCTTGTAATACAAATTTTCAAACATCATTTAGAGTAGTACAAGCTAGAGCTATTTGTACATCTCACCATAATCACTGTATTGCATTGCATTATGTGTTTCACCACACAATAAAAAAAGGTCATTAAACGGCATATTTTTGCTCAGCTTAGGCTTCTGAATAATATAGAGTTGTTTTTGTACCCTCCTCAAGTATGAGCTCCATATTCATACTAGACGTGCCGGTATTTGATAATGTGATAAATCACGATAATGAATATGCACAAAATATTGTTTGAAAATGTTTTAAAAATTATTGTCACAATTTACATTAAGGCTCTATTAGTTAAGATTAGTTCATTCATTAGTTAAACATTCATTAATCTTAGTTAATTTCAATATTTAATAACCTGTTGTTAAAATCAAAAGTTGCTACTGTCTTATTTAATGAACCCAAGCTAACATGAACTAACAGGTGTATTTTTTTTTTTTTAAATGTAACTATTGCTCATTGTTAATGTTAATGCATTAACTAAGGTTAACTAATGAGATCTTATTGTAAAGTGTTACTTATTGGTCTTTATAATTCTTTTGCACTTTAATCTGTGTGAATTTTTTTTTTTTTTTTGCTTTATTATATTTAAATGTTCAGTTATTCTTATTATAAGAAAACCTTTTAAACCTGTTACACTTTATTATTACAACACCTTTTTTGAAACTAAATTTCAATGTTGTGGTAATACCGTATACCGTGATAAAAGCATTAGCAATCAATCGCAACATGAAATTTGATACCGTCACATGCTTAATTCATACTATACCACACTATATGAGCCATAAAGCCTGTTGTATTCAATATGATACAAAACCATAAAACCTTTCTTTCATGTTTTGTCTAAAAGTTCAACAAAAACATGTCAGGCTTTACAGGGTAAAAGCAGCTTCCCCAACCCTGCACCTGTCTCCACCTTTTAGCAATAAGTCCCTGGTACAGTATGTTTGGGGTTCCCTGCAGACTGAAAAATGACGCCTGAAACACTGTACAGAAAAAAGAGACTGCAGCTAGTTGTCAGAAGCAGAACCAATAGGCTTTCCGCAGCCTCCAGACAGTTTGAGGCCAGCAGAGGACCAGAACACAGAATCTGTTCCTGAACCAGACTGCATGTCCTGGGGCGGCTCAGCAGGAGCTCAGTTATAATTTGCCTCGAAGTGCTGGAAGCTGTCTCAGTGGTGCTCCGGTTGAACATCCCACAGTCATGTCGTCAAAGCAGAGACGCAGCTTAGTCTGTAAGGACCAGAGTGTGAATGTCACTGGCTGTGTCTAAACATGGCACAAGTACAGCTGACACGGGGCCAGGACATGGTCAGGAAGACACAATGGGCTTAAGGTGCAGAACTAGATACTAAGGAGAGAGACCAGAATATAATGCTTTGCCCTATCTTTGGACTCCTCTCAGTTCCTTGGAGCTCCCCCTCAAGAACTGGGTCATGAAGGAGAAGAAGAGAGAGAGTTAATAGCTCATAGAAAACTCTCTGGTTGCAAGCAGGACCTGAAGGAAATGAAAGCACTTAGGAGCTAGTATTTATTTATTTTTTATTTTTTTTGGTCAGTGTCAGGCAAAGTCCATGTCTATTTTTAACAATTGCTGTGGTTGTGCCTGGAATTTTTTTTTTTTTTTTTTTTAGAAAAATCTACATTTGGGGATCAATATACTGATCTAAACTGTTTTTTGCTGAAATAGTTGTGTGTGTTTTTATGTTGAGTGTTGTAAATGATGTGCTGTATTTACACATTCACTTTTTCCTTTTCAGTTTTGATAATATTTGTGTCATGAAGATAAATTAATAAATTAAATTTTGAAGGATGCATGTAACAAGCTCAATTTGCATATTTGTCTATGTTTTTCCCTACATTTTGTTGTTTGTTTGCTCAGCGTCTTGAAATGGGGCATCAGGCTCATTGAATATTTATGCTTCTTAAGTGTTAATAATTGACACCGCTGGCATATTTCCTTAGGAAGAGCTCATACACCCAGAACGGAGAATTATTTATCACTGGTTCTTGGCTACTGGGACAAAACAAGACTAACAAAGATAAAAAAATTGTATATGCAATTTATTTATTTATTTATTTTTTTTAATGTTGTGGTGGGGGTGAGGTGTCAGGGTGTAGTAGTGTTTCTTTAAAAAATCTGTATTTTAATTTCTCTTAATTTCTGCATTTATATGTTTAATTTATACTTTAATCTATATGAATTATTGAAATATGGTCTGAGGACAGTGGTGAATGATAATGTCATAAGTTTGTTTAAAAAAAAAAAATGAAATGAAATGGTACATTTGTTTAAAGGAAGTCTACCCAAAAGTGAAAATTCTTCATTTACTCACCCTAATGTCATTCCAAACCTGTTTCTTTCTTCTGTGGAGCACAAAATAAGATTTTTTAAAGAATGTTGATAACCAAATACTTTTGGTTCCCATTGTATACACAGAAATATAATGGAAGCCAATGGGAACCAGAACTATTTGGTTATCAACATTTCTTCAAAATATCTTCTTTTATGTTCCACAGAAGAACGTCATACAGGTCTGGAATAACATGAGAATTAGTAAATGAAGAATTTTCCGTTTTTGGGCATACTATTCTTTAAAAATATTGTAGTATTAACTCATGATTAAATTCAAAGCGAATTTAATGTGAAAACATCGCTATTATTTAAGGGAAAAAATGGCAGGTTATATAATTTTATATCGGTGTTATTTATTTATTTATTTATTTAACAGAACTCCCACACCCACATTTAAGAGTAAAAATGTATCATCTGTGGCCTTGGCACAAATTTCATTTTCAGCTCTCTCTTTTCTATTTCTCCTTTTCTCTCGGCAGACAAAAGTAGTTTCGGGATGCATTAGCCCTTGCTGCATCTGTCTTCCTCCGACAGCAAGAGTGAAAACAAAAGAAAGAATGAAAGAGGAGATGAGATAAGACAAGCCAAAAAGCAAGTGAAGTCATTCTTTTCTTTTGCCTCCAGCTTTTAGTTAGAAAAGCCTTTATTCCCCAAATTCTGTCGTGATGCATTATGCATGAGCGAAACACCCCTCTCCTGCAGATGCTTCTTGCCTCCGTTCACTTTTTTTTCCCTGTGTATACCGTTCTTCTTTTTGGCTCTCTGTATGTATCCTCCTCCTCTCTATCTCTTTTTCTTTCTCCCTTTGTGTCTTCTCTCTCTCTCTCCGTCCTTGGTCTCTCTCATTCTATGCCTCCCTCTCTCGCTTCTCTCTGTGCCCTCTCTTGTGTTGCCTTGTTGAAACACTAATGGCTTGGTACAAGTCATTTCCTCCCTGCACGCTAACATGATTACTCTGTTTTTGTACTGTGTTTCTGTATGACAAATTTGTTTATGGGAAGAAAAGGCGTAAGAGAAAAAAAATCATCTAATGACCTCGCCGAACTGGCCTGCAGCACAAAAAGGCTCAAAGCATCCAGCTACTTGCAAAAAAAGTCAATCTCTTTAATTGCACTGTTCTAGTCAAAGCTTTAAACATTATGCACGTCATCTGCAACTAATGTGCCTCACACCAACATGAACGCGAGTGGAGCTGAATATTAAACCGGTGAAGTGGAAACTGATGATGAGCTTCAGAAAACATACTCAAGCAGAAACACAAAACAAAGTAATGGATTTAAAATCACTATTGCATTCTCAAAAGCTTACTTAATATTCCAAGCCTTATGATGTGAACTTAAATTTGCAATCTGCAAGTGTAGATAATGTTACACGAAATTGTTCCTTTGCTGCATTGAAGCAAGTCGACCAATGCCTGCAAATAAACATATTTATTGTTCGTATTTCTTGTTCACATTGGATTTTATACTTTTTAAAATAATGTTTTTGTTTTGTTTTATTTTGTTTAAATATAATATACATTTTTTTGGTGAGCAAAATTGTGTAATATATCATTTATGAATATATCATTCATATATCTATCTATCTATCTATCTATCTATCTATCTATCTATCTATCTATCTATCTATCTATCTATCTATCTATCTATCTATCTATCTATCTATCTTTCTTTCTTTCTTTCTTTCTTTCTGTTTATGCATCACCCTGCCCTGGGACTACAGATGAATATTAGCCATGGCTAAATCCAGCTCAATTTGTATTGATTCTATTTACAGTTTTTTTCAGTCACTTTGGTGCATTTCTCAGATCAGAAATGAAATTCTCAAAACTACTTGTTCAACCTCCACATCATCTAGTCACTTGTGCACATCATGAAAGCAGTTTCTCATTCTTTTGAACAAGTCACGACTGCTTTGGTACATTCATGCAACTGATAATGTACATTTGTTTGCGGTTTCCTAAATTATCAGTTGCTAATGTCATGTTGCTCAAAATGTAGGCTATTATATAGTTCTCTGTGCTATAGTCTTATCCCTCAAAACATCTAGTTATTAGTTCATCGTATAAGTCATTACATGCAAAATGGTTGATCTAGTTGTCATAAACTGTCAAGCATATTTTCTACACATTTCTATTAGACTTTTTGTAAATTTGCCATTAATTGTGCAAGTGAATCTTGACTTTCACTACTTAAGAGAATATAGATCAACCAATTATAAACCAGTTCTCTGAAATAGCTCAAAGGTGCATCTCATGAACCTTCAATTGGAAAGCATATATAGACAGAGGACAGCACAAGAGTTACAAATTCTGACGATGGATGAACATCCAGAAAACGATCAGGGTCAACAGCCGAGAGGAAGAAGAGGTGTAAGGATGCATGGTGGAGGGGTACAGAGGCAAAACAGAGGAAGAAGCAGAGGAGGCCAAAGACAGAGGCGCATATCAGATGAAATAAGGGCCACTAGTGTGGACCATGCTGTCAGTCATGGCCTTACAATGGCTGAATGGTGCAGCTAAATATTGGGAGATTGAGTTTACATCAGGTAATACTAACACTGAGTGCAGTGTTATATTGACAATATGACTAAGCATTTTGACTCTCTTGTTTGTGAACAATGACACAAGGACTTTTCATTCTGATGGCACTGATATGTTCATTGACATAATAACTTACTTTTGAGAGATGAACTAAAGATTTTGTGTAAGTTACAGGCTTTTGCAGGAAATCCATTGTGTGGTGCTGTTTGTACAAATTGTTTTGAGAAATGCACATACTTCTTGGCAAATGTGAAAGATGACTCGAGAAATGCACCAAAGCGACTGAGAAAAACTGTGTTATCAATGTGCATTGTCCCTAATTAAGAATAAATACATAAATAAAAATTAAATTAAAATATTTTGTTATTATTGATATAGTATGTTTAGTGTTTAATTTTTGTTACAGTTTTTCTCAGTCACTTTGGTGCATTTCTCGAGGACAGAGAACTGTATAATACATTTTGAGCAACATGATATTAGTAACTGAAAATGTAGGAAACCGCAGACAAATAATCACGCTGATTACGCAGTACATAATCAGTTGCATGAATGTACCAAAGCAGTTGCAACTTGTTCAAAAGAATGAGAAACTGCTTTTATGATGTGCATAAGTGACTAGATGATGTGGAGGTTGAACAAGTAGTTTTGAGAATTTCATTTCTGATCTGAGAAATGCACCAAAGTGACTGAGAAAAACTGTCATTTAAAAAAATATATTTTAAATATTATTATATCTCAGTCGCTTTGAAATGGATATATGGAATATATAAGAAGTCTGTGAAGTGACGTGTTTAACCCACCCATACTTGGAATTTGTGCTCTGCATTTAACCCATCCAAGTGCACACACAGCAGTGAACACACACCCGGAGCAGTGGGCAGTCAGGGAGCAGTTGGGGGTTCAGTGCCTTGCTCAAGGGTCTCACCTCAATCGTGGTTTTGAAGGTGGAGAGATGTACTAATGTGATAAAAAAAAAAACTGATTATTCACATACCCCACCTGCCAACAATTCCTGGAAGACCTGAGACTCAAACCCACGATCTTCGGGTTACAAGTCCAACTCTCTATCCATTAGGCCACGACTTCCCCACGATTGTACTGAAGTGCAGCCTCCTGCATGTCAATACAGTATCCAATATCCAAACTGTTGTTACATCTAACAGAGTGCACTGTTATATTAACAACATGACTAAGCATTTTGAGCAATCTTGCATTGTTCTTGCATCTTGAACTAAGCATCTTGTTTGTGAACAATGACACAAGGACTTTTCATTCTGATGGCACTGATATGTTCATTGACATAAATACTTTTTAGAGAAGAACTAAAGATTTTGAGTAAGTTACAGGCTTTTGAATGTAATCCATTGTGTGGAGCTGCTTGTACGAATTGTTTTGAGAAATGCACATACTTCTTTGCGAATATTAAGGATGATTCGAGAAATGCAGCAAAGCAACTGAGAAAAACTGTAATGTAATGCTTCACGTTACAGTAGTCCAATTGCATTTTACATTATACAGTAAATATACTTTATACAAAATACACACATATACATATACATATACATATACAGGAAAAGTGCATTTGTGTATGTTCAATCTATGTCATCAAAACCGTAGCCATAGTTTACATCAGGAAATACTAACAGAGTACAGTGTTATATTGACAACATGGCTAAGCATTTTGACTATCTTGTTTGTGAACAATGACACAAGGACTTGTCATTCTGATGGCACTGATATGTTCATGACATAAATACGTACTTTTGAGAGATGATCTGAGGATTTTGAGCAAGTTACATGCTATTGCAAGTAATCCATTGTGTGGTGCTATTTGTACAAATTGTTTTGAGAAATTGAAATTAGGATGTGTGGTGAATAAGCTTTATCACTTAGTTCAACGCTAATATTTCTCTAAAGCACATTCATACACAGGATCCTGGCTAGATTGAATAGAGCATTGAGAAAATGTATTGAAATTCTGCAGAGCCCCAGTGGTTTGAATGTTCTCTGAGCTGTATTCATACTGGCAATAGAGGATTTGCACTTTAATGAAGTGAATGGAAGAGAGGGGGGTGCTGGAGGAGTGAGAGCAGATAATGAAGGTCAGAGGTGTGTGTGTGTGTGTGTGTGTGTGTGAGTGTGTCAGTGAAGGGTTAGTGTGCACATGCAGAGGGGGCATGCCCCAGGGACCCTTAAGAATATGCTTTGCAGGTAAAATCACATGCATAAAGCAAGTAAGACCGGTTATAGGGCTCAGTCAGACCTGCCAAAGACTGAAATATTAAATATAGGAAGTAATGCATAATTCCTGCAGGAGATTTCATAACAAACCAGTCACAATGCCAAGCCAGGTTTAATAATAAAAACATTAGCATTTTCAGGTGTGGACTGACATTTCTGAATCTGCTGTCATAATGCATAGTGAAGCGTTAGTTTATCTTGAAACTTGGATGTGTGTTGGGTTTTGGTGGCACGATATACATTCTATTCAATTATACATTCACACTACAATGATTTGAATACACCTCCAATGAATATGTTTTTCATTTCTGCATTAAAAATAAGTAGATATTAAAGTATATAATTAAAAAAATATATATATAAAAAGCATAAAAACATCATCGAGAAGACCCCTGTGGGCCCTCATGTCTATGTGTTAAGGTAAGCAAGTGTCTAAAAATATCAGATAATTAACCTTTTTATGACAAAATATGGTTAGTTCAGGTTGTATGTCTGTGGTCCGACTCCCAAAAATGTTATATTTATTAAACAATAATTTACGATAAATAAACAAATGAACAAACAAACATTTGATTTGATTTGATTTTTTTTAAAGAATGATGTGTGACAATTTAAGAATCAATACAATTAATTTCCTGAAAATGGTATAGTTTTTTTTTTAATCACATTAGTACATTTCTAAGAAAATCCCATGTGTTTTTAACTATTTTTTTATTTTTTTTATTGTGACACTGTAATATATGTAATTGAGCCAAGCCCCTTCTTTGATCTTACTATACAGCAGATAATTAGCTATTCGGATTAGCTATTAATTAGCTATTCTGAATCATTCTGTCTGCTACTTTACATATGTATACTGTAACTCACCTAAAAATCAATCTGTTGAATAATCACAGTCCATGAGCCAGTATTACATTAAAATATTGATGACAGAAGGTGTGTGTGTGTGTGTGTGTGTGTGTGTGTGTACATACAGAACATATGCTCCCAGCTGCTCCCTGTTTGCATTCTAAATCCAAATCCAGCTGTTTCATCACTTGTAATTTGAGTTGCACTAAGTGAACCATTTCCTGTTCACCGGGACCGCTGAGGTTTGAATCTGTACATATGGGCATTAGCAGCTCTGGGTTCATTCCAGTTCAGTCCACCATGGTGCCAAAAGAACACAAGCAGAACATGGAACAGCTGAGAGACAAATGGCCATGGGTGAAAGACACGGCAAGACTGTAAATGTGACAAACAAATGTGGTCATGGAGATCACGTGTGACATCATGTTCGGCCACTTCCTCTGTCTAATGGCCGTACACACAGTAGGTTGATCATTCATTAGCAGATGGATCTTCCAGACGATCTGCACTGAAAGAACATTAACAAATGCTACTCAACCTCGTGCTGTCTTTTAAGTTCACTTTTCTCTAGAATGTTACTGAGCCGGTTGGTAATTTAATGAATAAATAAGGAACATTTTGGGAATAGCCGGGTATTTTTAGTGGAATAGTGTTATATCTTACATTATGAGGCACTCAAATAAAAATTGAACTTTCAACACCTTGCAGGTGTTTAAACCCAATGTGTCCCTTGAGTTAGATAGAAATGTCTAATGGTTTGTTTGGTTTGGAGTCTGTCTGGACTATTCTTAGCCTCGTCTGGGGAACCTCTCAAGAACTTTCTGGTGTTACACATGTGTGGCGCTTTCTTAATCCCCCTGTTTTATTAGTGTGTGGTGTTTTGGTTGAGCTAATGACCTCACAAATATTCGACAGGTCTGATGTAGTTTTTTCTGATGTAGAGTTTCAGAAAGGAGTGCAAACAGCCGTGGGATTGTTTGGGAGGTTGCTAGACGAACAGCTACAACACTGTCGTTCCCGTTATTGTTTCTGTAGAAAGTGTACAGTACAGAAGTTCTGCTGTCAGATCATATTAGTCTGGATGATGAGACTTAACATGTTTGGAAGTGTTATTCCAGATATTACTCAGAAGAAAATGATGATCTTCCACAGACATCATCAGCTGTTTGTCCTTCTCCTTCTCGTTTTTATCCAACATTTATGGTGCTTCTTTAACCACGAACACATTTGGCCATAAGGACTTTCAGAAAATGCACTGTTTAAAATCACTTTTCAGACTTTTATCGATAGTTTATTCAATTAGCGCACTAATAATGTGCCCAGCAGTGGACTACTGTACATACATCACAGGACAATTCCAACACAGATCATTTCCAAACACTGAATCATTTTCATCATATCTCAAATTCTGTGGTAAAAGGAAATTACATTTTAATATTATTTTAATTATAAAATGGTTTATATATATGGCTTCTTTGTCTTGATATCATGACATTTTTATACCTTTTGCATAATTTGACATAATATTACTTGATTGGACATGATACACAATCCAAATATTCAGTTCAGAATAAGTATTCAGTGTTATTTTAATATTATCTATGTAGTATTATATTATTATTAATATTTTGAATTAGCCTTAATTTTGTATATTTTCAGTTTCATTTTAATAGTTGTTTCAGTTTTGTTTTTAATATTTATGTATAGCTTATTATCAGAGTTGGGTAGATTACTTACAAACTGTAATCCGTTAATGATTCCAGATCACATGACAAAAATTGTAGTCAGTAACGTAATCAGTTACATTACATTTTAGGTAATGTAATCAGATTACTTTTAGATTACTTTTGATTTAACTTGTTTATAACATTGATTTAAATAGCATTATCTTGTACCATAATGATATAAAAAATGCAAAGAAGAAAACTTGTTCCATTCATTGTAATTAACAACACGAAGTGCATTAAACATTATATTACATCAAGGTTTCCCAAACCAGGGTTCATAAAGGAACTGCAGGGGGTTTGTGAGTTTAATGAAAAGCTGACAATTAATTCAATCATAAAAAATTTAAATTAAAATAAATCATTTTAAAACAAACTCCCTTTCGAGGAAGGTCTCTTCACTCGTGACCATATTTGGCCATACCGCCGCCTCGGGAACCTTGTGTGCGGACACCGCAGCCTCGGGAACCTTGTGTGCGGACACCGCAGCCTCGGAGGAACTGTGAGCGGGCACCGCCGCCTCGAGAGGTTCGTGAGCGGGCACCGCCGCCTCGGGAGCTTTGTGAGCGGGCACCGCCGCCTCGAGAGGTTCGCGAGCGGGCACCGCCGCCTCGAGAGGTTCGCGAGCGGGAACCGCCGCCTCGGGAGCCTTGTGTGCGGACACCGCCGCCTCGGGAACCTTGTGTGCGGACACCGCAGCCTCGGAGGAACTGTGAGCGGGCACCGCCGCCTCGGGAGCTTTGTGGCGGGCACCGCCTCGGGAGCTTTGTGGCGGGCACCTCGCCTCGAGAGGTTCGCGGCGGGAACCGCCGCCTCGAGAGGTTCGTGAGCGGGCACCGCCGCCTCGGGAGCCTTGTGTGCGGACACCGCCGCCTCGGGAACCCTGTGTGCGGACACCGCCGCCTCGGGAACCTTGTGTGCGGACACCGCCGCTTGAGGATCCTGTGAGGATCGTGGCGGCTACCGCCGCCGGGGCGATCGTGAACGGCTACCGCCGCTCGGGGCGATCGTGAGCGGCTACCGCCGCCTCGGGAACCTGTGCGGACACCGCCGCCTCGGGAACCTTGTGCGGACACCGCAGCCTCGGAGGAACTGTGGCGGGCACCGCCACCTCGAGAGGTTCGTGAGCGGGCACCGCCGCCTCGAGCCTTGTGGCGGGCACCGCCGCCTCGAGAGGTTCGCGGCGGGCACCGCCGCCTCGAGAGGTTCGCGAGCGGGCACCGCCGCCTCGAGAGGTTCGTGAGCGGGCACCGCCGCCTCGGGAGCCTTGTGTGCGGACACCGCCGCCTCGGGAACCCTGTGTGCGGACACCGCCGCCTCGGGAACCTTGTGTGCGGACACCGCCGCTTCGGGGATCCTGTGAGGATCGTGGCGGCTACCGCCGCTTCGGGACGATCGTGGCGGCCAACGCGCCGTTTCGGGACGATCGTGAACGGCTACCGCCGCCTCGGGAACCTTGTGTGCGGACACCGCCGCCTCGGGAACCTTGTGTGCGGACACCGCAGCCTCGGAGGAACTGTGAGCGGGCACCGCCGCCTCGAGAGGTTCGTGAGCGGGCACCGCCTCGGGAGCTTTGTGAGCGGGCACCGCCGCCTCGGAGGAACTGTGAGCGGGCACCGCCTCGGGAGCTTTGTGAGCGGGCACCGCCGCCTCGGGAGCCTTGTGTGCGGACACCGCCGCCTCGGGAACCCTGTGTGCGGACACCGCCGCCTCGGGAACCTTGTGTGCGGACACCGCCGCTTCGGGGATCCTGTGAGGATCGTGAGCGGCTACCGCCGCTTCGGGACGATCGTGAACGGCCAACGCCGTTTCGGGACGATCGTGAACGGCTACCGCCGCCTCGGGAACCTTGTGTGCGGACACCGCCGCCTCGGGAACCTTGTGTGCGGACACCGCAGCCTCGGAGGAACTGTGAGCGGGCACCGCCGCCTCGAGAGGTTCGTGAGCGGGCACCGCCGCCTCGGGAGCTTTGTGAGCGGGCACCGCCGCCTCGGAGGAACTGTGAGCGGGCACCGCCGCCTCGGGAGCTTTGTGAGCGGGCACCGCCGCCTCGGGAGCCTTGTGTGCGGACACCGCCGCCTCGGGAACCCTGTGTGCGGACACCGCCGCCTCGGGAACCTTGTGTGCGGACACCGCCGCTTCGGGGATCCTGTGAGATCGTGGCGGCTACCGCCGCCTCGGGAGCTTTGTGCGGGCACCGCCGCCGGGGCGATCGTGGCGGCCAACGCCGTTTCGGGGCGATCGTGAACGGCTACCGCCGCCTCGGGAACCTTGTGTGCGGACACCGCCGCCGGGAGCTTTGTGCGGGCACCGCCGCCTGGGGAACCTTGTGCGGACACCGCAGCCTCGGAGGAACTGTGGCGGGCACCGCCGCCTCGAGAGGTTCGTGGCGGGCACCGCCGCCTCGGGAGCTTTGTGGCGGGCACCGCCGCCTCGGAGGAACTGTGAGCGGGCACCGCCGCCTCGGGAACCTGTGTGCGGACACCGCCGCCTCGAGAGGTTCGCGAGCGGGCACCGCCGCCTCGAGAGGTTCGTGAGTGGGAACCGCCGCCTCGGAGGAACTGTGAGCGGGCACCGCCGCTTCGGGAGCTTTGTGTGCGGGCACCGTCGCCTCGAGAGCCTTGTGAGCGGGCACCGCCTCGAGAAGGCCTGAGATGAGCCCTGCCCCTCAGAGAAAAGCTCCGCGGATATCCCCGCTTCGGTAGCTTTGTGAGCGGGCGCGGGAGCCTTGTGAGTGGGTGCCGCCGCTCCCCTCACCGACATCAGCGGAGGATCCTCCACGCTGCGTCTCGGCCCGGGCGGCCAAAGAAAGACCCGAGACACTGGAAGTGGCTGGCACGATCCGAGGAGGTCTTGGAGCAACAGCCCAGATTGGGAGGGGCACCCTCCGCAGCTCCACCTCCTTCAAGTAGATGACGTGGTCGACCATCTCCCAATAGGACCACGTATCTATCTCCCCAGCTCCTCCCGGTTGACAGGCTCATCCAGGCCCGCTAAAACAGCTGGATGAGGTTGCTCCTCTAATCCCCAGCTCCTGGCCTACCTCGAAGAGGTCTTGGCGTAATACCCAAAAGGCGATTGTCTTGTGGGCAAGGATGTGGCCCACTGGCTGGGGCCTGATTCCTCTGTCGACCAGGAGCTGGGTACAAGAAGATTCCCATTGCCGCTGAGTCTTCAAATGTCTCGTTCGTACTGTCACGGGTTGGGAGGAACGAAGACTCAAGTGCTGGCAAAGGAATCTTCTTTATTAACAAATTATAAAATAAACAAAAACACAACTGAAACCACCCCGAAGGGGAAAAAGCCAGAGCAAACACAAGTACTGAAAACAAGACATACACGAGGCACAGGGCAGACGTAAATAACAGGCATACCTGGCACAAAAGTGAGACGAACGAGAGCAGAACAGAAAACACAGGGAGCTTAAGAAGGGACAGCAATCAGGAACACAGCTGGGGCAAATTAAACAATAATGAGGTGAGTGGAGTTTGGGGAATTGAATCCGGGAGACAGTGACCTCTGGTGGTGAGAGGGAGCGTCGTGGACCCGGATTCATGACAATAAGGATAGGAGTGAACCATCTTTAAAAAATATGAAATATTTTTATTTACCTGCATGCCATGCGATCATTACTCAGCATCAAAGAAACCGTGGACATGCAAATGTGACACTTAATTATTGAAACATTTATTTTAAAATCTGATTCGCGCGAACATAGATGCATGTAGGCAGATCGGGGATTCACAACGGTTAGCTAATAATAATGTTTTCTAATTTGAGTGGTACGGGTAGGATTCCACGGGAAATTCAAGCATGGCACTGCGTCAATACGTCAGGTCTGTAAACATAAAGAAGTTGTTCCGGCTACTAGGCTATCGCATGTGAGGATCCTGCAGGTGATGGAACGTTTATAGCCTTTTCTCACAGCAGCTGGAATAATTAAATGTATCATTTCGATGGCGGATTGTAATCCAGAAAAGATTATGTGTTTATGAAACACATGTGAATGAAATTAAATTATATTCCCGTTTTAATTGTGCTTCTGATTACAGATAGCCTGGGATTACACAAGATTTGTATTTTAAAGAAAACCAGTTGGAAGGGAGCATAGTTTGCTTTTTGGGTTAAAAGAATTTCTTAATATGAAATTCGAATGGTATGACAATTAGAGATTAGACTGTACAGAAATTGAAATCTACACACTAATACACACTATTGTCACGCAATGCTGATGTTGTTAAGATTAATAATTTGAGAATAAAGTATAACAATAATAATAATTTGCACGGTTTGATGTGATATGAGCTAACCGATCGTTTGATTTAATTACCATTGGTAGAACGATTTATGGTAATTATTTTTTCCTCAGTTGGGCAGAACAAACGTGGAAGACTTGTTACTTGCTTGTTCAGATGGCAATATATGGTGAAAATTCTTATTTGGGTCATATTCCAAGACGTAGGCTAGAATCTGTGATTCCTGAGTACAGTATCCACACTGGTGCAGTGACTGACTGCCACACATTCACTTCAAAACATTAGATTCATCCGTGCTGGAACCGTGCCACACAGAGATAATTCCGCACAGAGCTGCAATTCCAGGTTTTCAAACAGAGATGGCGACAAAGAGGCAAAACTTACGGACTGCAGCTTTCAGAAAACCACTGGGTGGATTTTTATTATTGTAGGATGGATGTGTACACACACTTCCAACACACATTTATGTTCAAACAACTTGTAAAGTGAATTTTGCATCCGATGACCCCTTTAAAACAAAGAATTACACTTGATTTAGCAGTGCAGTGCTCATGTATACAATACAAACTCATACACACTGATCTCATAACAGCTTGTTGTATCTCAGAAAGGACACATTTAAAGGAAACTACAAAACTGACCCCAAATCTGTATAAATGAAGAACGTCTGGCAATGCCCATGTTTCAGCTGCAGCCATTAATGACTGCTGTGCTCAGAGTGATGCCCTGCTGGTCCAGTCCTGCTCAGCCTAATGGACTGGCCCTGACCTGGTTTCTCCAGACCCATAGTCTTCTGGGAAAATGCTTCATCTGGCAGGGCCCAATCCTCCACAGCTGCAGTCAGCTTATGAGCACGAGTGTGTGAGATTGTGTGTGTGAGTGTGTGTGTGCGCGCCAACAGCCGTTAGCACGAGTTGAAATAAGAACATCCTTCAGGGGATTTCCTTGGATATGTGTGATGGAAAGAAGCTGTAAAACAAGTTTGCTCGTAAAACAAGTTTCTGCGTTTTACACTGTTGCATCGTCTTTGTATTGTGTGACATTACTATAAAACATTACTATAAAGCCATAAACTGAAAAATTAGATTATGAACTAACAATGAACTGTAGTATATATTTACAAATTAACATTATTATTTAAGCAAAACAGCGTTCATTTATGGTACCTGTTAATGTATAAACCTTATTGTGTTACCAAACTTAAAAAATATACTCTCATCAGAAAATAAATTAAACATACAGCAGTTCCTGATACATCACGCTTGCTCTCAGTTTTGAATTTTAGATGTGAGTGTGGCTGGAAATGTTTCTGGGCTTTGGAGCAGGTGTCGGTGTGTTCCCCTGGTGCCTTGAGAGTAGTTAGTCGGGTAAGTGTTTGATCAGGGATGTGTTGCTGTTAAGCTAGTGTCTGTGTTTTCTTCCTGCTATATTTAAGTGTGTGGTGGTTGGTGGAGCGAGTGACACAGGGGCTCACAGCAGATCATGATGGCTTTGATCAGGAGAGCACTGGATGCATCTTCCTTTCTGACAGTGGAGGACTTGAGAGGAGATGTGTTATGCGAAGCCCTGCCCTTTTTCAATACCTCAATCAAATCAAATTTAAAAAAAAAAATCTAAGAAAATAATAAAAGAAAAATAAAACAATACATTTTGAACTTATGATAAACTAAATAAATTTCCTGTAAAAAATGTTTTGTCAAGATCCTATACTGGATGTAAATTATCTGGATTTACTGTAGTTAAAAACATTATTTAAAGCAGTAGCTATTTATCAAGGCCTTTCATTATCTAAAACAATTTTGAAGGCCCCATGACTTTTCCAGATGTTTGTGATTTACTGGAAGGAACTTATATATATATATATATATATATATTAAAATTTTTACCCAATAAAATGCCCATGGAGTTATAACATTAACATTATAAATTTACTTAGTTTTTCAAGGTCTAGAAATCACACTTAAAATTAGGCTACCTTATGTAACCAGACAAATCTTTTTCCCGTAAGTCTCATACTGTCAGCCCAAATCCGATTTTTGGGCAAATGAAATCCGATCATATTTAGATAGCTTGAACGGCAATGAACTACATGAAATCCGATTTGTGCAAATCCGTTTCGAGCTAAATTTGTAAGCCTCGTTCAGACTGTCGGCCCAAATCCAATTTTGTGCATATCCGGATGGAATCTGATTTGAATAACTGACGGTCCACACAGAGTATAGCAACTGTTCATATCTGATTTGTGTGTCCATAAGCACTCTTTCGTTTTTATGGAATGTGCATTGGTTTCTATGGTAATGCTGTTGCGCTGTTATGCCTACGCTGAAAACAACAGTAACAGCAATACAGTTTGCAATACAGATGTTGTCTTAGGACATGATAACATGTTGCTAGAGGTCTGCATTCCCGCGGCTATCCCGCGGGAACCGCGGGACCCGACCAGATTTCTTGCGACGCGGGATTAAATTCCCGAATAAAACGCGGTTGCGGTCGGTAACTCTGGTGCAATTTGAACGGGAGCGGGCGGTCTAACAATATCCCGTTCCCGACGTCTTTTCAGAACAACATATCTGCGCTTTATTCAAGCACCGGTACAGCCTGCACGGGACTGTTATGCATGCGCAGCACGCATGAAACAGTGCTTCGTTTTATTTGCGAGTGTCTGTGCGCAGCATGTGTATAACGATGCTCAGAGCAGGCTGTAGCCTACCAGTGAATATACGGCCCACAGACAGAACAGGCAGGTTGTCGATGAGTGACAGAGCAGAATAAAGATGGAGCAAAGTGTGGATGCGCTCTCCTTGAAGAACGCTCAACTCGGTTTTGTTTATATTTTGCTTAGCCTAATTTTAAATGACACATGTCCAATTTATTTATTTATTTATTTTTCTTCCGCGACACTTTTCCTAGGCTAGCTACTGTGTTTACAGCAAGATGTTAAACTAATTTAGTATTTTGACAAGACGAATAAAATTATAATAGGCCATTTTTGTACAACCTACATTTTTTTTAATGCGACACTTGTTCCTGTTGTAAAGGTTAAACGAACTGTATCTTGACAAGACGAATAAAAATAAGGAATACAATTTTTGTACATTTTTATTTTCTCTGTGACACTTTTTTCCCTACTGTGTTGGCAGCAAAATGTTAAACGAATTTCGTGTCTTAAAACACAAAATTCGTTTAACATTTTGCTGTCAATAAAGACTCTTGACGAATAAAATAACAAATACAATTTTGTGCAGACTACACTTTTATTTGTTAGCCTATTTGTCTTTCTTTCAGTAGAGGAAATTTAAATGTGTGATTCTGGAAACGAGATCTAAATTTAGCGGGAACGGTTGGGTCGGGAAGAAAATTATTCAAAGCGGACAGCGGGTGAACAAAGAGTAAATATATCGCGGGAGCGGGCGGGTGCGGGATATAACCTCGCGGGAGCGGGCGGGAGCGGGACTTAAAAAACAGTCCCGCGCAGACCTCTACATGTTGCCGTCGCAGTTGCGCTGTATTATTATATTTCGTCTTGTGAGGCAGCAGCAGAAATGCAGGAAGCTGGAATGTGCGGCTTTATTCCGTGCTGCAGTCTCTGCTACTTTCAAAACCCAAAGAGGTAGGCCTACGTGTCGTGTACTAGCAGTATGTGTTTTTCCTCTTGACTTGCGCTTCGCAACGACACAAGCTTGTTTCTGCAAAGTTCAGCTTGTATTCTGCAAAAACGTATGACGTTTATACGTTTTACGTTGTGTGAGGATGTGAAAAAGCTACGCTAAAATCCGATTTGACCGGTCAGACTGAAACAGATTTCCACAAATGCGATTTTAATAGGATTCCAAACCACATACGAATGTAGCTCGAAACGGATTTGCATACATCAGATTTCATGTAGGCTAGTTCTTTGCCATTCAGACTATCTAAATATGATCGGATTTCAATTTGCGCAAAACCGGATTTGGGCTGACAGTCTGAACGAGGCTTTTGAGGTTGAGAGCCACTGATTTAACAAGACTGAAACAACCTACAGCTTACACCAACAAAAGACATAAATGTAAGAAGTCATTTTGGTCACTCTTTATTTTAAGGTTCAGTTCTCACTATATTAACTAACTATTAACTATGACTTTTGCCTCAATAAACTCCTAATTATTGCTTATTAATAGTTAGTAAGGTGGTTGTTAAGTTTAGGTATTGGGTAGGATTAGGGATGTAGAATATGGTCATGCAGAATATGTGCTTTACAAGTACTAATAAACAGCCAATATGTTAAAAGACATGCTAATAAGCAACTATAATAGTGAGAATTGGTCCCTTTACTAAAGTGTTACCGTCATTTTTAAGGGTGAGATCCATTTAAAATACTATCAAATGAAAATTCTGTCTTTATTTACTCCTCACATATCCTGTTATTACTTCTGTGAAAAGGAAAACCATCTCTCTTCATCTTTTCCAGACAGCAAGAGTTGAGAGTGACTGTACTACTGTAACTTGTGCAGGTAACATTTATTTTACAGTGTCCTTGTTACACGTTACATGTACTTAGTAATAACAGAATTAAGTACATGTTAATCAATATTTTAAATGTATAATTACAAGGGCACGTTAAATAAAGTGTAATCCTTGTGTGCTATATGTCAGGTCTACTGAAGACATATGATTGGTTATGAAGGTTATTTGTTATTTGTACTGTGTCTCAACGTCTTGTGTTTTCCCCTGCTGCTCTCCCTCACACGCGCAGTCTGCGGCCCAAGCCCGTTGTCAGAGAGTATGGCAAGCCCGCCGCCAAGAGTATGGCAAGCCCGCTGGCAGAGAGAATATGGCAATCCCGCCAGTGCCTGCCCCTCGCAAGTGCCCCCCAGTGTCTCCGCTGGTCCCGTCCAGCCCTCCTGCGTCTCCGCTCGTCCAGTCCAGCCCTCCTGCGTCTCCGCTGGTCCCGTCCAGCTCCGCGCTTCCAGAGCTTCCAGTGCCTGCGCCACGAAGGTGCCTCCCTATCTCCGCGCCCCCAAGAGTCCGCGCTTCCAGAGCGCCTCCCAGTGCCTGTTCCACGAAGGCGCCTCCTTAGCTCCGCGCTGCCAGAGCGCCGCCAAGAGTCCGCGCTGCCAGAGCGCCCCCAAGAGCCCGCGCTTTCAGAGCGCCGCCAAGAGTCCGCGCTGCCAGAGCGGGGGATAGTAAGGTTCCTGCCATAGAGGCTGAGGAGGGGGCCGAGGCCGAGATCTCGGAGGCAGACCCACCTGAGTCCCCTGACCCGCCATGGCCTCCTGAGTCCCCGGATCCGCCCTGGGGGCCGTCCATCCCAGTACTCTGCCCCTTGAGGCCTCCAGAGCGCCCACACCCCCCTCCCCGTTGGATGTTGTATGGCGCGGGACGCGCCTTTTGGGAGGGGGGTAGTGTCAGACTGTGTCTCAGCGTTTTTTCAGTGTTTTCCCCTCCTCTCGTGTCCTTATTTGGAATTCCTGTTCTCGTTATGTTATCATTAGTTAATTAGTTCCCAGCTGTGTTTTGTTATTTATCTAATTTCCCCAGCCTTCTTAAGCCCTGTGTTTCCTTGCCCCTGCTTTCGGTCTTAGTTTGTCATTAGTTGTCAATAGTTGAATGTCTATGTTGTCATTGTGTATATCAATATGGTCATTGTAAATAAAGTCGTTCTTCCCGAAGTTCCTACATCTCCACGTTTCCCTGGTGTCAACAACAACATGACATTATTATTCACTACTAATATTCGCTTATGTTGCAGCTCTCATATCATATACAAAATCTTTGGTGCAGGTTGAACATACATACATGGACATAAGGGTGAGTAAATAATGTCAGTTTTCATTTAACAATTACACTTTTGTTTTTTACAGTACAAGGTTAATCTTTATGGATTTATTGAGACTTTCTTTGTAACTCCTTTGTTTGTTCTTTGTAAACGTTTCGTAATGATTCTTCATCAGATATTAAGCCTCTCTTTGTTACAGTATGTTTTGACCCTCCCCTCAGTTTCCCAGTCCGCTCTCCCAAATTAAAGTCAAAGAAAATCAATGTCCCCCAGCACTTTATAGACACACTATTGATCATCCTCCCTCACCATCCTTACCAATTATCTTCCAGATTATTCAAAAACCCACAATTTGGTTTCTGTATGCCTGTAGGTCATTAATCAAGGTCCCAGTATATGTACAGATGTGTAGCTTTTTAGTAGTTTAACTGTTCAATACACAATTAAGACATGTGAAAAGGAAAGGGTTCCACACACAAACACAAAACACTGCATATTTTTATTTTATATTTATTTTATTATTATCTAGGCTGTGATTCAATAACGTTTTGGTACTTAATACACTGAAAAAATGGCAGTGAAGCAATTTTCACTCAGAAATTGCAGCTTTCACTCAGTAAATTTGACAAAGAATTGTATAAAAAAAATCTTCATTAAAGATTTTAATGAAAACACAATATATGGAATACAAAATACACAGAATTTATATGAGATCCAGTCTCTGGCACTTGCTTCTCCATCTATGCAGTGAAGTGTAAACCAGACAAAGGGGAAGGTTGTCTTAATGAGCTAGGGATGAATTTTTAACTAAAGCGAGTGCCGATGATCGGCTTGCTGTGCTTTCTCTCTCTGTGGTTTCTCTCTTTCCTCAGATGTGCATTGGCCCCCTCCTGCTTGTCATACTGCCAACTAGAGGCATCAGCCACGCCGTGGATCTGTCATGCTGTCAGTGCAGAGGTTCAATTAAAATCCAGGTTCGAATTAAATGATGGCACCACCAGATTTTAAGAGCATCCGTCAGTTTCATTTATTTCCCAGTTTGACCTTGGTGCAGTGACCTTTAGATGAGCAATAGGCAGCTCTTGCAGTTTTTCATTTTGACTCTCTCTGTCATATTGTGCCCTGCTGTGTTTCTCCCCCACCTGTGCTGTCAGGGTTTCTAAAGTCACAACACACAATAACTGTGACATCTCTGCTTGAGGTTCATGGCTGCCTCTGGTACTCTTCAGAATTGTCTTCTTTGTTGTCTCTGATTCACAGTCAAACATCTGAACCTTGAATCAGCCAAACCTTTTTAGAGCATCACTCTTGAGTAAATTACGATTTTTCCAGAAAGCTTTCTCTTGTCCACGTTCCCGTACTGCTTTTCTGAGCCATAAAGATAAATAAGGTTGTTGATGGCTGCAGCAATTATGAAGGAAATTCTTAAGCTGTGAACAAAGAAAGCAGCACGGCGTAACACCCATTATACGTTGAGCGGATTTCCTTCATTTCCACACAGACAGAATGAATTTTGACCTATCGGACCATCCTTCTACCATTTTTATTGTAGTGGAGATGTATTGATCTACATCACACGGTGAAATTGGCTGTGGTTCAGTCAAAAAACACATAGTGGTATGGAGGGGTCAGAAAGCCCAGGGCAATTTATTCCTGTTGGTCAAAGGGCACGGTGAAGAGCAACCTTTTGTTTGTGCACCTTTCAAGTTAAGCTCACGTCTATCAAACAGCCCCCATCGTCCATTGTTTGCACTGTATCTCATTAAACTAGCGTTTCATACTGGTGTGCATTAGTGTTTTGTGGTGAGGGACACCTAGAGCAAAATTATATTTTAAATTGTAGTCTCTCACAAACTGGACGCAAAACATTGATGTTTTTAGGAGGCATGTGTCATGGGGGTGCATTGTCCTGATATCATATTGAAGAAAAAAACTAATTAAATACAATTTTTTTTTTTTTTTTTAATTTAATTTTGTTAGATTTTATTTTTATCAGTTTCATTTTATTGTATTTTATTATTTTATTTTACAAATATCATAAATTACTAGTGAAAAATATAGAATTTTGGGAAATTCACATCACAATTCATTAATAATTTATGATATTTGTACAAAAAATACCCCCCCCCCCCACACACACACACATACACACACATACACATACACATACACTTACACATATATATGTGTCCCTGTAAAACAAAAGGCTTCAAAAACATACAAAACAGTGTTTTATGAAATTCTAAAATTGCCATTAGTTTTCTGTAAGGGGTAGGTTTAGGTGTAGGGTTGGTGTAGGGCAATAGCACAGACAATTTGTACAGTATAAAAACCATTACACCTATGGAGAGTCCCCGTATACCACAAATGCCAAACTGTGTGTGTGTGTGTGTGTATTTTCATAAACATCATAAATGATTAATGAATATTATACATATATATCAATATATGAAGAGTTCATTTGCAAAAACAGATAACTGTTTTTAACCATTTTCAAAAATCAAGTTTTTTCAATGTGCATTCCAATTAATCTGCAGTTGGGTTATTTTGATTAGGTTACAAAATAATTAATAAATACAGCTAACTAACACAATAAAAACATTATAACATAATAAAAAACATGATTTTTGAAGATTTACAAAAACGGAGTTATCTGTTTTTGCAAATAAACTCTTGATATATTCTTTGAACTAAAGTTGCCTTGTCGTAAAAATGAGTCAAATTATCAGATAAAACAATATTATATAATCAGTCTTTATAATCAATATCATGACCATGAAGCTTTTCTATTTTTTACATCAATAATTTATATTTTTTATAGATAAACTGACCTAAACTGCCAGGTGTCCTGATGTTGTAAAGTTTTATGAAAGCATAACTTTATAAAATAAGATCGATAGAATGATAGATAGAACAATAGAATGATAGAACGATAGAACGATAGATAGATAGATAGATAGATAGATAGATAGATAGATAGATAGGACCTACATGTATTCATAGTAAAAGAAAAATATAAAATATGTTGCTAATTTTTACCTGATGGTTACACCACATGACATTTTAGAGTCATTAAAATGAAGACTGTCTTGAAAATGAAACTGTAAAAGTTTTCCAAGCATAACAATAACAAGTTAATTCTTGATGTTTGGGAGTTGCTATTGCAGCAATAATGAATCACACGTTTAAAATGAAAATTGTGCCATATATTGTGAAATCATATTGCTTTCACAAGATTTATTGCAAGTGCTGCACCGAACCACACCATCATTTCTTCATCTATGACAACAACCAAAACACAGAGCTGTGGAAAGTCTAAATCACATATAGTCTGTTTATGCATGTGAAATGTACACAGCCTTATCATCTGTCTCTTCACTTGACAAATACCGCATGTCATTAGTTTCATTTTATTCAGCTGAATGTACTTGAGTCCCACGGAAACCTCTACACTGCCAGGAATAAGGAATAAGTCAAGGTGAGGATGTCATTATGGGAGTATTATATCTGCAGATATGCTGCGGTGAACTTGTCAGGATTTATAATGCGCGCATGAGGGCTCCTCTGACACACCCTGGTCTCATCATATTTCCTAAGACTATTCCGGATATCATCCCACTGACTGGCAAGAGCATCTGCATTTGGGATGACTTACACATACAGTGCAATTGAGCATCTTCTACCTGTCCAAGATGAATAGAGACTGTAAGGTCATGGAAACTGTCCAATACTGTCACAGGATGTCCTTCGAATTTAAGTGAGAAAGACACAGTCTCCTGTTCTTTAATTTCATTGGAAGGTCACCTGTCATGTCACAGCAGCTATCACATAATTAGGTCGTTTGAATCATTCTTAACCTGTTTAAATGACTCCTTTGACCCTACAGTGACATGCTAGCGTGGCGGCTGACATGCAGCACATATGTCACATTGTAAATTGATTTCTCGCTCTCTTTTTTCAGCAATAACGCAAATGTTTATTGTTTCTGTTTAGAAACTAGTGACTGTGTGACAACACTCAATATATATACAAACCCGATTCCAAAAAAGTTGTGAATAAAAACAGAATGCAATGATGTGGAAGTTTCAAATTTCAATATTTTATTCAGAATACAACATAGATGACATATCAAATGTTTAAACTGAGAAAATGAATAATTTTATAATTAATTAATTAATAATATAATTAATTAAATTAATAATTTTAAATTTCATGGCATCAACACATCTCAAAAAAAGTTGGGACAAGGCCATATTTACCACTGTGTGGCATCCTCTCTTCTTTTTATAACAGTCTGCAAACGTCTGGGGACTGAGGAGACAAGTTGCTCAAGTTTAGGAATAGGAATGTTGTCCCATTCTTGTCTAATACAGGCTTCTAGTTGCTCAACTGTCTTAGGTCTTCTTTGTCGCATCTTCCTCTTTATGATGCGCCAAATGTTTTCTATGGGTGAAAGATCTGGACTGCAGGCTGGCCATTTCAGTACCCGGATCCTTCTTCTACGCAGCCATGATGTTGTAATTGATGCAGTATGTGGTCTGGCATTGTCATGTTGGAAAATGCAAGGTCTTCCCTGAAAGAGACGACGTCTGGATGGGAGCATATGTTGTTCTAGAACTTGGATATACCTTTCAGCATTGATGGTGCCTTTCCAGATGTGTAAGCTGCCCATGCCACACGCACTCATGCAACCCCATACCATCAGAGATGCAGGCTTCTGAACTGAGCGCTGATAACAACTTGGGTTGTCCTTGTCCTCTTTAGTCCGGATGACATGGCGTCCCAGTTTTCCAAAAAGAACAAATTTTGATTCGTCTGACCACAGAACAGTTTTCCACTTTGCCACAGTCCATTTTAAATGAGCCTTGGCCCAGAGAAAACGCCTGCGCTTCTGGATCATGTTTAGATATGGCTTCTTTTTTGACCTATAGAGTTTTAGCCGGCAACGGCGAATGGCACGGTGGATTGTGTTCACCGACAATGTTTTCTGGAAGTATTCCTGAGCCCATGTTGTGATTTCCATTACAGTAGCATTCCTGTATGTGATGCAGTGCCGTCTAAGGGCCCGAAGATCACGGGCATCCAGTATGGTTTTCCGGCCTTGACCCTTACGCACAGAGATTGTTCCAGATTCTCTGAATCTTTGGATGATATTATGCACTGTAGATGATGATAACTTCAAACTCTTTGCAATTTTTCTCTGAGAAACTCCTTTCTGATATTGCTCCACTATTTTTCGCCGCAGCATTGGGGGAATTGGTGATCCTCTTCCCATCTTGACTTCTGAGAGACTCTGCCACTCTGAGAGGCTCTTTTTATACCCAATCATGTTGCCAATTGACCTAATAAGTTGCAAATTGGTCCTCCAGCTGTTCCTTATATGTACCTTTAACTTTTCCGGCCTCTTATTGCTACCTGTCCCAATTTTTTTGGAATGTGTAGCTCTCATGAAATCCAAAATGAGCCAATATTTGGCATGACATTTCAACATTTGATATGTTATCTATATTCTATTGTGAATAAAATATAAGTTTATGAGATTTGTAAATTAGTGCATTCCTTTTTTATTCACAATTTGTATAGTGTCCCAACTTTTTTGGAATCGGGTTTGTATATCATAACAAACAGAAACCTGCAGTACAAAAATGGGGGAAAAAATTACATCATATTATCATACATCACATCATATCATACAAGTCGAACCTTGCGAAAAAGAAGCCCACTTTATACTTTCAAAAAGAGTATTTGCCGACTGAATGTGTTTTCAGGAACTTCATTGTATTTTAGTTGCATTTAAGTGAAAATGTATTATAGTTTAAATTTATACTAAGTTCTAGTTATAGAATTCATATATAATTCATAATTGCTCCTATTGTCTTTGACCTAAGTGTGCTGCTAAATATACTGACAGGCATTTGTGGTAAACATGCAATGTATGTTTCTATTGAAACTTATTTATATGTTTGTAATTACACATTTATATTATAACAATGCAATTTATTACATTTAAAATATATTAACTTTAAATATAGTATCAAATAATTCACTACAGTTTCAAATGTGATCAAATACTTCTTTAAACCACAACAAAATATTATATTTTAAAGAACACTTTCTTTTTTTAGTGTTATAGTAAAACAAAAGTATGAATTAATAATTCATAACATAAAAAAATACCTTTTGCAAAAGTAATGATTAAGATGATGTGTACACTCACATGTATTCAATGTGTTAAGCCATGACATTTTAAAATGTTCTTTTAAGCTTTTCAAAACCATATGTGTACATTTCTAAGAACTTGGCACATGTTTTGAACTAGAAGATTCAAAAGATTCGTCATTTTCTTTATGAGGGACACATTTTATTTGGCATTGACCCTCACACCTGAGAGGTCCAAAGATTCAATTAATAGTGAATTCAAGACATTTTCTCCTCAATCTGTCTTTATATTGTCCATGCGCTTTCCCTATTCAAACAAAAGCTCTTCCTTTCTTTGTTTTTTTGAAGATTGACATCCAAGCGTTTTTCAGTCATGACTCATATGACTTGTCTCATCCACTACCCTTCCAATTAAGATGGTTGTTAACCATTGAGATACCACACGGTTCTGGATTTAATATTCCTGCTTTATGAGCACAGTCTATGGAAGCCTCGGTTTAGTCCCAGTGTCGTGAGTCAATACGGAGCGCCGTATTATTCAACACATCATAGTGTCTGTGGTGGGACATTCCAGAGCGCTAGCTGAGATAAACTGAGCGCTCAGAGAGAAAGCAGACTTAGTTCCATCCTGTTGTTGAGTGTGAACTACTGTCATAGCAGGACTTTCATCCTCAGTGGGGCCTGGATTAACCTGTCATCACTTATATTCCAGAATATGCACTCAGCCATATGCAGTTATTTAAGAACGCTGAGGTGTTTTTCTGACCTCCATCTAGTCAATAGGTCAGGTCAACTGTGAGTTATGTCCTTTTTTGGGATATTGAATATGTGTTAGCTTTGGCAATACTCAAACTCTGTGTTCTTGTTCAAATTCATGCTTTGAAAATTGATTCTGACACCAGATATTGCAGTAGCCTCTTGTGAGCAAGTGAGCATATTTTTCTACGCAGGTACAATAACGCAAAATGTCTGGGGTCACGTCAAAATGTGGCTAGAAAACAAAGGCATTTTAAAGATGTAGTGTCTGATTTTTTGGCTGAGGAAATACTTTCTCGTTTCCCAGCTTAAAATATTGAGACAACTGAAAATGAATTCACTCTAAGTGTTTTTAAAAGCACTTGACCATTGGATCAAACAATGTGTGAATTTGAATTTGTTAATTCAACCAATCGCAGAAGAGGGGGAGTGTTCAAGATGCATTGTTAACAGTTACAGTTGTTTTTATTTGTTAGTTTGCATTCGTTTGCATTTATTTTGTAATTCCATTTGATGCCAATAGTGGAACAGAAATGACAAAAACTGTGATATTAAAAACAGTGTTATTTTACTATTATTTATAAAATATTATCGTTTTAATTCATATTTTGTATTAGCATTTATATTGATATTCAGTTAATTAAAAAAGTTAAATGAATTTTACGTTTTTAATTTAATTTGTAGTAATTTTGCTATGTATACTTTTTTAAACAGTTTTAATCATATTTAGAATTTTAAAATGACTTTGAAAATACTTTATATTTAAATTAGTGGTGGGCATAGATTAATTTTTTAAATCTAGGAATTAATCTAGATTAATCTAGATTAAAATGGCTCATTTGAATTCTGCCAAGTAGATCAGAATAAGTTCACTACTAGTAGTAAACAACTAGCAGTCATCAAGAATTTAATATTGATAATAACATTGAAGACATTGTATGATTATTCCTTAAAGATAAGGTTTTAATAGTTTTAATAGTAGTAGCCTATTATGTTCTGCCCAATGTCTTCAAGTGAAACCGAACTTTTTTTTTTGACGGGTTGCCGTGAATACCTTTACGTTTCTGTGTATATGATATGAGGATAGTTTTTCTCAAATGAAACGCTCGAGTGCTCGTGAAGTGTCATCTCTCAGAGCAGTTCTGGAGATGTTGTTCATGTATTTATGTCCTCATTTAGTGAGACGACAGACGTTAATATCACCGCAAGCGTCGTGCGCTTCTGTATGAGTAAACAAACCCGCGCGTCTTGCGCCATACATTAACACAGAGACACACAGAAGTCATATTTAAATAGACGTTTTGCGGCTTAATATTTACAAATAGGAGTGGGAGTGTGCTTACTTGTGTGTGCGCTTACGTGTGTGTGTGTGCGAACCGGGGCGGAACTCCGCTGTGCGCGCGATACAGAGAGCGTGACCATGTAACGTAGAGTCAGAAATGACTTGCCGATCTTCATTGGCAAGCTTCTTAAAAATACATTTTCAGAAATGACTTGCCGATCTTCATTGGCAAGCTTCTTAAAAATACATTTTCCCTGAAGCAAACACGGCTGCTTCATAGCTGCATCCATTTTAGCACGCATACACACAGGTTCGAAGACTCGTTCTCGCCCCCTACAGTGCAATTCTGCTAGGTATACATCCGCGCTAAAATATCAGGTGAAAGTCATCATAGCTTGCGTAGTATAGACCCAGCTCCCAACCCAACTTTGAGAATAGATTAACGGCGATCTTTTTTTTATCGCCCGATAAGAGTCTCGCGTTAACGCAGCACGTTAACGCCGATAACGGCCCACCACTAATTTAAATATGAAAAAACTTAATAAAACAAATAAATAGTTTTAATTGATTTATATTTTAGTTTTAGTTTATATTTTATTGAGTCATTTTAGTACTTATAGTTGCCAGTACAACATTTATAATTTCCATTTAGATTACATTGTTGATTATTTTATTCTTTTTATATTTTATTTCAGCTTTGTTATATTTAAACAAAATGTTTAGTTAGTTTTAGTTAGCAATAACCGTTGTTTGAAAACGAGATGTTTCTTATATGTGACCCTGGACCACAAAACCAGTCTTAAGTGTCAATTTTTTTTTTTCACGAAATTGTGATTTATACATCATCTGACACCTGAAAAAATAAGCTTTCCATTGTTGTTAGGATCGGACAATATTTGGCCGAGATACAACTATATGAATATCTGGAATCTGAGGGTGCAAAAAAATCTAAATATTGAGAAAATCGCCTTTAAAATTGTCCAAATGAAGTTCTTAGCAATGCATATTACTAATCAAAAATGAAGTGTTGATATATTTAAGGTAAGAAATTTACTAAATATCTTAATGGAACATGATCTTTACTTAATATCCTAATGATTTTTGGCATAAAATAAAAATTGATAATTTTGACCCACACAATGTATTTTTGGCTATTGCTACAAATGCTACCCCAGCGACTTAAGACTTAAGAAGGTCACGTATGTTTCCTCCTAATGCTTCTCCTCTGAGTTTTTTAAATGACTTTAAAATGTCTAATGCTAATTCCTCCCTTCAGTTTGTTGGGCAACATTTAATTGTCTGCATGGATGGACTCTTTTGTATAATCCATAATTGACATTCGAGTGCTGAATATGGCAGCAGTTTTAAACAAAATGATCCTTTGTTAGCCCCTCTTTCACGTAATTACACCCAGTTTCTACCCTGTGCCCTGTCACATCAGTCACGACTTTATTAGCATATGTAATGAATTGAAGGTGTCATCTGAGGAAAGTACCCCATATTTAAATCCTAAGTTAAGAATTAATATGCAGTGGCCTGCTTCAGTCCTCATCATGTGAAGTGCTGGTGTTCTTGTTCATCACGGCGGTGGGTAAAGAGACCTGACAGGTCAATGAAGCCTCACACAGAGTCTGAAGTGGACAGCTGGCCCCGTTTAAAACAGCACTGAGCTTCAGATTCATTTGAATATGAAGCTGCAGTGATTGTTTTCGTTTGATTTATGTAGGAAGCAGCACGTCCCTAGAGCGATTTACAAAAAACAGGGATTCTGTTTTAATAGAAAAGTGCCGTTGATAGGTTGTTTCGTTTTGTTTTTTCATGGGAAATCCTTCATCCATAAAAATGTACGGATATTAGATGCTTTCCAGATGCAAAACAGATTTGAAAAGAGTAAACATTGATGTGGACACAGTATCGCCGTCATTACCTCATCAGTGTTCACAAACAGAGTGAAATGACCTTCTCTTTACTCACTGAGAGAGAGAAAAAAGCTTGATTGCTAATGTATTTCCTCAGTACGAGGTATGGATGCACCACGAATGGAAAGACTCTGTTTGCATATCAGTCTTTGCTGTGAGAATTAATGTGAGAGCTGCTCAGCTGGGCCCGAAATCTTTGTTAATATGCAAAGCGGCTTTCTGCTTGCTGCACAGTAGCTCATCAAAGATATCATCAAGCTGAAAAAGCCTCTATCCAATCCTGTAATGATTGAGCTATGCTAATCTGGGCTCCCTCCACTATCAAGGACAGAAACAAAAGGAAAAGACTGCAGGGGTTTTCCCCTCCAGATGAGGAGGCGCTTAACCGAGCGGTTTGTGTCATTTAATTACCACGGATGAAACCGAGGATGCGGCATTTTTTAATTATTACTATAGCTGGTACCTCGTTGGGGAGAGATGGATGAAACAAAAGGCATATGCATTATTTAAAATGTTAATTTAATGTATTTGTGATGCCTAATGAACCTAATATGTTTATGTTTTCCATAGACAATTTCACTGTCCTTCATTTTAAATGCTCCCCAGACAGTGAGACTTGTTCTGTGTGCAACAAAGGTGCTCATTGGGGTATGCTAGTAATATGTCATCTGGAAAACTGTGCTTTATATGCTGTGAAAAGTGTTCCGTAATGAATATTTAGTATATATATTTAGCAGTGATTCAGAAACCCTTTGCAGTTTTGTTTAGTCTGTGCTAACAGTGCATGTATAAGCTCAGACAAGTCGGACCCTAATATATGTATATATATATATTTAAAAAAAGCAGAATCAGCAGGGCAATGTGCTGATTGTTTTAAATATTTTATAATTTTAATAAAAATATATCTATTTTTAAGGTCATGCAGCTATTTTTAAAATACAAGTACAATGTAAAAACGTGAATGTGCACAATAAGTACATTGTATGAAATGATTAATTTAAGTCCACCTAATATAAAGTGGGACCATTTAAAAAAAAAAAAAATCTATATGAATGTCTCATGAACTTAAACTTCATGTCATATCATTGGTTTTTTGTTGCCAAAAAAAATCACTAGAACAATCATCATTACACCTGGTGCACACTGGAGTTTATGGTAACCAGGTGTATATACCATCTGTAATAAAGTAAAACATTACTGTATATTTGTGGTCATTTTATGTCTGGATCCTTGGGGTCTGTTATCTGGAGCCACAGATGGACCTTCACAACCGCCATCCTTTCAAACCCCCCTTGTGTTCCCATGTCTGAGTTTGAGTAAATGGCCAAATTGTGCTGATCTGACTTTCTAGTTGAGCTGCCTCAGTAAATATTTTGCTTGAGCAATTCTCACAGAGCCGTTTGGCATAGTTTTGAGAAAGGATTTGGGGAGATTTACTGAGGCTTTTGTTTAATATGCATTCAAATGTAAGAAGTGATTCCGTTCTGCTACACCAGGAAGAGCTTTATCCCTTTTGTTTCCATTTGAGTGCAGTAATTAATCTGTACTTTTTCTTTTATTTCTAAAACTTGTTTAACTTGATTCTTCAGTTTATGAGAAAGCGGTCATGATGAAATTTCGTGGGACATTGAATTATATCCCTTCAGGAGCAATGATACATACTGAGAAGAATACAAACAGTCAAGTAAAAATTCAAAACAAGATTGGACAAGCATGCTGAAGAAAGCAGTGTTATTTTAGTATCATTGAGATACCAGATTGTATAAATATTTTGGATCGGGTTTTGATTTTTATATTTTAGTTTTTTATATTTTAGTTAAAGTAAAATGATATATTTTTACAGTTTTAGCATCTGTAGTTATTTTAGTATTAACAAAATTAAAATTTGAAATTTTGCATTGGCAAGTTGGTATATTTATTTATTCATTTGTACATTTTATTTTATATCAGTTTATTTCAAGTAATCATTTTTATTTTTATAGTTTTGTGTGTTTCAGTTTTACTTTTAGTTAACTATAATAACAAGCTAAAAATTTGGAAGGGATTTTGGGCATTTATATTCCACTGTTTTTAGGGCCTTGTGATAAATAACTTTAAAGAGCATTGAATTTTGTTGCAGTAATTTTGCTGTTCAATTGATGCTAAATCATTTATTTTTTCTTTATATATTAATCTACTTTCTCTTTTATAATACTGTCATATTTTACCACTTGACTTGAGTGGCCTTCTTATTCGTTTTTGTCAGGTATATAAAATGTTTGCATATTCATTTTATTTGTATTGTTTTGAATCCCATTGATGCCAAAAAAGAAAAAAAAAATTGATGCTAGTTTTATTTCAATATTGATTACACCACTTTGTCTTCAGATCCTCATCCGCTGCCTCAGTATTTCCTCTTCACCAAACAAAGCTGATGCGGTCTAAATTCACACTGCTAATTCAGCGTGATCCCATGTCAAGGTAATTGGTGCCAATGTCGCAGAGAGAAAGAAAGAGATAACGCTCTGTCTTTGCCCCTATACAGCTCAGAGAAGCTGTGCTCTGATTGGCCCGTTAACCTCAAGGGGTGTCAGAGGCAGCTTATGCTATACTCTATGGACCAATTACCACCGAAGGGGGAGGTGCTACCCAGGTGTTGACCATTCACAGATGTAATTTAGGTAGCTTTGCATCATTGGAACAGCACTAATGCAGCAAAAACAAGTGAAGGGGAACTAGACTTCAAAGCTCAGAGGGGATGATATGGAATTATGGTCCTGCTCCAATGCTGATCCCGAATTTAAGCCCTGCCTCTGGAAGAGACCTTCTGGCTTCTGGAAATGAATGCAGATGTATTCAGCTTATTAATTGCAGTGGTCATGTGGTAATATTTGCCTAACAAAAGACCTTGAGCGGAATATATGGAATTTAAAAAACAGCTTAAATCCGGCTTATTCATGACAAGCTGTCTTTTTTACTGCCTAAAATGTATGTTAATCTCTTTCACAAACAGGCTTAGCAGAAAGCGTATGCTCTCAAGATAATGTCAAAAAAAAGAGTCTACAGAAAGTAGTAGCTAGACAAGAAGTTTATCATGAATAGGTTGGAGATATTTAACTATTTCGCTACTTCTAGAGTTAAATTGCTGCGGGCTTCTTCCTGTACAGCTGAATAAATGAATGTGTCAGTACTCAGGCTGTGACAGAGTGTAGGATGAAGCACTCACTCTATAGTCAAGTTGCTTCATCATCGCACCGCAGTGAATAATTCAGCCACTTACTGCAGGACATACGGTACACACACACACACACACACACACACACAGACAGACAGAGGGAGTATGTGTGAGGTCCTGTAGAGTTCATAGTGAATAATGAAGCAATGCTCTCCAGGATGGCCTGTCGCAGAGGGCTTTTTCAATGAAAAAAAAAACGCAAGGTTTGTGACATGAATTTAATTTCCTCGCCATTTTGTCTGGGTGAATTCGAGGACAAAGGCCAGAGAAGGGGGACTAGCACGTGAGCGGGCTTGATTTGTGTGGAAAGACATTAAAGGCTAAATGTGGGTTGCTCTAGCATCCTTACATGGGGTTAAAGGGAAATTACCCACGTCTTAGACCGATTTCATGGCATTATGATTTTACCTGAAGGTTCCAAAAAGGGCGTTTCACAGAGATGCCACAGAAGAACCATTTTTGGTTTTGTGCAGTGCAGGGTTCCATAGATGTTAAAGGTTCTTCAAAACAAAATTAAATAGATTAATTAATCTATTTAAATACAATGAATTACATATATCAGGATACTTTTAATGAGCCTCCAAATGAAGATAATTCAGGAATTACATAATTGGATTTGGACAAAGTTGATTTTAAAGACAGAACAGTATATGGTTTATTTTCTGTATGATTGAATTTAAGCCTGAAAGAGTACTTTTTGCAGTTGAGTGGTCACATTAGCAAAATGTCATGGGTAAAAAAAAGGTTGATTGTCATTGTACACGTTTAGAAAAAGGCACCAAACTGTCACTGGGGAAGTACCCTTTCATGCACTAAAGTACTAAGGTACTAAATAATATGTGCCATTTACAGTAGGGGTAAAAATTTACAAAGATGTACCTTTAGCTTTTGTACTTTGGTACTGCCCCAGAGACAGCTTTGTACCTTTTTTTCTGAGAGCGTAGCATAGAATGAACTGAAGCACAACTCACACAGAAGTCACTTTGAAATCAAGCAGCTTTGCTCTGTTTTTCCATCCAATTTGGGACTGTTGCAAAATCTTCAGAATTCACAGAATCCTTGATTACATGGAGTATTGAAATGACTTTTTGCTCGTGAAAAGTCATAGAACAACAGTAAATGTGACCATAAGTGATTGGCCATGCATACAGGATATATTTTTGTAGTGTGTCTGCAGACTGTAGTCTTTGGTTTTACTGTTTTGTAGCATCTCACACCATTTTTTACACACTGTTTGTAGTGGCAAGTGAGCTGCGCTGGCTGTGGACAAAAACATGAAGTTGTACTCAAGCATGAATGGCTCTGATATTAGGAAAAATTACTAATTATTGAATTTACATATGGGTTGAGGGCATGATTAATTACATGAATATTTTATTACTGTATTATTTTCAAATAATGGATCACACTAAATTATCATGTTAAATGTGTAATTTATGCTCAATTTATGCACCATCTGAAAATGACAGTATAGACAAAATAGGGACATTATGGAAATTAAGAATTTAAATATGTCTGTTACAAGTTCCGTAGACATTTAAATCATATTTTCCAACTTTGGACCCGTAGAATTTACAAATGACCTCGTCCATTTTTATGGCAAGAAAAAAAGGTAATGTAGCATCAGCAACAGCTGCAGAATTATAAGTATTTAATTTAATTTATATAGCACTTATATAAATATAAATAAAAAAGTATATTATATATAAACTGTTTTTTTTTTTTTTAAAGAGAGAGATTGAAAGAGAGAGAGAGAGAGACTAAAACTAACAGTATCATAGATGTCATTTAAGGTATTGCAGAAAGTATTTTCCCCGTGATATTAGGACTCACCTTGACCTTGAACCTCATGCTGGAACAGTCCAGGCGGGGCAAAAGGCACCTGTCTTTATACTGAGAGATTCTGCTGTCTGTGTTTATTGCCCTGTCTTGATTTATGATGCCCAGAGGGCTCCTGAGCCCAGAGGCTGGGCTCTGCTGACCTCCCACTATAAACCTCAATCACACAGACATGGCTTCATTTGGACAGGAACAGGAAAAGTTTACTCCTCCACACCCAGCGCTAAGGTACATGTGAACCTCAGCAACTTTTCACAGTCTCTTAATAATTTAAAAGGCATTTTATTTCTGCCCTCATCTCACGTTCTTAAAACCCACTAGTGAAATGCATATTGTAAGTCCCATGGTCTTCACTCTTACTGTTTGCAACAAGGCCATACAAACACTGTGGAAAAAGTACTGAAAAAAATCACCTTGGGAAGAACACTTGCACACCTAGCGCATATCAATACAATAAGAAATGTTTCCCAAATACTAATGACTACTATTCAGTCCCAGTAACAGTTTATCCATGTATAGTGCTGCATAGACATATTTTATATCAAAATGCAATTTCCATTTAATTTTTATTTGATATAATTGATATATGCTTGGTTATTTTAATAAGAATCATAAAATGTGGAAGCCTATTTCCTCCACAAAATAAAAATAAAATGAAAAAGCAGTTGCAACTTTGAACGGTATCTCACAATTCTTATTTTTATTCTCGCAATTCTGCAGAAAAAGTCAGAATTGTTTGATAGAAATTGTGAGAATTAGTCAGAACTCTGAGAAAAAAGGTCAGAATTGCAAGATATAATCTCATAATTCTTAGACAAAATGTCAGAAATACGAGATATAAACTCAGAATTCTGAGAAAAAGGTCAGAACTGCAAAACATAAACTTAGAATTCTGAGAAGAAAGTCAGAATTGTGAGATGTAAACTCAAAAGTGGCAGAAACAGACTTCCATAATAAAGTACTAATCATTATCATTTACTGAAGGCCTCAGAGACAAAATTTTTAAATAATGCATTTACCATGCAAAAAAAAAAAAAAAAAGGCTAAGGTATCAACACAGAACTGTGCCATTTAGTTCTGTCGGAAGGGCTACATATTTGATTAATGGCCTGTTCAAGCACTATCGTTTGCTGTGTAATAAGGCTGGGTTAATGTGAATGTGAGAGATGTGCATGAGTTGAGGGAAAACATGTAGTCCTTCGAGTTCTGTACTCAGGAAGCCATGGCAGACAAATGCCCAGAAGTGTCCCAGACAAATGCAAAAGATGTTCAAACATCTGTGGTCACCCTGAAGTGACCATAAATATTGTCAACATTGCTGCTGGTAGTGTCAGCAGCACCCAGGTGCACAGCCTCAGGACACATTCTAATATACAGCACTGACAGCAGCCTGAGGAATCTCAGCTTGAGTTTCACTCTTAGACATCAGGGGGATGGTGGAAAAAAAACATCTAACTCATCTCTGTTCTTTTTTTAATGTTTTTTTTAATTTTTTTTTAATTATAGTACTTTGTCACATTGTCTTGTTGCATGAGAGATGATCTATAAAATCTTAACACAGAAAAGTAGTGCCATAAATGTTTTAATATAAGGTTTGGAAACATACTAAAGAGTGTTGTGTAATGAATGGCAAGCAATTTCTAAGAACTGATTTATAATGTGCCTTAGAAATGCTGTTGCGTAACAAACTCATATTATTGTCTCAGGCATATATTACTTGTTCAAAGCCATGCAGCTCACTGTGGACTGTTATAAATACTGCGTTCTGACCACAAGATATCGTTGTTTACAGCAGGAAAAACATTAATCCAATTCCTTGTGGTCACATGCTTACTGGAATCTCATCCAGTCGATCAATTATTTGATTAATGCATGATTCATATAGAGATTTATTCATAGTCACGGTTGGGTCGCGATGGCTGTCCAAGGCATTATAAACAGAATGAGAGGGCCTAACCTTTGAAACACAAGGGACCTTCGTAGCGTTTGGCAAAGGAAGGAAGAAACACTGCGATGTTCAGCTCGGTCAAGGCAAAATAAATATTTGGGTAAGTCCAACACTTTAAGAATGGGTTTTAAAACTGGTAGCACAATAAATCCTAGCAAATAAATGAAGGTCTAAAGAAGCTACAACAGAAAAAATATAGAACACATACATTACGAAGAGCACATTTTACTAAAGTTTCTCATCCCAATTTTTGATTACAAACTCATGTTAAAAGAATATACCCCAAAATTAAGATTTTGTGAAAATGCACTCACCCTCAGGTCATTCAAGATGTAGATGAGTTTGTTTCTTCATATGAACAGATTTGAAGAAATTTAGCATTACGTCACTTGCTCACCGATGGATGCTCTGCAGTGAATGGGTGCCGTCAGAATGAGAGTCCAAAGGGCTGAAAAAAAAAAAAAAACATCTAAATAATACACAAGTAACCCACACCACTCCAGTCCATGAGTTAACATCTTGTGAAATGCAAATTGCATGTTTGTAAGAAACATTAAGGCATTTTAGCTCCAAACTGTCCCACTTTAAGCTGTGCGCACTTTTAGCTTTAAGCTGTTACAAATGTTCATTTTTGGGTGAATTATTTCTTTAAGCAACCTGTACTGTATGTCTATTCTGGTGTTTAAGTGGATTTGGAAACGTAACACCAAACAAAGTTGAAATAATTAGTAGGAAAGTCATAATTCTTACTGATACCCAAGTTGCTGAGTTGTGATGCTGGAAGGAGTGTGTCCACATGAATGCCAGAAAGCAAGTCTGCAGTAGACGGCTGTATAAAAAGGCCCAGGTTTATTAGTAATTTATTAGTATTTATTTGTTGTTTAGAGGTGAATACTGTATATTTCAAGTTTATGATATTGGTGAATAACATATAGGTTAATACATTAACCTTCAAACTTATTATAGGCTATACTGATCAACTTTCTAGTTTATTACAGTTAATTTTCCAGTCTATTATAATGGTCAACTTTCTAGCTTATTCCATTATTAATTTGCCTAATGACTCACTAAAGACTTGCCTGAGGATTTGCTGATATTTTATAGAGGCATTGTTTAATTTGTTTGATTTAATATTTCGATTATCCAAGAAATTAGCGTATAAGTCAGTTTTGCTCAATTTAAATAAAATAAAATAACAATTTGGAAGACATTAAAAGGAATATAAAGTGCGTTATAAATAAAATGTATTATTATTATTATTACATTAGAAATTAGACATTGTTCTGACCTGAAGCCTTCATCCAATCTTGACTAGCAACTAGATTAAAGACAAGGTTTTTTAATGGTAATGAGTGTTTTTATGAATTGCAGTCAATTTTTTTATTTATTTAGTCTTTAGTGTGAGACTTACAGACCAAAAGCTTTTGTCAGGTATTTAAAAGGTTAATTTATCAAGCTAGCTTTGCTGTTTCTTATTTTGTATTCCAAGTGTTGTGTTTGATGTGAGTCTTGATCCTTTAGCTCGCAGGTGCAGGTTTATTAATTGAGTGCTGTGCTGAGTGAAGCCTCCAAGGTCCTGCTCAGCATCACTAAACCAGGACTAAATCCTGGCACTCTCCTGCTGGATTCAGCTCAGACCATCTCTTTAGCTAATTTCTCTTTAAAAGGGGGTTTCAAGCAAGTTTACTCTGGCTTACTCATTACAAAATGGCATTTTTACGCCGTCCACACACTGTCTCTAAGGACTAGAATAATCCTCCGTTCCAGACCCTGGATTGTGATCTGCGCATGAGTCTCAGACAGGTCTGGCAAATCATTGCATCCATACCCACCTTAATTACTTCTCTCCCAGCCAGACAAGTGAATCTTAAGCCAAATGGCTGCAATTATGGTTTAATCAGACACCCACGATCTCTCCATTTAGAAAGAGGTGGAGGAGAGGGGTCTTCGGTAATTTGCAATTCACCAGGGATTTTTAATATAAATGGCCCATCATTCATTCACCCGGTGAAGAACACGAAACTATTATGTGTGGTTAAATTGTCAAATATGCATTAATATGTGACAAACCTTGGAAGCAGATATAACAACAAAAATATAACAGATTTCAACAACAGCAAAAGGCAATGATATCACATACATAATTATTTATATTTTTTTGCCATGTTAAAATGGGCTAAAATGTTCTTCCATACTGCAATTTTGGTTTTACTGAACACCAGCAAAGACCTAATTTATCATTTGAACAAATAAGAAAATATGGTAAATGTAGTATTATATATTATTTGACTATACCAGCTCAATAATATGTTCATTTTGATGTTAAATAAATATTAAACAATAATTTGTTAAATGTAATTATGTCTCCTATTTCATGCATGTAACAAAAAATGATGTATAATTAATGTATGTAATGAAATCTATATTAATTAAATAATCATGTATCATGTATTAATGGATGAAACATTTATTATTTAAAACACATTAATTATATTTAATTTTAAATACCCACACTGTAAAAAGTGATAAGTTGACTTAACTTAAAAAAATTGAGGAAACCCGTTGCCTAAACATTTTTAAGTAAATGATCATTAAAAAAAAAATAAGTTAATTGAATTGTCAAGTTCACTTAACTTTTTTTTTTTAATTATTATGTACTTAATAATTTTAAGGCAACGGGTTTCCTCAATTGTTTTAATTTAAGTCAACTTTCACTTTTACAGTGCAATTAAAGTATAAATAATGTAATGAAAACTACATTCAATACATGGTTCATTTAATAGTTAAATAATCAATAAAGAAATAATAAAAAAAAATGTTAAAACATTAAGTTTCATAAATACCTAAAAATATAAGTAATGAAAACTTAATTAGATACTCATTTATTATTATTATTAATACATAATAATGTTAAAATATTAACTGTATTTCATATGAAATACCTAATTAAAGTATGTAATGAGAACTATATAAAATGATTAGTTAATTTAACAAATAAACAGTTACCAGTAAAACATATCATGTTTCATATTAAATATGTTAAATACACATTAAATAAAAGTATGTAATGAAAGCGAGTCTATCCACTGCAGTGATGGTTTCATGCACATGCATTTCATGCAGTTCCCTGAAATGGCCCGTGAAAACACTGTCTCGTCAACAGTCATGAGCCTTTGTTTGGTTATAGAAGCTAATAAAACACAGGCTGAAGTTTGTGTCAAGCTCAACGCACAGTGCAAAGCTTCAGGCGGGCCCAAAGGGTGGGATAGTGTGAACTCCAGCACCAAGCCCCCAGTTCTCCAGCATTTGACATCTTACTGACACTGTCTGAAGATCAGACGGGCAACACGCTTTAAAACTTAAAATGGCAATCTCCAAAGCAGTCATGTAGCTGCTCCCAGAGCCAGATATCAGGAGTTCGTCAGTGAAATTAGCATAGTCTGTTATGATCATCTCAGCAAATCATTAACACTGATGCATGTTTGTTTAGCTTCACTTGTCCTCATGAGAGCACAAGGTGTACAGCAGTTCAAACGCTTCTGGAAGACCTACACAGCCTAGCAAAACAACAAAGAGACTGGTTGCAGAATCTGTAGACTCACTCCTGCCAGCGCAGATTTCACAGGCCTCAGGTCAAACGAAAAGCCTTATAAATCAACCTGCCTTTCATTTTGAAACTCTCACCAGCTTTCCAGCCTCTCTTCTTTTGCCAGTCAGGATCCTCCACACCACCTGTCTTTCCACTTGCTCATTAAAGTCATTATATTTACCTTTGTTTCAAAAAATTCACCTCAAATATTTATATAAATTATAATTTGCTGAAATCCATAAAGCATGAGTGCTTTGGTGTTTTGAAAGTGATACTGTAGAGTTTGAGAGTCACAGACGCTGAGTAACAGTAATGGCTGCTGTGCATTTGGATTTAAGCTGTAGCCAGAAACAAATGATATACACATGGGTAAAAAGAGACTCTGAGTTTTGCTTTTAAAAAGGCAGTTTAAAGTGATTAATAAACAATCCCTGTCTTAAAGTGAATGCTAATGCTGATATGTTTCCAGAATGGACCTTTATAGGGAGACTGCAGATTTATTTGCATTTTTGCGCATCTTCTGATGCTGACTCAAAGAGACAATGTCTTCAGTTTCACTTATTGTTCCAGAATCATTGATTTGAATTGACAGGCTGATTAAAAATTCACATCTATTAATTATTTAGGATGTTATTCCAGCTATCAGATCCTTGGAAATCTTATGAGACGATGTCAGCTTGTCATAATCAGCAAATCCCAGCTAATAACCCTACTTTAAACTAATAACTCTGCAGTATTTGTCTGCACACGTCTATGTGAATTCACGCAAATCTGATTTTCCATGGTACATTTGTTTCTCAGAATAAGCTACAAATGAATTATAAATAAACGATGCTTGCTCGACTGAATCTTGTAGGATTCTCTGAATCTAATACCCTCATAAAAATAAACAGGGATATTTTAGGGGGAAAAAGAACCCGTTTCTTAATATGAATAGGAATGGTTCACTTTAATTTGTTTGCAGGTTTTCTAGACGTAGCCCTGGAGGACAGACCAACAGATGCTGCACCATAAGGGAAAACACACAAATACAAACCTAGACTAAAAACGATTTCTAAAAAGGCTACTACACAAAATTTTGCCAATTAAAGCCAGTTTATAAAAGAATGGTCTATATTAAAATCAATAACTGCCAACTTTGACTAAATCACGCAGCTTATCTACATTTTATTGAATTCAACACAACCAAAAACCAGAAACGAAAGGTGGCTAGTAATGCTGAAGTCTCTTGGCTAAGAGCTCTCTAGTGCCAGCTGTGAGGAATTCAGCTCGAGTGATTTGTTGGCTCATCTCCCCTTCAAGGAGCCCGGTGACAATGTGGAAAGTGTTGAGGAAGTGGGCGGGAATAGCTCTGCTCAGCAGCCCTTTGGGAAGCACACTTGTCTCAACACCAGCTCTGTGGAACTGACAGATACACACACACACCTCTGCTGCCTCTGCGCATATTCCACGAACTTACCTGACGAATATCAAGACGCATTATAAACATCCATCTCTAAAGTTTTCCTGACTGATACTGTATAAACTATGAGTCTTGACAGCAGATTTGCTCAGTTAGTTTGCTTTTGAAATCAGAGCAGAGTAAACCGGTGCAGACTGGTTATTTTCATCAGAGTGCAAACTATTCCCAAAGGGTCTGAGGAATTTTGACATCTGCCCCGCCACACATGGGAGCACAGATGTGTGGAGAACTCCTGAACAACAAATCCCACATTTCCTGTGTTTTACAGTAACGGGGGTATTTGCATTGGTGATTGGAGTTCTGGAAAAGAGGTTACAATCCCAGCAGACGTGAACTAAATGCGAATGGGTCCCAGGCTATTTCTACTTTTGACTTGCTAGTACAGAAAGATGGTTTGGGTTTTAAAACTACTACAGACACGTAATTTGATGTCTGTGCTTTGAGGCTGCATGGGGCAGTGTGGTACATTATGGGTTGTGGGTAAATCTATTGAATCATAGTGTAATCTACCCACAGCAATAAATTTAATTTGTGTATACAGTAAATCTTTACTAATAAAATGCATTAACAACAGTTTGTTTCAGCCATTGATTTCGATTGGCTGAGCAGAGTTCGCAGAGAGCTGTTATGCAGTCCAACAACAGAACTGTCAAGGACTTTTCACTGTTTGTATTTTGGCCTTCGAAATCATACTTATGAGTTACAGGCACATGAATGACCAAACAAAGTTGCATTTACAAGTGAGAAACACAGAATTCTACATGATACTACAATTTTGCATAGCTATTTCCATTTTCCATGCTGTAGTAATTATTTTAAAAGGTTATTAAAATTATAATTTTGTATAAATAATGTAAAATATAAAACAAAATAAAAATTAGAGAAGACTAAAATCCTTCACAATATAGATAAGAATGAAAATAGAACGTTTGGTGATTGTAAGTGCTAATTGGATGTGCATAAGAAAACAACTTTTAAAGATTTATTGTAATTGAAATCTACAGATACAAAGACAAAGTGTAATGATTAAATGTCTTTTAAAAAAAGTTATGGATGTTATGGAAGCCAAAATTGAACAGTTTGTGAAAAAAAAAAAAAAATGGTTTTGTTCTTAGTGTCTTAGTTGCCTTTAGGAAAGAAACAAGTGACTGCTGTAATGAGTGAGTCATTGAATCATTGACTCAACCGATTCTTTGAGAAATAAAGAACTTAATTCAAATGGTAGGCAGTGTCACACTCACAATAGTGCTGTTGATCTGAATAGCATGCTCTTTCATGTGTGTCTAACATTTCATTATAGATTATGGATTTTAGTTAGTTTGATTTGGAAATGGAAGATATCTGGTGTTGCCAAATCTGCGTAATAAAACCAGCCCAATGGCTAATCAAACCAAGCCTCATAAAGCACAAATACCAAGACTGAACATATGCCACTGCCATACCTAAATATAGTTTACAATCACTATCATGCATTACATACAATTTCAACTTGAAAATCTTTGAATTGTAGTAATCACAGATAGACTGTTTTTGTAAATCATCTAACCTTAAGATTGACAGCTGGTGAACAAAATCCTTCAGTGGAAGTGGAAATCCTTTTTTTTTTTTTTTAACTACTTGAAAAGGAAATTTACATTTTACAATTGGAGAGACCTGCCAATTTGTTACCATGAAAATGAAAACAGACACACACAGCAGGCTCAGGCTCCCACCAGTACCCCTCCTTCACAAAAATCTCATCATCTAGCACAGTTTTAGCATTGGTAGAATATAAATTCAGTAGATTGGGTAAAATATTTCAAGACAAGCATTTCTGTCAAATATAATTTATGCAATATGTCAAACCTTTAACCTATGGGTAAAAAAAATCTACCCCTGCAACAGTTTAAAAGTATATCCCAATTCCACTGGAAAATTGCAGACTTGGCAACCCTGAAGGTATCATTGAATTTGTCAGAATAATAATGAATGTGTCAGCAGTGTTTGGGAATTAATCAGTGATATAAAACCATTAGCAATGATTTGTCATTCACACAGTTTCTTTCTAATGCCATCTATTGAATTATGTTGCATTTCTACCAGGAAAATAAGCTGAAATCCACTGGAGAGCAATATATATGTGATGAATATGTTTGTGAACGGCACGGCTCTCCACCAGATACAGATGAGAGTATATGAGACATTATCGCCAGAGGTCCATAAAGTGGGGTGATCTTCTTATGGCTGTGCATCACAAACTGGAATTCAACGTCACCACCAGCATGATTGTGGTCACGGTCAAACAGTGAGTATTTGCGGTAACTGATACACTACTGCTGAAACATAATCCACACGTCTTGCACGTTACATCTTGTATGTCAACCTTGAAATGCTCTTATTGAAGAAAAACGTTTTCTTACATTGTCTCTCCAGTCAAAACAAGGCAGGTTTTTTTCACAGTCTGTAATTTAAAAGTGTTCTGCTTCATTAATGGAAAAAACAGTGAGCTCAGCTCTATCCTGATCCAGATTGACAGCTGTCTTTATTCCACTGTCATTACCCGAGCGATGGTATAATGCCCACACATTTGGTGTCTGCACCACAAATGAAAGCAATCCAATGTTGCTTCTAAAAGAGGTATTTAATATTATAATTACAACAGAGACCCGTCTTCGGAGCCCAAACCGCCATACAGTGCTTTAAGAATAGACGCTTGGCTCATGCTGAACTTATGCATTAAACATGAAACCCATATGTTGGGTTGTGAAGACTGCTGTCCCAGGAGGCATCGGTAGATGATGCGCTGCGGCTGGGGGTGCATGAGGGGGTGTCTATTGATGCACTGGGAAAAAAAAACAAGGATTGAAGTTGTCAGTTGTGCTATATTTGCATATCTATGGAGTCAGGGGTTTGTTTTTTTATTCAGATTGTGATTTGACTCAAGCACCGACACAAACAAATACAGATGAATTTATGCTGTGGGCCTTGGCCTGAAATCTGACTGATAACCCTGTTTGGTCACAATGCACTGGTTATGCGTTATACATGAATGTTGGAGGTTTTTCTTCTGGGTAGCATGGAATAAAAGGAGAACAGAAAAAGAAAGAGATGAGATGGTGCTAGAGCCTGGTCAAAAGATGAAGATACTGCATGATCAACAGTCAGTCAATAATGTAAGTTACAGCTAATAGGACACTTTAAAGAGATAGTTCACCCAAAATGAATCTTGTGTTATGATTTACTCACCCTCATGTTATTCTAAGCCTGTTTGCCTGACTTTCTTTTGTACGGTGTCCCACACATAGACACAGATATATAGGGGGAAATAGATATTGTGGCCACAAATATCACAAAAGGATTCGCTCCAATGACTTATTCATTCATTGCCACGCTTTATAAATTCTGTCCCTCATTTTAGTAAAATCATGTCCATGTTGTACTAATTAATTCCCTGGTCACTATGACCTTAATTGAACAAACACATTAACTGTGGGACAGTTCTTTCACTCTAAGAACAAAATCTACGGAAGAACGGAAAAGATACTAGTGATTTTCTGCCAGGACATTATCCATTAGGTTTACAGACATTTCCTTACGATGTGTAATCCAAATTATGGGTAAAACACCTGTGAAATACCTTTTTTCTTAGTGCATGGCCTCAGTATCTTGTTTTTCCCCCATGTTGTGTGCAGGGTTCTGTAATTCTGTGGAATACAAACGGAGATATTTCAAAAGTATTTTTGTTTTTTTCTCATTTTTTGTATATTTAGTTTGTATATTTTTTCACTGTCAGCAGAAATTGTTCCCCAAAAAATACCCATTCATTAAAGTCAGCATGAATTGCAACACATTTTACCTCTGCAATGTGATGTATTTCTGAGTGAATCAGGATATAAGAAGAAAATAAGTAAAATCAGGTTTGAATTATCCTTAAGGGACTGATTGAGGGGCAAAAGTGGTGTTACAGATCAAACTAAAGTCAGTTCCACTCCAGGTTTTCATGCTCACGGATGAGAGAAACCCCACTACAAAAGATCCTAAAGTGAGAAAACACAAAACCTCGTCGCTTCAGCTCTGCTTTTGAAAGTTGAGAAGACAGACAAGCAAAATATGATAAATAATAGAAGATAGAAGAATATCAGAATTAACTGTTGTATATATAAAAAATTGTTGTTGCATGGCATTTTTTTTTATCAGCATGCAGTGACCATTTTATGAACTTGCCAAAGAACATTCAATCCCATTTGGAAAATCACATGTCCGTGCCGAATATAACAGCACTGGATGCATTGCATATTTTCAGTAATTGCTTTGGCTGAGGCGGTGCTCATTGAACGCTACTGTCCACAGCTTAGAACGGTTTCATTTTTGCCAGGTGCTGTTGCAAAGCCAACACCTGTGGAGTTGTGTAAGGCTCTCTTGTGCGACTGTGGTAAATGCCTTCACTGCCAAAAACTGAGCAGGAATGCAAGAGATGTGCCTCATTAGCTTTTTCTTCAGCTGCATTTTTTCGGACTTTCTATGTGTGTGCTTAAGAGAGAAAGAGAGAGCTTGTGTATTCGGCCAAGCCCTCCAGGAGGAGGCGTACGCGCGGCCCAAGCACATGGGCGCGTGCTCGTGTTTTCATATTAGCAAGTGTGTGTCCGCCATGTGCCTGCGTCTGTGTGTGACTGTAGCCCCGCAGTACCTTCTAGAGGGACCCTGCAGCAGCACAAAGAGACCCTTGTCTTGAGGTGTCACAGAACAGTATGTATCAGACACCATATTAAATGTCCCCTAAGCATAGAGGAAGTCTAGCGAGGGGTGAGGCCTTGCCAGGGAGCCACCAAAGAGGCTTTTGACAGTGGCCAAAACAGATGGCTGGGAATAGGGAAACAAGGTCAAAGAACACCGAACACACTCTCTCCACTCCTTTCTCCTCACTACATTCGATACGATTGAGCATCATCTGATGTTTGCCTCTCTTTTTAATTAAAATGGATGCTTTGGAATAGGAGCTTCGTTGTTTTCCCCCCAAAGGTGCTTAAGGGGGGAAGTAAAGATAAAAGAGTGGCTTTGTGTCTGGCCGCTGAATGAAAGGAACCACTGTGTTGACTGCTCCAAACAAGACCAATCAAAGATAACCTGTGTTCGAATGATAAGAGCTACACTGTTGGTTCAATGACATGTATCTACATGGAGGTTTGATAACTTGTGGTAACATGACCTTTGGGTGGTCCCATCGGTGTGATTATGGTCGCCACAATGCGTGCAGGACCCTCTTTCGTGTTTTCCAGCTCTATCTGTAATCAAAGGCTCTCCTGGTCCTTTACTGGGTGATTTGTCGATCACAATAATGGAAACTCATTAGAATGGTTAATTTAGCATGCTTCATTTAGTGCACTTCTTTCTACGCTGTACATTAAACACAGCAAGAGCCTTCGCAAAATGAGGTGGAGTAATTACTAATGGTAAAACGAATACCATCCGTGATTATACACCGTTTATCCTTGTACACATCAAATTAGTGTCAAATCAGTGAGTGCGAAGGTGCTGTTAAATCAAAATATCCAGTTTCTAAAGCAAGATTTTGTAGGTCAACCTCAAGAGTGATTCCAACAGTAAGATGTATTATACATTAAACATGTACAGCTGCAGAACAAGGGTGCCTGCTGGGACGCGGAGGGGCTGTAAGACTATCCCGTCGTCCTCTTACTGTGGAGGGCATGGCACAGGGCTCGCCTTTTTCTCTGACTGACATGAAAGTCTCTGGCAAGTTCAGCCATGTTGCCTTGATGTTGTCACTGAACTGAAATGTTAGGGTCAGCTCTTTGTGGGAGTTGGGTTCAGGCTCCGGCCCTTCCTCTTGCAGCTGTGCTGAGGGTTGTTGTCCGGCGATGGTATGCTCTCAAGCTTGTCTATTGACGTATTAGGAGAAGTGCAGCTAGGCCAGCTGGACAGACAAAGCACAGTAAATAAGACTGGCCTAGAGCCCAGTGCCCTACGGTGCTGACAAAGGAAATCTGTGTTTCAAAAATGATGTATATTTTGTTAAAAATAGGAATTAATGCATATAGAATTACCGATACAGATTTCATGTTGAGGTTATTAGCTCCACTATAGAGGTTTGAGATAAACTTATTGGGGCACTTTTGAAACCATCTGTTTTGCATAGATTTAGCAAATCACCAAGCAAACAAGCCTTCACATTCAGCCTTTGTGATTATTTTTAAATATCTATCTATCTATCTATCTATCTATCTATCTATCTATCTATCTATCTACTTAAAAATGAGAATGAACATGGGTTCTTCATTGTTTTACTTAACTCTTTAGTTAACTCCAATTCCGTGACTTGAAAACACCTGTTTTGAGATGAGCACGTTTTTAATCTCTGTACTAAAATTCATTTAGATATTTTCTTAGGGGTCACAATGTACCACAATGATTTTTAAGAAAAGTGTTAATGAAAGCTTGGATATACAATCCATCAAATTAGCAAATGACAATTCCAATGTCAAAGTTTATGCCTCACAGAATTACTTTGTGGTTTGTATGGGCACTTAGAGGTTATAATCGTGACTGGCCATTGACCTATATTCAGATGTGCCAGAGGGGACCAAGCTGAGGCCCTGACATATCTGAATGCATGCTCTCCATGACCAATCAATAAGCCATTATCACTGCACTCTAAGACAATACACACTCTGTGTATCGTTTAGGCTTATGGAACACCAGCATTAGTACTCCAATATCATGCTCATGCAATTTGGTCAACTTGGATATTTTCCTCACCTAAAATACATTTTGGGGCGTTTGGATGAAAATGTTATAATCCGGTTCCCAAGCGGTGTCACACTAAAGTGAGAACCAGGTCAGTGCTATGACCAAAAGAAATCCAAAATCCCTTTAATCCTGTGGCTGGCAAAGTCCTTCTTACACCTCGCCAGATTTTTGACTGACCACTTAAGCAGTGCAAGAAAAGGAATTGGGTTAAAGGCAATAACACTTAAACCTCCAAACTTTACACGCTGCTATCCCATTAAACTGCTGTTCCAATACTCTTATATACTCAATATTATCATTTGAAGCAAGGAATCCCTGTGAGCAGTTTAGCACAGCATAACCCAATTTTGTGTATTTATATAAAAATGGGTTGATGTTTGGTCTCCTACATTCTCTTTGAATTGATTTTGTATTGTATTGACAGAGTGGAGCTGGTCTTGGATTTCTAACACTGCTGCTCCCCTGCTGGACGGCAGTAGCGCTGCTTTCTCTATAGTGAGAGGGAGTTTGTGGCCCTATAAATACCACTTGCTCTGTAGCTGTCCAGCACAGGAAGTAGGTCTGTATTAATGTCTTGTAAAGTCTTGTGGTCTTAGTATGTTATTGCTATAAAGCAGCTGATGATATCATCCTATAATTGGCTCACGCTTCTTTGTCTGATTCTCATTATGAATTTTCCTGTAAACTGCAGCTTAATTACACCCTTATGACTGTTTATGTCATCAATAACCTGCATGTAAGTCCATAAAGTAGTCTTATTATATTTTCCATGATACATTATTTAAGCTGTATCTCTGTAGCAATAACTGTAATAGTCAATATTTTTTATTGTGCCCTTTTCGTTTAATTTTTGCTAGCTTTCGAACTTTGACTTTAAGATGTAATTTATTTATTTATTTTTCTGTGATTGATTGTTTCAGTTTAGTTTTAGGTTTACAGTTTTAGGTTTGTATTTACATCTGCATCTTTAAGCATGTGCACATTCACAGTCTTGAATTGAATGGTTTATTGAAAAGAATTGTGCATTCTGCAGATTTAATGAAGAGAAGTTGAAAAGGTTTCTAAATTTATTAAACAATGTATCAAAAACTAGAATTTAAAAATAAATCATTTTCATTTTATTTTAGATATATTTGGAGTCATGAAAGTAAATTTTTCCATTTAGGTTTTGTTTACATTTTTGTTAACTGCTACAGGTTTCCATATAGCTCAAATTTCCACTGATCTACTGATATATATATATATATATATGTGTGTGTGTGTGTGTGTGTGTGTGTATTTATATATATATATATATATATATACACATACATACATATATACACACACACACACACACACACACATAGAGCATGTAGGCTACGTATATGTTCTGTATGTAGGTATGTATCTCCCTAATGCATTATCAGTGTATGAGATGTTCTTATGATAGTATTTTGTCCTGTTAGCCAGCTGAGTTTGTTTTATTCTCAAAAATATGAAGGAAACAAAAAACACCTCAGGACCACTGCATCTATTTAATTTTTTTTTTTTTTCTCCCAGTTGAAAGTGAGAGCTTTGCTGTCAATCTGCGGCTGGGTTGTATGGTTTAGGGGGCGGGGTTTGTGTGTCTGTGTGGGCGGGGTTTCCGCTAAACTCTGGGTTAGGTTGATTCACTATCGATCATTGGGGAAAGACGGGGCTAGATTTCCTTGTGGCGGAGAAATCTGATGTGTATAGGCAACATGAATCGGGCGATTGCGGGGCGCAGATTAATTTTAGCACGTTAACAGAATTCTTTCGGACTGATCATCTTCAGCGAATACAAATTAAATAGCACTCTTCTTCCGTGCTCCAGGAAAAAGTGTTTTGGATCGGACTTGCCAAAATCACTACTTTGTTTCTCTTATGGACGGTTTGTGTTACCTAAAAGTAGTTGCATTTTAGGAGAGTAACGCATCCGTACGTTACGTGAAGTCCGGAGAAGCGAGGCCCGATCTCTTGACCCGTGGAGTACTCTTGAGTCTCTCTGGATGGATGGGTATGGGGAGAGCAGGATCTTACTACCCCGGGGCTGAGCGCCTCATCTCTCCGCTACTGCATCTGCTAGTGCTGTGCACCCTCTCCTCTCTCACTCACATAGGTAAACACTGTCTCAACACTTTATGCATGATTCATTGAACGTAAACAAGTTAAATATATATTAAAACACCTTTAAAAAGAAGATTTTGTATTGAGGGGATGTTTAATTCTCGCTTGTATAAATATAGAATTGGATTTACGTGCTAGCCTATATTATGACAGTGCTGGTTAATAGGCAATTCAGATATATCCTCAAAAAAAGTGGATTCTAGTTCTTTATGTGACAGTTTTACAGTCAGAGGCAGTGTCCTTCATCCGCGTCTTCTTCTTGCACAGTTTTAGCTTTATTTCCAATAAATGTAGTGCATTGATCTACGCGTCCCTCTTGCGCTGGTTGCTTTTCAAAGGAAATTAAATATTTCTGAGTGATCATAATATTAATTAATTTCGATTCGTATTCACGGGTGATTGTTTTATTCGGTTTTATTTGTTTGCTTTTGTTTTTGTGATGGCAGACAGCATGCTGTCAGTTGCAATAATGTGGTGATATGTTCACATTCATTTAGATTTTGATCAGTTTTATTGTTTATTTAGGGTTTTGCGGTATCGATAAGTGTTTTAAACAGAATTAAAGTACTCCTCAATTATAGTAAGCACAAATATTTGTTTGTTTATGTATTTCTTTACTAATTCCAGTTGTTTTGGTGCCATTGACCAGTTTGGACAGTCATAAATGATTTTGTTGAAATTGGGTTGGCTTCTGAGCAGGAGACTGTGAATACTACACATTTGGTGCCCTGTTTTCACTTGGCACCTTGTCAAGTGCTCCACTTTGGGTGTCCTGGCCGTAGACTGTGTTAATGCCATTGTGAATTAAGAGGATATGGAATGCTGCTGGGTGTCCATTGAGCAGTCACACCTTTATAATTAATTTAACATGGACCCAGGGCAGTCAGGCATTACACACTTTGCTATTCTTCAATGTGGGAAATTTTTTTTTGATATGGCTCAACCTAAATATATATTTTTAGTTTTTTAGTTTTAAACATAATTTCTGGAGAAATAAGCAAAATGTTCCATAAAATGATTAGTATGAGCATGACATTTACTTAGTGTGACTATTCCAAGTGTCACTGTCCCTTTCATGCTCTTAATTGTATAAGGCTTGATAGGCTTCAGTCTTCTACAGCTGTACATGTTTGCTTTCCTTTCAGCTGCAATATACTAAAGTTATAATATCTGTGATATATTCTGAATGTTTCATTTGGTAAGGAAATAACGTGGAAATAAGGAATGTAGGATTTAAGAAATCATGCATACAAAACAGAATCTAATTTTTGAACTGTATGTTTACTGTTCTTTGATTTCATCTTTGACTATTAAATCTGGCTGTATCGTCTCTCAATTGGTTTAGTCCCAAATATACATTGTATTTGATTGGATTATAATCTTGGCAGAAGCGAGAGACAGTTGCAGCTGTTCAAATTCTTTTTTCTTCTTTTTTTTTTTTTCGTTTTCTTTCTCTCTCTGTCTTTTCCCATGTCTGGAATAGTGCTTTATTGTTTAATGATTGTATGATTTTACAGACTACCTGTAAAAAGTTGCCTTTTAAAACTTTTTAATAGGTTTACTGAGATAAATCTTACTAATACTTACTCAAATTTTGATTGATTTCTTTTTTATTTGTCTTATTCTGAAGCAAGGTTATGAAAAGCTTGAAGTTACAAATAAGAACAAAAATGAAATCCTGACAAACCAGCATATTAAACCAGATTCCAAAGTTCAGTGCAACACAGTATGTGCTCAGCATTTAAGGCTGGAGATGTCATTTAGACATTGAGTCTTGTAAACCCCCTGCTTTCTCCAGATCTTCACGTTGACTCCTGGAGAAGGCGTGGGCCTGTTGACCTCTCTGCCCTGGCCAAATTCCACATCTTGAAATTTCACTCCGCACACACTCTTTGGGCCCCTCTACAGCTGAGAATGGCTGCTCAAACGGCCGGCCACCCTGAGAAAATATTTCCAACGAACTTAATAGCAACAAGGGTGTTCACTGTGCTCAAAACGAGACGGATCACCCCAGCAGCAGGATCGCAGAAATGAACTGAACCTGTGAAACAAACATTGTGTTTGTGATTTACTGTGCCTTTGTGTTCTTTAGAGGAATAATATGCACTCTAAACGTTGTAATAATGTTTTAATATTTGATTTATCTAAGGTTTAGTTTTTAATATTATAGATTTATTAAGCATAAAAATATTTAGTTTGTATTTTGGGATTTGCCTTACGTTAAACCCCTTTAAAAGTGATTCAAATGATTCCTCCTTTAGATTTCTGGCATTTCAGTGTTTAGTTTAAACATTTGTCAGGACACTGAGACATTCTAACACAAAGTGTGATCCCCCCCCCCCCCTTCATCTGCCAGTACTAGCTTAGGATCTGCTGCCCCCAACTGGGGGTCCCCTAAGAAGTTCCTCGCAAGTGTTTTGCACAGAAGATGTAGTCAGAAGGATATAAGGAAAATCAATCTATTCTGCTCTTTTGAGGGTATGACTTGGAATTCAATTGCACTAGGTTTTAAGGGGATTGTCAGGTGACGAGCTAATTGCGTTTCAACAAGCGACCTGCAAAAACAACTCTTGTCCAGGATTGCTGTGAATTGGATTATGGACGGGTGGCAGATTTGTCGCTTTACTTCATGCACTAAAAGCGCACACATGTGTAGAGTTCCCACCCAGATTCCACCCTGTTTCTCACAAAATATCATAGATTTAAAAACAGACAGCCTTCCCAACACCTCACGCCACGCTGCTGAGAGAAACAAATGGAGACCCATGCATTCGATGGAAGCCGAGGTCACATATGGGCTCCATGAAAAGCCTCTCTGTTTCTCCGTGATATGTAGGACATACCTACCTAATGCGGTTACGTTCGCAGCATGGCCTTTGTGGTTTCATACCCTTGCCCATTTACCAGGGTCACGATTCTTTATTTTTGAGCAAACGGCTGTTTGTTGGTCCTTGGATATTACTTGGTGTGCATCTGCTTTGAGCATCCGCTCGGACTATAAATGGGAATGTGCCGGAGATGGCTTTGTCTTGCATGCCTTGCCAAGTATTTGAGTTTTTTTGTTCTGGTACAGATGTCACTGGAGCCTTGCCTGATAAAACACAGCGGGAGGTGGATGGGAGTGGGGACTGCCTTTTTCCTCTCCCTTCCAGCCAATGTCTTTCTAGCACAACATCAACATGGCTTCAGCCAGGCTACCGTATTGTCTTACAGCGTGTTACTGAAACCCAATCTAGCCCGTGCTTTGTCATGCCTCCTTCTCCTCCAGCGCCGACTGCAGCGCAACGTGGATCGGCCGATCCGCTACAGCACTCCGCGTCATCTGATAATCAAATCAGATGCATTTGAATCCACTGCGGTCGGAGTTATTGGCGTGGCAGGCAGAAATGGGTGGCCCTGACTGTGTAAGATAGAGTCATCACAAGCGTGTTAATGGAGAGGCTGCAGCTGATATCAGATTAGGACGGCCTCTCTCTGAGCTAATGCAATTGGGCTGCACTCAAAAGTGAGGCATTAAGACTCTAAGTGATGCAGTGTGGAGGCTGTTGTCCTTCTCTGGGAGATGTTGTTCTGCTTGTGCCGTGTCATTGGTGGCTGACTGGGGGCGGCGCATGACGTGACGACAAGATCTTGAGTGTATTTTCGACAACAAGTGTGTATAAAACCATAAAAGTGTTATTGGATGGACTCCAAGTGAAGTAGTATTCGAAGAAAACACTTTTAATTGCCACTATATGACCACACCCTAATGACGCTTTGAGGTAAATAGTTGCATGTAGTTTGCATGCCGTGACTCTTTTGTGCTTACAAGCACATGTGCTGGCTTTTTGTGGGCAGAAAAGCCTCCTGTGCTCTTTTTCTCATTTGAAGTGCCGTTTTATTTGATTTTATTGCGGCCATAAGCATTCTCCTTTGTAGATAACAGGAGGTTTCACACCCTTGTTGAGCCGACTGTTAATGTTTCAAGACCATAATGTAAAACACACATGGAGTCACGCCGTGAGGAAACGCACAGTCCACTAACACACCTTATTATGGTTAAGTAGTTTAAACTGGTTTATGACATGAGTAACAACAATGGATGTTAGAGTATTTGTGCTCCTTTGTTCATAGTTTATGTGTTCAACTGGTTAAGTCAGTAGTCTTTCAAATGTCTAGTTTAAATCAAATTTCTTTTGGTTTCATATGGTTTTGAAACACTTTTGTACCACTTTCAAGAATTCTTTTTCATTTTAAATGTTATGTGGTATACCAGTCAAGTAAAAAGTCATGACATATTTTTCTTGCAATGTGAATACATATGAGTGTACACAAAATGTTTCTTAAATCTAATTTTAAGGTAAAGTGTATTTTTATAAATATTATGAATTCATAGAAAATATCAGATACTTTAGGATGTTATATTTTTCAATCTGCGCTAACTGTCATTTAAAAAAGCCAAATTGTCTGATATTTTAAGAGGCTTATTGATCTTGGGACAGTCATGGATCCTTTCTATGATACAATTACCCTTTTTATGTATTTTTTGATGCAATTTGCTTGTACCACACAACTTTAGTTACACCACCTGACTTTGATAAGCAGTTATTCCAAATAATAAATAAATAATATTATCAAAACTGCTTCAATGTCCTTCATTGTTTTTTAAAGAAATAATAATAAAATAGCATGTCAAACTATTTAATAAGTTGTATTTTCTTATTAAATTTTGAACTTTTTCAAAAAATTATTATGGTATCAGGACAGTTGTATCATGATGACTTTTTAAAAATATTCAAATGAAATTAAAAACGTGTTCATCATTGAAGAGGTGTATTCAATTTGATTATTATATGTATGATTAGAATGATTTATAATATTTTTTTCAAGTTGGTTTTCTGAAATGAAGATTCTTTGTGTCGTTTCTCAGGTGAGAGCCAGGTCCAGACTCCACAGTGCCGTATCCAGAAGTGCACCACTGACTTCGTCTCTCTCACTTCCCATCTTAACCCTTCACTGGATGGCTTTGATACTGAGTTCTGCAAGGCGCTGCGAGCCTATTCCGCCTGCACCCAGCGCACATCCAAGAGCTGCAGGGGAAACCTGGTCTTCCACTCTGCCATGCTGGGCATCAGTGACCTCATGAGCCAGAGGAACTGCTCCAAAGACGGACCCACGTCGTCTACCCATCCCGTCATCACCATTGAGCCATGCAACTATCACAGCCGCCATCACCAAGCATCGCGGCCCGGAGCAGGGACTGGGACTCCAGAGCACCCACGACCAACCTACCTGTTCTGTGGCCTGTTTGGGGACCCTCATCTTAGGACTTTCAAAGACCATTTTCAGACCTGTAAGGTTGAAGGGGCATGGCCCCTCATTGATAACAATTACCTGTCAGTGCAGGTCACAAATGTTCCAGTGGTATACGGATCCAGTGCCACAGCAACCAATAAGGTGAGTTGTTTTCTTATTTATTATAGAATTATTTTGTCTTTTTTAATGTGGATAATTATTTGTTAATTTCTTTGGAAAAAGTTGATTAGTTTGTCAAAAGTGTCTCAGACATGCAGCATATTTATGTTGCTAAAAATTAAAATTAAAATTAAAAGTTTGTAGGACGTCACTTTATAATTTAGCTCATTATAGTGTTGCTGATGTTAACTAAAACTAAAATCAAAATTAAAAGTAACATTGTGCCCCACTTACTTTCACGGTATGAACAAAAATGTATTTAAAAATTTTTTTTTAAATCTTCATAAAGCTTTGGAACCACGTGTTTTATGTTAAAATGTGTAGTTTTCCTTTAAACTGTTGAGCACTTTGACACACTGTTGTTATTGTTAACTAAAACTATTAAAATAGTTTTGTTTATTAGCTGAAATAAAAACTCAAACTTAATAAACGAAACTGGAAATTAAAAATGTTGCCTTGACGACTTACTGAAATAAAATAAGTTGAAGTTGAAGTTAAAGTTCTAAAGTTAATAAAACTAAGCTGAAATAAAATAATAATATTAAAAAAATTATACATATTAAAATAATATATGAATTATACTAAAATAACACTGGTTCAAAAACCCCCAGTTTCACAGACAAGGCTTAAGCCTAGTCTCAGACTAAAGAAACTTGCACTGACTGATCTTAAAATATATCAGTGCCTTTGTTTTGTCTCAAGATGAACACCAGTAATGTTTTTTTCTAAGGCACATTCATAAAAATTACTTAAATGTTCTAATTGAACTAGTCTAAGCCCTGTCTGTGAAACCGGGGCATAATGTTTTCTTTACATGATTTATTAATCTAGGTTAATTTGATCATTTCTTGTTCATTGCTAATTTGCATGAATTCAAAATGTTATTTTATAGAAATTGAAATGTTAAAAATATAGTAATATTTGTAGAAATTAACATTAACCAAGGCAAATAGATCCTGGAAATGTATTATTCATTATTTAGCCGAATTTGATCCTAAACATATTAAATTTCTTTGTTTTTTATTTCTGATAAAAATGAAAAAAATGTTTGCACGTTGTGCAATGTTGCATTGTTTTTATCTTTGTTTGAAGTGTATGATGTCTCTATATATAAGACTATATGGATAAGATTATCAGAAAGAGCTGCAGAAAGCAGATAAGACTTATAACTTTCAGCTCTGACCAAGTATTCACAGGTGCGAGTTAAACAAAGCAAACAGCTCTAGTCTTATGACTAACACTTGTGACCAACGTGTCTGTGAAATTCTAATATCATTAATGACTGAATGAAGCCTGCACTGTGGCGTGACCCATAATAAGGTCGCTTTGAAAGAAGCCTCTGTCTTCATTTTTCCAAGTGTGGGGCTTATAGTCGAACACTCAAAACAAACCCGCTTACACACACCCATTTCAAATATGCTGATGCAGAATATTGACTGCTGGCGATCATGTTTACAGATTTTTATAACCTGAAGAAGCTGGAAGCTTGTGAATATTACAGCCTGAGCAGACTGCATTCGTCAGATGCTTGCTTTTCGTTCTCAAGTTTAAACAGTTGAGCTCATCAGTGGACAGATGTGACTTCAAATGCTAAGTTTGGCCACCGATGCTAATTACCTCTCGTTTGACCCCTTGACCTTGAAGGTGGGGAGCCATTATTAAACATTTGCAAGTAATTATTAGCACACACTGCTTAACTGAGGCCTTTACAGCTGCCTCACCTTATGGCCAACTGGTCATCATTTTTCATCCTTGTCCTGTGTACAAAGCTGCTATTCATTCACCGCTAATGTAACGCCACACTTCTTGTTAGCCAGTGCTTTTGCTTCCCACAAGTCTTAGAGTTTCACAGTGTAAGGACTGAATACTTGCTGTATTTTATGGTTTCACACTTACAGGGTGAAAGGGTTTGCGGATCTGTAAATACATGTAATATTCTAAACAACTGCCATATACAGATTTTCTTGTTTTACCAAGATAATGTAATTCTAATTTTCAGTCTCGGGCATAAAACCACTTTTGTCCTTTACAGGTGAATTGTGTTATTACGTATTTTCAGCATTAATAAACATTCTCCTATCCCAGTCTAATATGCAGAGAGTAAAAAGGCCATTTGTAGGTTGATTGCTCCAAAAACTAACACTGTGGTGCTGTCAAAACATTCCTCTGTTTGTTGACCGGACCAACAGAGCAACATTGACTCAACCAATAGTATGTGTTTGTGGCGAGACTATCTATTTGTCCAGCTAATGGCAGATATGGAGAATGTTCAGGAAACCAGTTTGAAAACAGTCATTATTTTGGCAATTCCCATTTGTTATTACAGAAGTACAGATATACTGATACAATAAAATAAAACCAATAAAAAAGAACTAATAACTTTTACATTTAATCAGTATACAGTATTAATGATAATAATAATGCATGTTTTTATTGTTGTAATCTTTTGATCATTTATTTTTGTGTTAAAAAAAGGAAAACAATAAGAAAAAAAGTGTATCCGTATTGATATTGGTCATAAAAAGCAAATCAGCTATTCTCAGCTATTGGTGCAGAATATTTGAACTTCACCGTCAAAGCTGCGATAAATAGAAGTAACACCAGATCTTTTCTTCTGAACTTTGATATATTAGAGTGAACCAGATTATTGAAAAAGTCAAGCAGACTAAATGGTATAGTCCAGCAGTCTGTTGTTTCACCAGAAGATCTAGTTGTGACAATTTGATTTTAAAAGTACAAGGTAAAAAAGAAAAATGGAAACATCCCATGAACGAATCATCACAATAAGATCAATAACATGCATTTAAAAAATAGATATGGTGAATATTGGAGTTTTTAACTATGTTCTCTGTGCTTCTTTTAAGATCACAATAATCTTCAAACCATACCAAGAATGCACGGACCAGAAGGTCTACCAGGCCGTAACAGACGACCTTCCAGCAGCTTTTGTGGATGGCACCATCAGTGGGGGCGATAGCGAGACCCGCAGCATCTGGATCCTGGAGAAGTCACCGGGTCGGCACGTAGAGATCCACGCCGCGTACATCGGTGTCACCATCATCGTACGCCAGCAGGGCCGTTACCTGACGCTAGCCGTGCGAATGCCGGAAGAGCTCGCCATGGCCTTTGACGAAACGCAGGACCTGCAGCTTTGCATGAACGGTTGTCCCACGTCAGAACGCATCGACCAAGAGGGACACCTTCAGCTGCCCATGCTGGGCCTCCAGCAAGCCAGCTTTCAGCAGCAGGCGAGAGTCGAAGCCCAGAGAGGGGTCTTCACCCTCGAAAGCGCCTCCAGGAAGTGCAGGGAGCAACTGGAGGTTAAGGACATCTATTTCCACTCCTGTGTGTTTGACCTGCTCACCACAGGAGATGCGAACTTCACCACTGCCGCCTACAGTGCCCTGAAGGACATGGAGACTCTGCACCCCAAGAGGGAGCACTGGCATATTTTTCCTAACTCAGCCACTGGGCTGAGGCCGTTTTCATTGCTCCTCAATGCACTGCTAACCGGCTTCCTCATCACTGTGCTTTTATAATGTGTACAGTGTTTTGATAACTGTTTCGAAGAAGAAAACCAGACTGTAAAAAGTCAGTACTCTGATGTACTTTGTATATACTGTCTGTGCGGAGAATGAATGTTAGAATACAAACCTTCATTAGACTGTACGTTTTGTGTAAATCATGTTTTCAAGAGAGCTGAATATTGTAGATTTTTGTGAGTGAATTTTTTGAGATTTCATGTTTTGTTTTTTTTTGTCCTCAGGAGAGGAAATCTTAACGGAAGCACTTTATTTTTATTTTCTTTTTTTGGTTTTTGCAACTAGAAAACAGTGTTCCACGGAACCAGTGCTCAATAATGTAACACTCAGCGCTTTTTCTTTCTGTAGGTCTCTATACAAATGGTACTTACCTCACTATCTTGCTCTGTAGAACCGTGTTAAACATATTTCACAATGTGGCTGGCGTAGTGATTGTGTGCTAGAGGTTTAAAGAAGGATCATGTTGACTAGACTTTCACTTTATCTGTATTTTAAGTTCTGGTACTCAGCTGTTGAGTCACGTTGATTAGCAAAAACAAAGTGAAGAATTCAGGCGAAAGCAGCAAACGTAGGTTGAAGTGCACTTAAGTCAGAAATTCAAATGGGAATTTCGGCCCATTTTATAATTGACAATCAGAATTTTTGTTTGGTACAAAGTCTACCTAATGTAAGAACACAAAACATCAATCCTGAAGAGTGCATTTTAGAGACACCAAAATATTCATGCTAAAAGTTTCATCTAATTTTATAGTCAGTGAGCGAACTGGAAAATGGATGTTGCGTAAGTGCTAAAGTGGGCCATGTCTCATTCCTAATCGGACTTGTAGCATCTTCTAGAATGGCTTCTCGCAAGATAGCATTTATTAGCTTTGTCCCTTTGCCAAACAAATATTGACTATCTGTTAACTCTTAAGTTCCCTCAAGTCCTTGTTTTATCCTTGACCAAAGATATGACGCAGAAGCAACACACATATTAGATCTTTTGTCAGATGTACTGTGGGCTTCCCTATACGTTTTATTTTGCCAAAAACGATGGTGTGGTATTGTCATGTTTCGCAAGCCAGTGCCATAAATCGACTCAAATCAGAAATATGCTCAATGGAATTGTTCTTTGGCCCAGCAAGCATTTTAACAGTTATTTCGTCAGCCAGAAGTGCAACTTGAGCCGTGGTTCTTTTGCTGACTGCACATCAGCAGTGATTTCATTCAGAGAGCTTTCAAAGCAAATGAAGGATATTCAGAAACACTTATGTCTCTATTTGCTTTGAGTGTGGCATTTGGCCTGATGGACACACAATTCATTTGATGAAATCGAATTGTATACCTTCTGGGCCTTACTGTCCAACTGCTACGGAAGCCATGCCGACACTCCTGATACGCACGTTTCAATACCAAGACTTGCTACTGTAGAGACATCTTTGTTTAACTACTGCCAGTGCTGAAGAGCTGCTACAATACTGTGACAAGTGTAATCGATTGTATTTGGAACACTGGGAGTTTCGCAGGCAGTGATTGGCCGGATCCGAAACAGGATCATTTGATTGGCCTATTGACCTAAATCAGTGTACAGTGGGATTTTTTTTTTCCCCCTCTTAAAAACCAGAACAAGGCATCAGAGTGCAATTAACTAACTGCAATGGAAAGCCTTCATCCTGTGTTTTTGCATTTCGCATTTGATCTTGTGATCTCTTACTTTTGTTGTGAGCATTGTTTTTGTGAAGAGTGACTGCTCAATGTTTATACTTAAATTATTTATGAAATATAGTGTCTTGTTAGAGAAGTTAAGCTCCATACTCTTGCTGTTGAAAAACGTTTGAGATGTGATTGTACTGCCACCTAGTGGGTCACCATTGTTACATCAGTGTTTTAGTATTGTACGGATGCTGTTAAAAAAAAAGAAAAAAAAAAGGAAAAATGTGTTATTTAAAACAATAAATGAAAAATACATAAATGCACTGGCTTTATTATTTATTTATTTTTTACACATTTCATTTGTGGTGTAATGATTAATTGCCATATACATTCATTGGCATGTACATTTACGTAATTCCCGGGGCGCCGCAGCATAAATGGCTGACCACTGCTCCGGGTGTGTGTTCACGGTGTGTGTGTGTGTTCACTGCTGTGTGTGTGCACTTTGGATGGGTTAAATGCAGAGCACAAATTCCGAGTATGGGTCACCATACTTGGCCACATGTCAAGTCACTTTCACTTACAATAATTAATTTAGCATAAACTTACATCCAAAGCAAGAACACAAGCCAATGTAACAGTACAAGTAACACTAACAGACCAAAAGTATCATTGTACGAGTTGTAAACAACAATCAAGTTCTCCTTCTCCAAAGTCAAGTGCTCCTTAATAAAAATGTTCTGTAATATACACTACTGTTCAAAAATTTTTGTTGTTGTTGTTTTTTTAAATACATAAATTAATGCTTTTATTCAGCAAGGACATATTAAATTGATGAAAAGTGACAGTAAAGATATTTCTGTCAAATAAATGCTGTTCTTTTTAACTTTTTATTCATCAAAGAATTGTGAAAAATGTAGTGCTGTTTCCACAATAATATTAAAACAACACAGCTGTTTTTGAAATTTATAATAGTAAGACATGTTTCTTGAAACAGCAAATTAGCAAATTTGCATGATTTCTGAAGGATCATGTGACGCTGAAGACTGGAGTGGGGAATGGCTGCTGAAAATACAGCTTTGTCATGGAATTAAATCTGAAAATATATATTCAAATAGAAAACAGGTATTTTAAATGTTAATAATAATTCAGAATATTTCTTTTTCCTGTATTTTATTAAATAAATGCCGCCTTGGTGAGCATAAGAGACTTTCAAAAACAATAAAAAATAACCTAACAAACAGCATACTTTTGAACAGTAGTGCAATTATAACAAAATGTGAACATTCATGCTCCAAAAGTAAATGCAAAACAATCTTGATGAAGCACTGACGTCACATTCACAACTCCCCCAAAATAAAACGAAACAATGTCTCAATCTTTGATAGAGTATTACGCACAATGATCTCATTCACATGCAACACAGAGTTTCATCCCTGTCAGACAGATCAAGAGTTCAACAGTGTCGCAACAGCAGATGCTGACTTGACAATGCCATTCAAAGCTTTTATTTTCGACAATGGCCTACAAAAGCAGCTTGTAGTGCAGTGCATTTGTTGTATTGTGTACATGATGTGGTTTTGAGCAGCTATCTCGCTCATCTGCCCACATATCGAAGCACCTGCGTCTTGTGGCGTGATGTTGGTCTGCAGCTCATCGAGACGCTCATCAACATTCCAGATTCTCATTTGCATCAACTGGAATTCCTCCCTTCTGCTATAAAACTCCAGCAGCACATCCAATTAACTCTGATATCCGTGACAGTTGTTTTTGAAACTCTGCAATTTTGCAGACGAGAAATATGACAGGTTTCAGTTTAATTGCAAAAAATGAGTATAAATTATTTCACTGCTGGCATTGCATATGCAGTAATATGAGCACTTACCACTTTATGACAGCCTGCACTGTCATTAAAACGTTGAAAATAGTGATTTTGATGAGGAGAATTCTAAGAGCTTCAACAAATAATAGATTGTTGTTTGCTCGGACATCTGCAACAGTACAGAAGAATGAGTACGAAACAAACAGAACTGAATTTTTAGGATTAACAAATGTACTGTACCTTCCAAAAAACTGCTTTGATGGTCCAAACACATATCAAACGTTTCTTCATCGTCAGCCATTTCTGAAGTACAGTAACACTTTAGTTAATGCATTACCTGACATTAACTAACAACGAGCAATATATTTGTTACGGCATTTATTCATCTTTGTTAATGCTAATTAATGAAAATACAGCTGTTCATTGATACAGTAGTTAATGTTAGCTCAGGTCCATGCCTTAAGAAAATTAACCCTGGTTTTACAAATAAAACCAAAAAAACCATGGTAACCACAAATTAGTCAAGGTTTTGCAACACTAACCATAGTTTAACCATGGTATTTGTAGTAAAGCTGTGGTTAAACAAATGGTAATCAACCCACCAAAAAACTATGGTTACTACAGTTCTACTATAACTAAACCATGGGGATAAAATAATATTAGCAAATACAATGTTCAAATGAATATGAACTAAGATTAACAAATGCTTTAGAAGTGTTTTTCACTGTTAGTTCATGTGAACTAACAAATGTTAGCATATATGTGAATAATATTTACAATAATTACAGAGTTTACCGGTCGTCTCCATTGGGAATCCAGCATAATGTCTGTGCACGAGTTGATCAGAGCCTCTGTGACTCACAAAGCAGGTGTAGGACATCCATTTACTCGAGGGCACAGATATAACAGACATTGAGCTCTGAATGCCACTGTGTCCTTGGAGTAAGTTCGAGACTGCTGGATTAGATCCTCTGGTGCCACTAGAAATCCAGGCGACCTCCAGCTCTCCTTGATGAATGTCATGAACCACACACACCAGGATGGTCAAGCCGTTGAGATCAGTGTTCAAATGAAATGGTGGAGATAAGATGGCAAAAGGGACAGCATCTGATCCCACTTTAGAGACGAGAACAAGACTCCGAAAAGTTAGTATTAGTATGCATAGGTGGTTGTAAAAGTTTGAGTTATAAAGGTTTGGGATCAGTATCATGGTTTCCACAAAAATATTGTGTTGTTTTCAACACTGATAACAATAAGAAATGTTTCTTGAGCTGCAAATCAGCATATTAGAATGATTTCTGAAGCATCATGTGACACTGAAGAATGTTAAATTGTAATGTTTTACTATATTTAAAAAATTGACCAACCCTAAACTTTTGAACTGTACACTAAAAAAACTTAAATTAATTAATAACTAAAAATGGCATGTAAACATTGAAATAAACATAATTTTGAAGTAGAAAGACTGAAATAGCCTAGTATTTTCTTGTATAATATACTCAGCAATCTTTGTTATATTTACAACATCAAAAATGTAAAGTGTAGTATGTATTTTAAAAAAAAAAAGACAAAAACAGTCCAGTTATTGCATTATTTTAAATTATGATGTTTTAATGAAGTGCCTTTACTTGAGCTTTATAATTGTTGCGAATGTTAGTAATTGTGCTAGTTTCCCTATAAAGTCTGCAACTTACTTGTAAAAAGCATGGTGGTGAGGAGGGTAGGAAGCATGTTGACGTTGTCTAGCTTTGTGAGTTGAGCCAGTCAGTGAAAAGGATTATCAAGTTTCAGTCATGTGATTTCACACCCGCCATGGAATCTTTCCATCGTTTGTGTTGTTCTCAGGGGAGCTGTGCCAAAATACGGTTTGGCTGGGCTGAAATGAGAACACAAAGACCTGTGCTGCTAAACACGCCGATACACTTATTTTGGCATCAGGTTTCATTCATAGGGTAAAATAACTCACTATTCAACTTTAAAAAGAGCGTATACAATTTGATCATTCACCTCACAGTCTCCACCTGAGTTCCACCAGTCTATGGTTCCATCATGAATCGAATTTCAGAATATTTGTTGGACATAGTATGTATTTTAAAATAATGAAAACAAATTATTTTTGGTGTGATATGTTGTAAATACTTGTGAGAATGTGGAGTGTTTTTCCAAAGATTCGCACCTGTTTTATGTTGGTTTCTTCTGTGGTGAGAAACAGATAATATCAACACCAACGGCTGTACCTGCTGCTTTGTACATCTGGTTGAAATAAAACTGCACTTTCAAAGAATGTTTTGATCAGGTGTATATGACAAAGCTTCTTGATCTTTACTAAAAGTACATGAAACAAAAGTAACAGCAATCACTGGACATTGGCCATTTTTTGCAAGTCAAGTTCAAGTCTTAATTAACGACGAAAAGGTTGGAAAGCTAGCACAATTACTAACATATTTGGCAATCACACAGCCCAAAAGCCATTTCACTATATCATATCATTTAAAATACTCTATTTCTGCAATAACTGGGAGGTTTTTGTCCTTTGTTTAAAAAATAAAATATATATATATATATATATATATAGTACTGTATATAATACAGTTTATATAAAACAAAGATTACTGGAGTATGTTTTACAAGAACATTTTTCTTTAAAATCTTTCTACTTTAAAATGCCATGTTTAATTCAATGTTCTAATTGCTGTTTCTTTATAATTAGTTGTGAAATTTACTAGCAGTTTACAATTGTTTCTACATCGTACAGTTCAAAAGTTTGGGGTTGGTAAGAATGTTTATGTCTCATGAGGCTGAATATATTCAATTAAAAATAAAACAGCTAGTCTACTATTATGAAAAATGATTACCATTTAAAATAACAGTTGCCATTACTCTTTTATTTGATCAATAATTATGAAATATTACACAGTCCTTTAAATTTTAGTTTGTTTGTTTTAAGATTATTCACCAGTCAATATGTATTTTGCTTATACTACTTTCTAGCTTGATTTCATATATAGCAGGGCTTGCTAAGATTTTTTCCCACACACATTTAAAACTTTATTATTTACTGAACATCATGAAAGACCAAAAAGAACAGAAATGTCATCGGCTCAAATCTGAGTAAAATACCATTGGCGATAGACTAAATATTTTGCCAAGTTCTGAAACTGACAACAACAACATTTATTATTATTTTTTTAAATATAGTAAACAACAATAAAATTTAAAAATATATTTGTTGGCCAATGGTTGTTTTTGTCTATATTCTATCATATTACAGTCAAAATAACAAAGAACTTCATTGTTTTTGTTCTGCCACAGTACATGGCACACGGCATGTTTACTACTCGGACATGACCTGGCTGTTTGTACGTGTTGATGGCTGTAGGTCATTTCTCTGTCCGGCGGCTGGAGCCTCACTGTGTTGTCATTTGAATACAGAGACACGGCCAGACAGCACATGCTCGGCAGCTACTGCTGCAAACCAGGAAACTGTGGGCAGGACGAATGAAAGAGAAAATGAAAGCAGCCGACACAATGATCCAGCTCAAATTCAGGTAAAGACACAACACTGAACGGTTAAAATGAGTGTGTTCCTCAATAATGTTGTTAGTGGATGCTCGTCCTACTTTACAGAGACCACATCATCGCGACACAAACACATGCCAGAATAGAGCCAGAGAGCTTGTACTGTATCACAGCAGATGTCAATGTATTAACGTGAACGGGCTCACATTACAGAGTGAGGTCAACTGAGAACGCTCAGCACGGCTCTGTGCTGCCATGTGTGTTATTTTAAGAACACTCGATTGTTGTCTTTTATTTTAATTAGCATTTTGATCATTCTAACATGTGCTAGATTCTACAGTGCTTCGCGAATGATGAATGAGTGAGTGTGAAATGCAAAGTAAAGATGAAATGTAGGTCATTTTTTCAGTTAGAGTGGCAAAGGAGAGGCAAAATTTGAAATAATAATGTATTTAATACACTATATTTAGTCAAATGAAAGCTTATGGGTTTTTAGATTTTAAATTTTAGTCAAACATCTGTGCTTATGCCTATTAGCAATGGTGTAAACTACCTACTGTAAGTACAAAAATTGGCACAAATAACAAACAATTGATAGATTCAAGATCACAGGAAATATTTGGAAATATTAATATCTATGTTTATTAACATTTAGATTAAAATACGTCTGTAAGTTAGCAGCATAACACCACAGATTGTAATAAAGTGTGATACATTAAACTGTGAGAAATGTATAAAAATGAATGAGAAAGATTGAACTCATCATGCATTCACCCCACTATGCAAGCTTGTTTCCACCACAGGATGAAGAAAAAAAGGTTATTATTATTTTCTTAAATTTTCTATTTCATGGCGGAATCAAAAACAGAATTGTGAGATGTAAACTCATAATTCAGAGGGAAAAAAAGTGAGTTTATATTCATATAAAGATTTATATCCATTTTTGTAACAGCAGAAATAAAGTTGGGGGACAGAACTTTTTCTTAAATTTTAATAAAAAATTAACTTTTAAAAATGAATTAACTTAAGGACACTCTGTATTCACAATATTTTTTTATTTTGCTTATTTTATTCATTAATGTATGGTAGGAATATGCTAGTTTTGTTACAAATTAAATCCCTCAAACTCTATTACAAAAAATGTAATAGTGCACAAATTATTTTCACACTATAGAAAACAAGTATGCAGACAATTTATTGGTATTTCAAGTTTATTTCAACTTTTGCAAATTAGAGGGACACAGCTTAACCACCACAAAAGAAGAAGGACCAATATATACAGTGATTTAGTATTAAGTGCAGTAAAAGCAAAGAAATCTTTCAATTATTTACACATCAAGTGAGCACCAACTTTGCTTTTCTCTCCACAGGACACAGTGACAATTTCTAAAATGCAAAAGTGATCACCATCAAAATCAGCAATACCAAAAACCTTCATTATGCATCTCTTGCTTATAATCCTGCTCTTTCTGGAGTCACAGTTTTGTGTCCAGTCTTCTGACAGTAATAGTTCTGCAGATGATAACCTGGCAACAAACGGCCTTCCTTTTCCATGGAGTAAATTGCGCCTGCCAAACTACATAGTGCCTGTACATTATCATCTACTTATTCATCCCAATCTCACCACCCTGAAGTTCAGCGGTTCTGTGAAGATTGAAATCGATGTCAAAAACAACACAAACTGGGTGGTGCTGCACAGCAAGAACCTCAAGATCTTCACAGCCACTGTTCTGGACGAGCACGAGGCCCATCTGTCAGACAAAGTGCTCTCGGTGCTGGAATATCCGGCACACGAACAGATTGCCATCTTCTCCCCAAAGATTCTGACCTCTGGGGAAAGATACTTCCTGTATTTGGAATTTGGTGCACCATTAAGTGACGGCTTCTATGGATTTTATAAGAGTACATATAGAACAAAAGCAGGGGAGACAAGGTAGAGTAAAAATAGCTGAAATGTAACATTATATAAATCATACCAGCAAAAAACGTACCATAGAATAGATTGCAAATCATTTCTAAATAATCAATCTAAATTTTCTCCCCTAAAGGGTCCTGGCGTCCACCCACTTTGAGCCCACATCTGCCCGAATGGCATTGCCATGTTTCGATGAGCCCATTTTCAAAGCTAATTACACTGTCAGAATAAGGAGGGGCCCGTCACACATAGCTTTGTCCAACATGCCATTAGTAAGCTCAATTTATATCTACTTTATCAATGTAGAGACAATGTGAGTCAAATTTACTTTGATTGGAACAAGTGGATGGGATAACATTTTGAAATTCTGAAAATATATTTTCTATTTTTTTAAATCTATTTTTTCAATGTATAGGCCCATTTGTAGAATCAAATTTACTTCAAAATTATTATTATTATTAAAATAATATTTATAATGAATAAAAATTCAACAATTTTGAAAAAGTATTTATCAAATGCATAAAACGTGGTTTATCATTTTAAAATTTTGAAAATATTTATTTTATAGGAACAAACTGTGGAAATCGGCAATGGTCTGTTTGAGGACCAGTTTGAAGTGAGTGTGAAGATGAGTTCGTATCTGCTGGCCTTCATTGTTTGTGATTTCAGATCTGTCAGTGGGATGACTGCAACTGGAATTAATGTAAGTAACTAGAGCAAACAACATGAAGCAGAATCATGTGAACACAACAGCTTTTTCTGCTTGTATGAAGTTTTCATTACAAGCTCTCTGGTGAGAAATGCATTTTGAATGAGTTGTTTTTTCTTCTCCCAAAGATTTCTATTTATGCAGTTCCAGAGAAATGGCATCAGACACACTATGCTCTTGAGGCTGCTTTGAGGCTTTTGGAGTTTTATGAACAATATTTCAACATACTTTATCCGCTACCAAAAATGGGTGAGTACATTCTCTTACCTTTCCTTTCAGTGTTTCAGTGCATAAGTTATATGATGTGCCTTTGGATATTTACACTGTTGTTTATTTTATGATGTGTGCCAGACCTGATAGCGATTCCAGATTTCCAGTCAGGAGCTATGGAGAACTGGGGTTTGACTACTTATAGGGAAACGTCTCTTCTGTACGACCCTGAAATCTCATCAGCCTCCGATAAGCTCTGGGTTACCTTGGTGATAGGACACGAGCTGGCCCATCAGGTTATCTATAAAATACATTCTCAGTCTCAACTGGTATTAGCTAAACCAAAGAATTACAGGAGTATAGTACTATTAAATGTAAGTAAGTAATTGTAAGTTAGTAGAGATCTTTACTGTTTGTTTTTCTTTCTTTCTTTCTTTCTTTCTTTCTTTCTTTCTTTTCCCCAGTGGTTTGGTAACCTGGTGACCATGGAGTGGTGGAATGACATATGGCTGAATGAAGGCTTTGCCCGATATATGGAATTTGTCTCACTTGAGGCAGTATATCCGGAACTTAAAGTTGTATGTTCAAGCTTCGGATATTTCTGTTTGTATAATGAAAGTTGTAATGTACAGCCAGGCGGTCATTAACGTAAACCCTGAAGGGTGATCAAGACCCACATGTATCACTATGAAGGGGTTTATTTTGGGACAAGGACTGCCTGAGTGTACATTTGTGCTTATATATAACTTAATGTACTAAAATAACTAAAACTATAAAATAATATTTAAATAAAAACAATTTTTTTTATAAAATCTAATACAAATTAAAAATCCAGAAAATACAAAAATTTAACTAGGGTGATCAAGACCCACATGTATCACCGTGAAGGGGTTTATTTTGGGACAACGACTGCCTGATTGTATATGCTTATACAACATTTCCCATTTTCATTTTGTTTAATTTGATGTACTAAACTAACTAAAACTAAAATGAAAAAAACTAATAAAAATGATCAATCACCAAAAACACACTAAAACGTAACTAAAATTAAAATATAAAAATAAAAATTTGTAGAAACTGTAGTATTTCAGTGATACTAAAATAACACTGATTACACAGCTCACAAAAAAAAAAAATACATACAGTGTAGATATGAAATAATGATGTTAAGTTTTTTGTATAATTTTAATGATTATTTTTATCAAGATGGCATCATATATCGAAACAAGAGGGAGCGAGTCTGCTTTTTGATACAAGACATTTCAAAGTAGTGCCGGTTTGGCTGGAGGCGAGCTGGAAAAAAATACTGAACAAATGTATAAATAAATAAATCCTCACACCAATACTTCTATAAACAAACTGGTTTTAGAGTCTCGCATGCTTTCTTTTGCATGTTAGGAGGACCACTTCCTGGACACCTGTTTCGGAGCTATTGGACGGGATTCTCTAAATTCTTCCAGGCCAATTTCCAGTTTAGCTGAGAACCCTACTCAGATAAAGGAAATGTTTGATACCGTGTCATATGATAAGGTAGGAAAACACTTCAGCAATGTTAAAACATTCTCACCATTTTGAATTATTTTATCTAATTGAATTTATCTGCTTTATTGCTGAATATTTCAGGGAGCATGTATTCTCCATATGCTGAGGAATTTCTTGACAAACGAAGGCTTTCAGAGTGGCATAATTCGATACCTTCGGAGGTTCAGGTACAGCAATGCCAGAAATGAAGACCTGTGGGACAGCCTTATTAAAGTATGTCACTTCTTCATCCCCTGCCTTTTTTCTGTCATACATTTATAATCCAGCATCAAAACATAAACTCACATTCTCTTTATACTCTCTGTACAGACGTGTTCTGAGGAGGATTTTACAGCAGGAGAATACTGTTACAGCAGTACCCAAGCCACTAAAAATGCGGTAAAGATGTCACATCATGAATAAAATATGACATTTTTGCTATTTATAATTCACAGCACTCCATAAACACAGAATACAGATCACGAACGACATTTTTCAACGTGTTCTTGCGCCTTAAAGGTGATACTTAACATTCTGAATATCTCCTTGTGTAACTCTTTGCATTGTAGTATCGTTTTGCTGGGGAGCATATAGACCTGAAGAAAATGATGTATACGTGGACTCTACAAAAGGGCATACCAATGGTCACGGTGAGGCGGCAAGGAAGGAAACTTTATGTTGGGCAAGAGCGCTTCTTAAAGATAGTCCTGCCCAATGATCCCTCATGGAATTCACTTCAAGAAGGGTAAAACATTACAAAATCGCATGGGTTCATTGTTTAATTCAGTAGTTCTTTCACTCTTTAATATTTATACCACAATTTTAAGGGCAGTAAAAATATGATTGATAGGACTCCTCATAACAGAAATGTAAAATTATTTTCCATAGCTACCTGTGGCACATCCCTTTGGCATACAAAACAAGCCACTCTGAGCATGAGATGAAGCACGTATTGACCACAAAATCAGGTAAAATCAATCACACATTTATATACGGTAGAGGCAACCGAGGATAGTTGTCACAAGAAAGTTGGTTTTAAAGTCTTAACAAAAGTTTTTTTCCATAAATGTCCCAAAAGAATGGTTATATATTTGTGTATGTTGCTTTTTATATTTGTCTTTTTTGTTTCCTAATTGTTTTTCTGCTAATAGGTTATTTATGGCAGGTCCCATTGTGGCAACTTACCCACAGTCTTATTGTATTATTATTTATATACTCTTACACCTATTGTTTTATTAATATGTTGTCATATTTTGTAATATTTTGAATTAGATTTTGTTTGTAATTTTATTATATGCTTTTGTAATTTTTTCAGTTTTAGTTTTCCAGTTTTACAACCCTGCTTACCCCATATAGTGTAAAAATATCTTTCTGCCTGTAACATTAAATGGTATAAGATGTCTGAAAACTAGCACTAGTCTCCCCAACACATGTACTGTATATACATTTTACTGTACATATACCAATCTCTCAACCCAGATGTGTTGACGCTGGATGAGGAAGTTGACTGGGTGAAGCTCAACACTGACATGAATGGATATTATATTGTCCATTATGATGAGGAGGGCTGGAACGCCCTGACGGAGCTGCTGAGAGTAAACCACACTGCTCTGAGCTTTAAGGACCGAGCCAGCCTCATTCATAACGCCTTCCAGCTGGTCACGTGAGTTAATGTGCAGTGCATTGCTCTCATCAACTCATAAAGCATATCTCAGCTCACAGGGAAAACAGGAAATTCTATATTAGCTAGCAAAATAAGCATAACTGTATTATCCTATGAGCTCATTTGTAATGTTACTTCGTTTTTGTTTTGTATTATCCAGTGCAGGACGACTGTCACTATACAGAGCTTTAGATTTGATCGGTTACTTGAAGTCTGAGACCCACAATGTTCCTCTCCTGCAAGGCCTTGGCTATCTGCAATCATTCTACAAGCTGATAGAGAAGCGAAACATAGCTGATGTTACTCATAATCTGAAGGTATGACACAAACATTTCCTGGAGTGTAATCGAATTTACTGTCCTCATTCCTCCACATATCCGTCAAAGAGTCTTTCATTTCAGTAAGGCTGCTTGCAGACCCTCCTGTTGAGATCCTCCGAGACTTCTTGTCTGAGTTTTTTTCATCTTGTTTGTGTGTTTACTTTACGTCTGGTTTTGTCCTGCAGACCTACATCTTGCAGTATTTCAGAAATGTAATTGACAAACAGACGTGGGGCGATGATGGGACAGTCTCAGATCGGAGACTGCGTGAAGAGGTTCTTTCCCTTGCGTGTGATTTCAATTATCCACCTTGTTTGGAAAAGGCTAAGCAGCTCTATGATAGTTGGGTGGAATCTAATGGTACAATCAGGTGACTTGGCAACACAGTATTTGTTTCCAAAATGACACCCTCCAATATATAATCACATTTTTATCATTTTAAATGATTTTGGAAGTAGATTTCTTAACAGCTGACTAGTGCTTTACAAAATATACAGCTTACCCACTGATGTGTCTGAGACGGTTTACATGGTTGGAGCCCAGGATGACAGCGGTTGGGCTTACCTTCTGGAAAAGTATGTTGTGTCCATGTGTGAGACAGAGAAGAGCAAATTTCTCTCAGCTTTAGCAAGCAGCAAGGACTCTAAAAAACTATCAAGGTACATTTTTATCAACAGACTGAAAGTCATATGTATGTATAATTATACTACCATTTGGGGTCAGTAAGATTCAATTCAATTCAAGTTTATTTGTATAGCGCTTTTTATGATGCAAATCGTTGCAAAGCAGCTTTACAGGAAATTATGTTTCTACAATATATTTATATATTGTAGAAACTTAATATATTTAACTTATATATTATTGTTTATTGAGCAACATTGAAATAAATTGATCAAAAGTGACATTAAAGACATTTACAATGTTAGGTTACCATTTTAAATAAATGCTGTTCTTTTGAACTTTATTCAAAAAAATCATGAAAAATGTATCAGTTTTCACAAAAATTTTAAGCGGCACTACTAAGTACTAATGATAATAACAATAAAAAGAAATGTTTGAGCAGAAAATCATAATATTAGAATGATTTCTGAACGATCATGAGTAATGAATGACTGCTGAAAATTCAGCTTTGTCATTACAGGAATAAACTGTAATAATGTTTCAAATTTTAATAATATTACAGTATTACTGTTTTTACTGTATTTTTGATCAAATAAATGCAGAGACTTATTTTAGACTTATATTAGACTAAAGGGATAGTTCATCCAAAAATTAATTACTCACTTTCATGTCATTCCAAACCCATAAGACCTTCATTCATCTTCGAAAAAAAAAATATATATATATTTTTGGTGAATTCTGAGAGCTTTCTGATCCTCCATAGACAGCAAAACAACTGAAACGCTCAAGGCCTAGAAAAGTAGTAAAGGTATAAAATAGTCCATGTGAAATCAGTGGTTCAACTGTAATTTTATGAAGCTATGAGAATATTACTATTTTAAAGATGTCCTTACTATTTTCTGAGCCTTGAACATGGTAGTTGCGTTGCTGTCTATGGAGGGTCAGAAAGCTCTCAGATTTCGTCAAATATATCTTAATTTGTTTTCCAATGATGAACAGAGGTCTTATGGGTTTGGAATGACATGAGGGTGAGTAATTAATGACAGAATTTTCATTTTTGGGTGAACTATACCTTTAAGAACATTACAAAATCCTATTGATATTATATATGAAATACACTGATAGAAAATGAAATGCAGAATTGCTCAATATGATATATGCAATGCTTTATTTTGGACTTTATTTACTAGGGCTTAAAACATATGAATGCAAATGAAAATTTTAATGAGGTCTAACATTATGCAATGCCTTGTATGTCTCCATCTTTCCTGTAGATTGTTACAGCTTGGAATGGGTGGAACTGTAATAAAAACACAGAATTTACCCAGTCTCATATACATGGTGGCCAGAAATCCAGTGGGCCATTTTCTAGCATGGGATTTTGTGAAAATACATTGGAATGAACTGGTAGAAAAGTAGGTGCCATCCTCTGCTTTTTATTTAGGTTAGAAAGGCGCAGTATAACACTAGCTGTGATGTGCTCATTACTGTGAATATAAGATACTTGTGTCTCATTATCAAAGGTTTCCACTGGGATCTTTTGGAATCAGAAATATAATTGTAGGCACTGTAACTCAGTTCTCATCCACTGAGGAGTTGAGAGAGGTGGGTTGTTTATTTGTTGTTTAGAGGGAATGGTTATCTGTTTTGATGGTTCATTTACAGCATTGCTTTTTGTTCTTTTTGTGTTGAGGTTGAGGATTTCTTCAAGTCCATCACAGAGCAGGTATCTCAGCTACGTGTCATACAGGTGGCCACAGAAAACGTGGAGAAGAACATTATGTGGCTTGCAAGGAATCTAGAGACCATGAGGACTTGGTTGCAGCAAAGACTCAACTAAAATGTAAAAAGAAGACCAACATTTCACATTATACTAGTTTTACTAGTATATTGGTTTTTGGTTTATTGATCAGGATCAGCTCAGAAACTCCACTTTTCAAGTTTTCTACTGTTTCACATTTTTTAGATAGATTAACGGCGTATATGATGCATGATGTGTTTGCTTTTTTTGTTTACTTAGATAAAGAAGTTTAGAAACAGCTATGCCATTTCAAACCTCTAATGGTTTTGTCTTGGTGTTTTTCTTTGCCTCTGATTGGTCTCTTGACAGCTGTGCCACATTTTCTACCTTATGTTAATAGGACACTGCCTATTAATTAGTGGCATAAAATCATACTTGAAGACACTGAACATTAATGAACTGAATAGGGTTTGGAATAAAAAAATATATATATATATATATATATATTTTTTTTTTATAAGGGTCTAGCACAAAAACAAAAATGTGTTCTTATGAAACATAACAAAGACAGAAAATGTATTAAAATAAGGTATGAAAATAAATTTTAACTTTTGTTAAAAGAACAGTGCTTTTAGTTTTCATATACTGATAACACTTTTTGGACATTTCACCTTCACTGGTCTTGTTATCATCACAAGTACTTCTGTAAACTTTAAAGCATCAGCAAGGAATATTAGTTAAAATATTTGAACTAGAAATTTTGGAATCGATTCAAAAGTGTTTAGCTATCATTCGCCGACACGAAAACTAACATGAGATTCATTAGGTTTGCTTCAGATTTGCTTTGTTTGCTCCGTTATCTCTCATGCTCAAAACACTGTTTAATGTTGGTTAATATCATAAGTTATGTGATGCAGCTATTAATAGACCAAAATTCAGCCATTACAAAACTTGATAAACTAATAACAATAGACAGCAACTAAACTGAGGGGTTAAGATTATGATAAACATGTATGCCTACCATATTTTGGGGACAAATTTGTACCCAGAAGTGAGCTAAATCTCTCAAAACCTCCTTTTGGGAATGTCCTCATTTGTGAAGTACTTAGGCTAGGTTATATTATTTATAAATAGCTGTATATAAAACAGTAAAAGTCTACAGAACGTCCCCATTTAGATAACTATGTAGGCCTAAACGTGCGTTTTACTGTCGCTAGGAGGCAGCATTGCTTTACTTCAGTTCACAATTGGCTACATTCAAGACAGACATAATGTAGCTATAGCTACATATATAAATAAACTAAATCATTAAAATTACAATTATTTAAGAATTTAAAAATGGAATTTTCTCTTTCATTCCCAGGGTACTTAAAATCCAGGCCAGTATGCCTTTAATATCAACTGCATCAAGCCGTGCACAATGATAAAAATGAATAAAAAAATAAAATAAAAGCCAAAATATGTAGCAAGCATGAAATTACAAGTATTTTGATACCTGTATAATCTGGTGAGATTGTGGGTTTATCAATCCGGTATTGTATCTCATATTTGAACTTTTTCCACTGTATATTGCCTGCCTACAATAAACAGTATCTGCTGTTCTAAGAGTACAATGACCTGACTATTTATAACGGTTCCACTGGTGCCCAAATGTGCTGCACACTGCAAGCTCTTGAGAATACAACAGCCTATTGTAGTGTGTTTTCACAGAGTCAAATTGTTCGCATGTGATTGTCCAAATTGCTGAACAGTACGTGACGCTATTACAGTTTTTCTTGTTGAGCATGGCAGTCTGTCTTGGCGCATGGAATCGGCAAACCATTTAAATCAGCAGGAATATGGAGCTATTGGTATGAATTAATCTTTTATGAACTTTTTTTTTTTCTTATAAATTAAGACTGTGTTAATCTAATCCGCTTTTAAATCAAACCTTTGTTCGTTTTTTTAATTCAAAATCTTGTCAATCTTTATGTGTGTGTGGGATTGTATATCTGATGTTGTCTTTAATCATAAAATAATCAATATTGCAGCCATGCAGCAAGGTCAGCTGCTGTATTTCTCTAGGAGTGCAGAAGCTGCGGGGTCTTAAAGGGATAGTTCACCAAAAATGAAAAGTCTGTCGTCTTTTACTCGTTCTGTATGATTTTCTGTCTTCTGTGAAACAAAAAATGAGATATTAGCCAGAATGTTTGGAAACCAGAATCAGAAGAATCAAAATGAAATGATTGCCAAATACACTTTGCCTGGTGAAGCTTCCAGTACACAGATAGAATCAGAATCAGAATTAGCTTTATTGCCAGGTATGTTTGCACATACGAGGGATTTGTGACAGTAGCTCCACAGTGCGACAGAAAAACAGAATAACAGAATGACAGTTATCTATAATGACAGATAGATAGATAGATAGAGAGAGAGAGAGATTAAAAAACATTTATTACGCTTGACAGGGAAAACATTAAGTCATACGGGTTTAGAACAGCATATCATCAGAAAGTCCAGTTTTGGGGGAACTGTCTCTTTAAACAGGGCAGATGAAGGGGGGAAGTAAAACTCGTGTCGCTTGTTTTGACAGCAGTGTCCGCTGTTGTGTCGATAAACAGTGTCCAGCGATGAACCGCTGATCGATGATTTTAATGCGGAGAAGTGAGAGAGCTGTAGATCAGGGCTAACAATGCTAAGCTAGCACCAGTTGATCTGAGGTATTGTTGCGTTGAGTGAATGTGTGACTCTTCACCCTTCCCTGGATTAAATACCCGGAATTCTTTCAACTGGAAGAGGATTTTTTTTTTTTTTTACTTCAGACCTGCATTTAAACATTTAAGCATGGAGACGTTTGAAAGCGGTAAGACTGCATGAACTCTTTATTTGTACGCGAGGTCGTGCACTGCAAAAAGTTATCAGCTAACATGCTACGGCTAGCCGCGTCTCCTTGTTTTATGTATAATGCAATTTAATCTCCTCGAGTACTTCTCTTATATTGTGATAACTTGCTTTTATCGTGATCCTGGTTATGTGTCAATTATTTTAGAATTAGCTCGTTTGATTACGATATTATGTATGCAACGTTTAAGCAGGCTAACAGACACGCATGAATAACAATTCAATAGCTATCAGTGCGTCTGCTTTCCATATTTCACAGTGTACTTCAATAGGTCGTAACAGGACCTCTGATTAAATGAAAATGTATCAGTGTTTATGAGGGGGTGGAAATGTCAGTAAATCAGATTAGTGGTTTATTTGTTTTGGTGACTGACTGTCATTCACGTGATGTCTCACGGTGCTCTGCAGTACTTGGGTAAAGTTGGTTTTATATTCGCACATTCGGACTATTGCATTCAATTACTTTAAGCACACTACATTGGACATTCAGTGGACATTCGCAAGTATGACATTAAAACAATACTTGGCCATTTTGATCGATTGTGAAAAAAAAATGTAGTAGGTTACAATGATGTCGCTGATTAGAATTTGCAGAAAAATAACTTTATTGCACATATAATTAGAAAGTTATCGAACGCGGAAATGTGTGAATGTGCGAATATAAAACCAACTTTACCCAAGTCTCTGCAGTCAGCATCTGCATTTGACTTTATCTGATCTGTCAGTCTGCGTGCATCACACTCAAATCTCCAAAGAGTCCTAGGGTTCATGTTTTGCACAAAATCTCCTCCCGGTCTTGGCAAGGTGACATTTGCTGCTTTGTGTTTTTATGGTCTTGTGTAAGTTTGACAGGCTGGCCTGCTGGTTGTCAATTTGTAGTACTGTCTTTACTTCTCTCCTAGTTTAGGTAACTTAAGAGTTTCAACCATATAACTGTCACGAAATACAGTTGTCTGTCAATGGCAGACCAAAAAAAAAAAAAAGTTCTTCCGTTACTTGTTCTTGTTGACTTCCTGAATGAAAGTTTTGATTAAGAAGGTTTAGCTGACAAAAACATATCTGGGTCATATTTCCTATATATTTTTACATACCATGAAGTAAAATGTTGCATTCTTAATACTTAATAAAAGAGAGAGTATTTAAATTGTATAGAATTTAAACATCATATGTTTCAAATTAGGCCTTTATGCTTATTTAAAGAATCATACAGTAATGAGAATTTAATGAGAATCACCATTGTTAATAATAGGAATTAAAAAAAAAAAAAATTTGAATGCATATTATTATTGTAATGAAAATTTGAGAACCAAATGTACTTGAAATCAAAATTGACAAATCTTTTTTTTTTATTGAATATTGCAGTGCATTTACTATTATAAAAATAGAAAATTAAAAATGATTTATCAGTGTACATCGTTATTTTTTGAATGCTTCCTCCTAATCGTTCGTCCAAAACGTTAACTTCTCTTCGCAATGATGTCAGCACGAGGGTGGGACTATAATCTGTGCCTTCCAGCAACCTGTCACTCACATGAGATCACCGCAATTAGCAAACGACTGTGATCCAGTCAATTCCCAATGGACAAAACCGAGTCCTGTCCTACTTTTTTTCTTGCCAGAGAAGCCGTTGCACTCAGATACACATCACAGTTGGAAAGAAAAGATGATCACAACTTCCATTTCTTGCTAACTTTAATCAGCATGAATATAATCTCATAATGCAGAACATTTAAAAAAATAGGCTGAATTTTGATCACATTTGCAAAATTTGTGATTGGTTCAAGAAATGTGACCTTGACATGTTTTTGTAAGATTTACAATAGTGATGGGAAGTTCGGATCATTTTACTGACTCGGACCTTTGAGTCTCGTTCAGCAAAATGAACAAATCTTTTTTTTTTTTTTCGAGTCATTTCGTTAATTTTAGCAAAATACAATTCAAATGTTACGTGCTACTTCCCTAACACATCTACTACGTATGCAAATGTTGATCACACTTCAAACAATACAAAACTATAATGGTATAAGAAACAGAAAAGATTAATTCATTGTTTACCTGCGTCTTCAGTCTATGATTAGCTCACCTCACCTCTTATCTGACAAGTCTTCGGGTTTGAGTCGTTCTTTCATCACGTGACAGCCCCATAAACTTAACCATTGCTGTCTGAGCCGGAAAGAGTATTGATTAGTTCATCTCTCGAATCTTTCGAGTCATTCGTTCTTTTGTCACGTGATGTGACAGCATTGGATGGAGAAATTAATTATCTTACAACCTTCCTTACAAAGGGGTGCATAGTTATTATTATTATTATTATTTACTCTTATAGTTACGTGATGTGTTTCTGGTCTCAAATTGTAGCTTTTTATTTATTACAGTTTATAAATGTTTGAATTTCTTTCATGATGGTTCTTTTCCATAACACTGAATGTGGTAACAAAGGTAATAAACTAAAGAGTTGGTTATTATTATTATTATTATTATTATTATTATTAAGTATTTTTCCCTCAGACTGCATAGGTTTAGCTTATGAGGCTGTCACGTCATGAACGAACGACTCGAAAAACCTGAAGACTCGAAACAGGTGAACTACTTCAGTACAGAACCTATAGGATGTTGCGCATGTGCGACTGAACGAATCACTCCCCGAGATGACTCGTTCTTCCCAAGTCACATTAAAAATTCGTTCAAAAACGACCCATCACTAATTTACAAAGGAACTGTGGCAAGTGCTTATTGAAGAATTTACTAACTCAGCACGGCACTAAATGAAAGTGTTGCACTAACAGTAAATGAGGCATGTGAAAGAAGTTGAAGTTCAGGTCACTTAAAGAAGAAGAGTATTTGTGCAGCAGACCTGAGTTTGACCCCAGGTCAGAAGGTAGGACACATTTAACACATTCAAGCAATGTATTAAATGGTAATTTGATCACTGTTAACTCAGGCAGTGCCTTGATTTGTTATTGAATTTATTTAGTCTAATTCTCTGAAGAAGGAAGTAAAAGAGGAACAATGCAGACACTATTTTCTCTCAGGGTATTGAAAAATCTTGCAGACAATAGTCGAGGCATGTTGAATTGAGTATGAAATAGGTTATTCTGTACACTGGTGACAGCCTGTGGCCATGGGTGCAAGTATTTACTGGAACAGTCTTAATGTTTGTCTGCACAGATACATTGAAAGTAGCTTTTCTTTTCATCTTTAGTTTCACTTTCATTTACTTTCTACTTTTTTAATCTCTGACTTAAGACACTTGTGTGGGCTGACTACAAAATCTCTCAACTTTTCAGAAAACTTCTCAGTTGTCTTAGACGGCAGCACTCTTGTCAACAGGAAGCCACTTTTGTATTCACACACCATTTTCTGTTTCCACTGTAACGTACAGAAAGAGCTCCACTGCCCAGGAACATGATTGAGAACAGCATGTTTGAGGAAGAGCCAGATGTGGTGGATTTGGCGAAGGAGTCCCCATCCTACCCCATCGACTCAGACGATGTGGTCTATGAACCCCGCAGCTCGCGACTGTTAGTCCGAGGCCTTGGAGAAAACGACCTGGATGAAGACGAGGAAGATTACGAATCGTCTGCCCGTCTTCTTGGAATGTCCTTCATGAATCGCAGTTCCAACCAGCGCAGCGCTGCCTCATCCTACACCCGACAGCAGCATTCTGAATCGTGCTCCAAGCCTTCGACGAAGACTATGGTGGTAGGTGTTGTTGTTCTGGTTCTGGTGGCCTCCCTGTTAATGGTCTTCTACTTCCTGCTAGGCTGCACTTTCACCACAGCGGGCTGCCAGAAGACCAATTCGACCATGGACCGCATCTATCCCTTTTCCACAAACGGTGAACTTTTCCCATGGGCCGAGTTGAGGTTACCGCTCAGTGTGCATCCTGTGCATTACAATATTTCACTCCATCCCAACCTGACCCTGATGAACTTCCAAGGCAGTGTATCCATCTTAGTGCAAGTCTTGCATGAAACGAAGAATATTGTCCTTCACAGTTCTGATATGAACATAAGCAAGGCCACTTTTGAAGGCAAAGAGGTCCACTTCATGGAGTACAAACCTTGGCAGCAGATCGCCATCAAATTTTCAGAAGATCTTAAGCAGGGACAATACGTTTTGAACATTAACTACATGGCAAACCTCTCCAGCAGCTATGATGGCTTCTACAACAGCTCATATGTTGACACAAATGGTACAAAAAGGTATTTGCAGCCCAGTTAACCTTCTGAACAGTTAGGATGCATTTGAATTAACTATTTGGCTTCAGTGTGTTGATTGACAGTTACTTCTACTTAGTTATGTCTTTATTCCTCTCAGACACATCCTTTAATTCACTCCATCTTCTTCTAGAGTTTTGGCTGCTACTCAATTTGAGCCCTTGGCAGCCCGCAAGGCTTTTCCTTGTTTTGACGAGCCAGCTTTTAAATCAACTTTTACAATTAAGATGACCAGAGAAAGCAAGTACCTCAGCCTTTCAAACATGCCCAAGGTAGTTATTTTTGTAAACATCTATTTATTTACTTGCAAATATCTTTTTCTGTTTGTTTGTTTTTTTTTGTTTTCACTTTAAATTATGAAGATAATACATAAAACATTTTAAATGCTGTTCAGTTATGTCATTATATTTTGTAACATTTATTTAATTTTAGTCTTTATAATAGAAAACTGAGAGACTGTATTTAATAGTGTGTGTGTGTGTATATATGTGTGTATATATATATATATATATATATATATATAAAATATAAAATGTATGTGGGTGTAGATTCTATTTGTTTTATATATATATACACATACACACAGCTTCTATTTGTTTTATTATTATTTCTTTTTTTTATGTTTGTGAATTTTTATAAGGAATTATAAATATTGTCATGTATGTTTTTCTTCGGGTTATAATATAAGTTTAGTAATGTTATTGTCCTTTTTTTCTAGGTCAAAACCACAGATTTAAAGAATGGGCTTCAAGAAGATGAGTTTGCGGAAAGTGTTAAAATGAGCACTTACCTAGTTGCATTTATTGTGGCTGATTTCATCAGTGTCAGTAATAATGTATCTAAAACTACGGTATGTGTTCTTCTTAAAATCAATATCTTGTGTTACAAATATTGTGGAAACATGTTGCGTTATACCCCCCCCCCCCCCCCAAAATGTTGTGCAGGTGTCTGTGTATGCTGTTCCAGACAAAAAGGAACAAGTGCAGTATGCTCTGGACACTGCTTGCAAGCTGTTGGATTTCTACAATACGTTCTTTGAGAATGACTACCCGTTAAGCAAGCTGGGTGAGACGCCTTCCCGTAAAGAAACTCTTCACAACAGGGATTATTAGATTCCTAGAAGAGCTGGACATACACACTAATGTTGTTTTATAAATAATAAACCTAAAATTGTTCATTTCTGTGACATGACGTGACCAAATGTCCTTCAAATCAACAGATCTAGTGGCTATTCCTGACTTCCTCGCTGGAGCCATGGAGAACTGGGGACTAATCACATTCCGCGAGACAACTTTGCTAGTAGGGAGTAATTCCTCCTCTATAGACAAGCGACTGGTGACCTCTGTCATTGCTCATGAACTTGCCCACCAGGTAATTCACTTTATAAATAAAGCAATATTCTCATGACAGGGAAATAATAGTCACGTTTAAATGATTAACAACACGTGATAGAAATGTCTGAGTTGGTGGCTGCTTTACCAGGGTGTGTGTATTTAAGTATCATTTACATCCAGTTTTGATTACAATGTTGACCTACTTAATTGTTTTCTTAAAGGCATAGTTCACCAAAAAAATGAAAACTCTGAATTCAGAATATCCTCTTTTGTGTCCAACTCATACAGGTTTGGAACAACGTGAGAGTGAAAAAATGACAACATTTTCATTTTTGAGTGAACTCTCCCTTTAAGCTTTTAAGTGAAGTGAATGGCAATAGTGATATAGACATAAAACATATTATAGCATAAATTAACACAAATTATAAGTCTAAAATAAATGTAATGTCTTCAATGTCAGTGTTCATTGCTGTGTTCATTGTCATGTATTGTTCTTTTTCTGTTCAGTGGTTTGGAAATCTGGTCACTATGAGATGGTGGAATGATCTTTGGCTGAATGAAGGATTTGCAACCTACATGCAGTACATGTCAATTGAGACTGTGTTCTCGGGCCTTGACATCGTAAGTTTTATTCTAAATTAAGAAATGAAGAGTTCAGATGCAAAAGCCTCTATAAGTGCTATTTGAAATTTTCTTCTAAAATGATCATTTTTCTTAGGCTGCTATATTTATGTTCCATTATTTCAGTTTAATGACAATGAAAAGAACCTATGCATTGCCATTAAAGAACCTACACATAGGAGCCTGATAAAAATGCTCATTTTAGAAGAAAATTTCAAAGGGCACTTAGAGGCTTTTGCATTAGAACTCTTCAAATATACCCTTTGCTTCTTTAAATAATTTTTTTTTTTGATGTTGTTGATGTTTAAATGTAGTAATGGGGAATTAATTCCAAAAGAGTTCTCAACTCTGAGTAATCATAGAGTATTTTTGTGTGTATTGTTTTAATCATTTTTATTATCATTTGGACATTTAACGCCATCATCCAACTGTTATAACTTGGTTGAATTCATTATATAATATGTTACAGTACTTTCTCTCTTCTGAAATAATATTCGAACAAGGCTGTTTCTCGTGACTTTTACCTCTGTACCATTAGGTATTGGCAACAACTAGGTAATTATGTTGATAGGTTACTCATCATTTCAAGTTAACTTCATTTGACTTATTTGGACAGCCTCTCTAGAAATGTGTTGTTTTAATACAATTTGAAGCTTTTTTTGAACAATTTCTTTAATTTAAGGCTTCATGTCGGTGAAAAAAATCTTGTATTTTTTACCTGACCCTGTTTTGATGTAAAGTAGATAGAGATGAAGAATCGATTTCATTACGGGAGTGGACTTTGAGAAAGCTGGAATTGAACACCTATTTGAATGTGTGTCATTCAAAATGTTTATATTTGATCTTGTGTCTTTCATTTCCAGGACACTGAATTCTTAAATGTTCGCTTTAAAGCGCTGGCCAAAGATGCACTGAACTCGTCCCACCCAGTGTCTACTTTTGTGAGCACCCCTGAGCAGGTGGAAGAGATGTTTGACTCTGTGTCTTATGAGAAGGTAAGTCATAAATTACCTGCTGCTTGTAAAGTGGCTTTAATTAACCCTCTTCCTGTGGTGAAATGTAATCACTTTTCGTTTAGTGTAATTGATTGTATAGCTATTCTCATAACTTAAACATGTTTCTTGGTCTGCCTTTTCACGCAAGGGGGCGTCGATACTGCTGATGCTCAATGCAACACTCACAGATGGGGAGTTTCGAAAAGGAGTGATTGAGTACTTACAAAAGTATAACCTATCAAACACAGAAAGTGAAGACTTATGGAACAGTCTTTCCCAGGTCAGACCTTTTCTAAGCGAGATGAAGTTATGATGCCTGCATTGTGATTTGGATTTCATTATTTACAAGAGCAAAACAAATACATGTTCTGAGTGTGATAAATGCAATTACAAAATTAAACAATGTGCACTTTTACATAATGATGAAGCAACTGAGCTGACATCTGAGCCATGTTTTATTAGTTTGCGCTAACATCCATGTTCTCCATAGGTGAGCAAACAAAACTTAAGTGTATCTGAGATGATGAACACCTGGACTGTTCATAAGGGCTTTCCTCTGGTCACAGTGAAGAGAAGTGGCACTCAAGTGACACTGATGCAAGAACATTTCCTTCTGAATGCTGAAAACAGCACGGACGACAGGTAGAGGACTTGTACTGCTGCTGTGAACATTGATCTAAAAATGTATCGCAGTGAATTATGGGGCTGTGGGCTGTCAAAGTTGTTTTAAAACTAGTGTTCCAAAGTTTGGGTTCAGTAAGATTTGTTTTAAGTATTACTAATATTTTTATACGTTAATCAAAAGTGTTAATCAAATAATCCTGAAAAAATGTATCCCAGTTTCCACAAAAATATAAAAGAGATTCAGGCCAGAACAGTAAAGAAGATTTGGTAACACTTTACTTAAAGCCTTTATGTTTAGTGCATTATAAAAGTAGTAATTTAATTAATTATGCCTTGTAATGCATTGTACGATCTCATGAATAATTGTTACCATAGTTAATACATTATAACGCTTATCAATTCATTGTTACACTATGCATTTTAGATTCGGTTATAATTATTTACGACAAGGTATAATGTATTACAATACACATTATGAATAATTATACCCTTTAATAACCCTTTATAATACATTATAAATAAAGGCTTTAAGTAAAGTGTTACCAAAGATTTTTAGCTAAAACCACGGTCCTTGGTGTTTCATAAAATGCAAGTCAGTGGCTACCGGCACTTTGCAAGTCAAAAAAAGCATTTACAGACAGACAAGACAAAATTAATACCTCTGGCTCCTGATGATATGTTGAGGTAATAATGTTGTAAATGGTGTTCAGTTTCTTGCACAGACCAATCATTTTGCTTCATAAGACCTCAATATATCGTCAGGTGCCACAGGTATTAATTGTGTGTTGCCTGTATATGCTTTTTCTGACTCTCAAGGGCTGGTAGCCACTGACTTGCATTTTAAGAATAACCAAGACTATGGTTTTGGCTAAAAATCATCTTTAGTGTTCTACTGAAGAAAAAGAGTCACATACATCTTGGCCTGAGGGTGAGTAAATTCACAGCGAATTTTCATTTTTGGATGAAGTATCACTTTAAGCAACTGTTTCAACACTGATGATAGTAAATGTTTCTTGAGCAGCAGATCAGCTTTGCCATCACAGAAATAAATTACATTTACAATATATGAAAATAGAAAAATATTATTTTAAATTCTAATAAAATTTCATAATATTACTGTTTTTAATGTATTTTTGATCAAATAAATGCAGCCTTGGTGAGCATAAAAGACTTCTTTCAAAAAGGTTTTTTTTTTTTTAAATCTTACCGATCCCACTCTGGTGTATGTCATGGGAAAGAATAGTCTTGTTTGTTTTAAGGTGCGAATGTTTTAAAAAGGGACTTTTATATTGATCAGAGTCAGAGTCTAATATCGATCTATTAAGAAAGCAAGCTTAATGTGAACTCATCCTCTCTTGAGGTGGAATGTTAATTTGTCCACTTTTGTGTTACCCCATAGCAGCTTGTGGCATATTCCCCTGACGTATGTGACCGACAAATGTAGTGTTCTCAGCTCCTGCAAGCAAGTGTTCCATCTCAAGGATAAAACAGGTGAGTATTGTCCTCAGGACTGAGTGTAGTGGCATAGACAGATGTTTCTAACTACTGGACATATTCAGTAATGTAATGATTATTGCTTTAAATCTTTTCCAGCCACTTTAAAGCTTCCAGATCAGGTGAAGTGGTTGAAATTCAACTTCAGGAGTGATGGCTTCTACATGGTGCATTATGATGAGGAGGGATGGAAGGACTTGATTGGTGCTTTGAAGGAAGATGTGAATGTCCTCACCTGTAAAGACAGAGCAGCTCTCATCAATAACATCTTTGCTCTCTGCAGGTAGATCTGCATTTAAAAGAAGGTTTAAAGTTATTAGACATGACTTTAAAGAGATGATGATGCAGAATTCTCACAATCATGGAAAACCTGGAAAGAACATTTTATGAATTATGATTGTGATTCAGATTTAAAAAAAAATTTTTCTCTTTTGCTCTTTTACGCAGATTTATATTTTTATAATCATTTAAATAAATATAGATTTAATTATTCTATCATAAACAACTGAAAAAAATCACCAGAAATTGCCAAAATTGATTGGTGTGAGTGTAGTGCATTTTCAAGAACATCTCAGTGATATGATAATACTGTAATGCCCATCAATATGCAGTATGCAATATTCTGCATTAAATGATTTGTCCTTTTTAAAAAAATAATTTTTTTTTTTTTATTCAAATGTTTGCAGTTAGTAAGATTTTTTTTTTATCTTTTGAAAGAAGTTTCTTGTGCTCACCACGGCTGCATTTATTTGATCAAAAACATAGTAATACTTTAAAATATTATTGCTTTTTGAAATAACGGTTTTCTATTTTAAAGGTGCCATAGAATGCATTGATACAATATTTTAAATTGTTCTCCGATATCTACATAGAAGGTATGTGGCAAAAATTTTGTAAGGGCAAAAATTCTCCAGAAACAGTTTTAAATGTCCATTTACAACCCTAGGATTTCTCCCTAGAATGAAATGGTCTGTTATTGGCTTATTTGGAAGGGTCATGAATAATAATGTTGAGCTCTGCTCTTATTGGCTGTTTCACAGTGCGGCTCATTTCAGTAGCTTACAGGAAGGAAACACAGGGAAAATAAATATTTAAATACTTTCTTGCGCATTTATATCGTTGGGTAATTATACTGTAAATAAAATGCGGGCATCAGGGAGCCGCTATTAATATGCTGGGCATTGAAACTGCTTTCAAATGCACGATCGCTTTTTAGTTTCACTTTCACTTTGGAGATTCACGATTGCACAAACTCTGTTTAAACTATGGAGCGGCAGTACTTACCACACATTTTACAAGATCAGATGCTTGTCAGTGGTGGTCAGGATCTGTAAATCATTTGCCATCATCCTCAGTCATCTCTCCTTATTCTGTGTATGTGGTAAGTGAAATATTATGTAATGTAACAGGCTACCGATAGCAAGGAGCTAACCATGTCCCTTTAGTGGCTCGCGTTATTTTATTAGAACGCGTTATTCCGTGCCTTTCTGAATACAGACACCAACCCATCCCTGCACTTCACATCCCCTGCACAGCCTGGAACTTAACATTTATTTCCACGATCTGTCATTTTCGCTGTTGTCCTCGCTTGTTTCTTCACAATACCTGCAGAACTTCTGATGGTTCGGCTGGTGGCTGGCCGAGAACATGGGCGGGTATATGCAAATGTTGGGGGCGTAACTATTAGTGATCCCGACTGTTACGTCACAGCCTGTGTTATATTCTGATTCGCCTATTTTTCAGTGGTCTTTTTTTATTCACGAGATTTACATTAGAAGGAGGAAACCATGGTGTTTGAGGCTCACGGTATGTCATTTCCATGTGCAGAACTGTTGTTATTATTAAACTATGCCAAGGTAAACACAGTTTTCCATTCTATGGCACCTTTTAATATATTTTAAAAACTAATTTATTCCTGTGACATCAGGCTGAATTTTCAGCAGCCGTTACTCTAGTCTTTAACACCACGTGGTCCTTCAGAAATTCAAGTAAAATTTTTTTACTATTATCAATGTTGAATGCTGTTGTGCTGCTTAATATTTTTTGTGGGAACCATGATACATTTTTTTCAGGATTCTTTAATGAATAGCAAGTTCAAAAGAAAAATTTATAAATGCATCCTTGGCTGAATAAAAGTGTTAATTTCTTTACAAAAAAAAAAAAAAAAGTCTTACTGACCCCAGCGTCTTGAACAGTTCATGTTTTAGTAAATGAGTGAAAATAAAGAATATATGCTTCAACTTTCTTCCAGATCAGGCAAGGTGTTTTTCAGACAAGTCTTAAATCTAATGGATTACATCAGAAATGAGACAGAGACGGCTCCTCTGACCGAAGCTCTCTTCCAGCTTGGTCAGATCTACAGGTTGCTGGACAAAAGATCAGAGCTGAACTTGGCCTCTAGGATGACGGTAAGTGCAACATCTTGTCTGGCTGTTGTAGTCAAATGGCTCTCTTTATTTCATCTTTATAAAATAAAATAAAAAACTTGTTTGAATGTTTTCTTGGAATTCAATCTTTGCAGAGTTACATTGAGGACCATTTTGGAAGTTTAATGGAGAGTCAGTCATGGGATCTGGAAACTTCTGTGTCAAAGATGACACTTCGGTCTGCCCTGCTGGAGATGGCATGTTCTCTTAACATAAGTAACTGCACAACACAGGCCAAGCATCTGTTTGATCAGTGGTTCACTTCCAACAAGACTTCTCAGTAAGTTTGTGTGGTGATTGACTCTTGGCTAAATAATTTCTCTTTTAATCTTGTGATTTGCAAAAAGGAGAAGGAAAGAGCTGTTGTCTAAAGCTCTTGACTTTTGTACACCTCACCGCAGTAATTTTTGAGAACAGAGGAACATCTTGTGATGCATGCCTTATTGTTTTAGGATTCCCAGTGATCTCATGAGAACAGTCTTCAAAGTTGCTGCTCAGACAGATGAAGGATGGGGTAAGCTTCTAGACATGTATAAATACTCCATCAATGACCCAGAGAAGCGCAAGACATTGGAAGCTTTGGCCAGCACTCAGGATGTACGGAAAATCATATGGTAAGGCTGAACAACATGTTCTGTCAGAGGGAAAATCTTTTGAGCTGTCAGCACAAGCATACCTGAATTTAATTTGGTTTTCCCTTTTAGGATTCTACAGAAAAGTCTTGATGGGAGTGAGATTCAAACTCAAGAATTTCCTTTGGTGATCAACACAGTTTGCAAAAACTTTGCTGGCTACCTCTACGCTTGGGATTTTGTGAAGGAGAACTGGGAGAAAATCACTCAAAAGTGAGTGGTGAACTTATAGTAAAAGGAAAAAAGAAAAAAATCTGGAGGAGGAGGGTTACTTAAATAATTATTTTTTTAGCAACATTTTGAATCGACACATTTAATGTAAATGTCATTATACTTTTTAGTCATGTTCATACGCTAATAACTATAATAACGTTATAATGACAACAAGGTATAAGGTCAGGAAAACACCTTAAAGAGTGTTTATTTAGTGGGGAAAGGTCCTAAGGTTCTTTGGAACTTTCTATTCATCAACAATCGAAAATGTGTAATGGGTTTCAACATTAATAAAAAATGTTTCTTGAGCAGCAGATCATTTTAGAATGAGTTCTGAAGGATCTTGTGACTCTGAAGACTTTTGCCATCACAGGAATTACATTTAAAATGTATTTTTAAAAAAAAAGGAAAACCATTATTTTGAATTGTAATAACATTTCACAATATTACTGATCATAAGAGACTTCTTTCAAAAAACATAAAAAACTTTATTGATCCCAAACGCATAGATTCAGTGTACTTAGTATGCACATTTGTACTGTAATTTAGTCATTTTGTAAGGACTTGTCAGAAAAGCGCTGATAAATATCTTAATGCATTTTCTAATGTTTTAGGTTTGATAATTTGCATGTAAGCCTTTTCAATGGGGTTTTATATTTTTTTTTACACGTTAAAGTATTTAGGCTGCAATTTAACGTTGTTTCTTTTCCATTTTTTTCATGCAAGATTTCCTGTCGGATCCTTTGCCATTCAGAGCATCATCATGTCCGCAACCAGTCAGTTTTCCACAAAAACACATCTCATGGAGGTCTGTTCATCCTCCATACCTTTGGTTAAATAAAAAAACCATTAAATGCTGCTTGAAGTATTATTACTACATTATTGTTTTTCTCATCCAGGCCCAGAACTTCTTCACTTCTCTTGGAACGAAAGGTTCTCAGATGAGGATCGTGCAGGAGGCCATTGAGACCATTAAGCTGAACATGCGATGGATGGAGAATAACTTGGACATACTGCAGCACTGGTTATAGTGTGAGGAGGAGACGGCTCCTCTCTCGTGCCTCTCACTCCCTCAGGTGATGTCACCAGGCACATGCAGGTGTGAGCAATATTACTGTCACAACAGCCAGAGCCATAAATGTACAACGTTAGGCCAAACTCAAGACAGAAGGGCAGATTTACTTGGACATAAAGGGCCGTTTAAAAACATTTCTTTTCAGGGCATCTTATAGGGAATTATCCTGAGTTCTCCAGTGAGCTGCAAACTAGCCAGAAGCTTGGAAGATATCTGTCTGAGAACATTTAGCCTTCAATCCTAGCTTATGTAAATGAACAAGTCTGGATATTAATTGTAAAGCATATGTATTATCTTTTCTCCAAGTTAAAAGTGAATTGAAACTGTATAGTCAGCTTATGATTTCCTGTGTCATAGCTTTAGTGTTAGTTTCTGCTCGGGGAAGGCTGATGCGTTGTCTTTTTGCGGTTCACTTGGGGCCCAACTCAGTACGTGTATGGCTCTGGCCTCAAGCACTATTTGCACTATTCAAAGATTCAGCTTGCTCAGGGCAAATCTGGTTGTTGTTAAAATATCATGATGCATTTACACTCTTTTACTTAATGGTGGTGGCTAAAGACCAAAACCTCCCATCAGTGTCTCTTAAATATGCCCTTATCACGATTTGCCAAAAAAAGAAAAATAATAATAATAATTCTGAAATTATGCTACATGAGTGCGATCACAATTCCCCTTTCTTCTAGATTTAAAAGCTTTATGTGTGTATGTGGAGGTGAATTTTTAATCATCTGCGTTGTCTGCAATGCTTCAATGCAGCACTGTGTAAATGTTCTTGCCTTAGAAATTTTCCATAACTTTCATCCTTTGCACAAGATGTATTTTGGAGTTTAATTTACAATTGAGTGTGTATATTATGTGTGCAGGCTTTGCATATAGGTAAAGGTTTGTCATTGGAAATATTATGTTAGCGTTTCTAAAACATTTAGGTGCGGATTTTATTTTGAGCTTTGCTATGCACACTCTGATGAAGCTGAAATATTTTACAGTTCTGTGGTTATACATGTATAACTCTGTGGTTTGACCCATGTGATTTGACATGTAGAAATATGTGTTAGCAAGTCTTCATGTACAAGGCTTTAGTTAACTTTTGTCAAATTGCCACAAGACAAAAAAAAGGGGCTCTAAAGTCACATCACTGATTGAGAGTTGTTACATTTTTCACTGGTTACTACTGATTTGTGCTCTTCAAGGATTGAAGGGTTTTTGTGTGTGTGTGTGTGATGTTTTCTTCTCATATTTTTCTCAGATTTTCATGATATTCAGGAATTGTTTTTGAAAATGTCAAATGGTTGGTTTAGTTGGTCAAAAAATATGGAGTCACAACCTTGTGCAAATGTATGCGTCAAAGTGCACATGTATCCAACTTCTTGTAAACTCGTGATACAGTCCACAAATACATGCACATCATTTTGCTTTAATGCACAAAAGCTGAGAAATTATCATGAGACGTTGCTGAGTATGAATATTTGTGCATTTTTATGCAAGTATTTTTAATATAATTTTAACTCCGTACATAAATGTTCAGTTTTGTTCAGAGTGTGAGAATCTGTGCTTACTGTCTCAAATGATAGCGCAAATGTTAAATTACTTCCAGGTTTTTGATTATAGCCCAGTGATTTGACCTCATAAAATGTCAAATATGACTGGTACATTGTAGTACAGCTGGTACATTGTAATTATTTTGTATGTAGCAGTTGTAGTTTTGTTTGATCTTAAGCTTTATTCATGTTTTTGTGATAGAAATGAATAAGGACAACGGCAGCATTGTTACACTGTAATGGACACTTCTAATGTCAGGTTGGAGCGTTACAGTTATCGATGAATGTATTTATGTTTGTTACTATGGATCTGTTTAAACAAGCGTTATGATTGTAATTACCTGAATTCATCTGGATATGCTTAATTAAACACAATGAGGTGTAACCTGTTGATTTCTGTCATGTCCCTCATGAGGTGTTTTGTGTTATTGGCTGCCGTTCACAAAATGTTATTTGTGCCTGTCAGAGGCTGCTTTTAAGAAATGCTAGTTATTTTTGGCACAAACTCGTTAAAGTTTAAAGGAAAAATATGCTTGCTTGTGAAAAATTTGCGATATTTTAAATGGATTGTGAAAAACTGAAGGGGGGAAAAAAGTGATATATTTGTTTGAAGAGGTTGTTAGGAAATGTTGTTAAACACTGGGTTTGGATTCTAGGTTTTTAAGATGTTGCTTAACAATGGAAAACTACTGAGCCATCTTTATACAAGACAAAAAAAGAAATAAAAACATTTTGTGCACAAATTTTCCTTCTAGACATTCAGTAGATGGCACTGTGCTCTTTTCTCTAGCAGCTTGTTCTCTATTTTCCCAAAGAAAAGATTTAGGTGCAAAGATCAGTGAAAACAACATCATGTGAAATAAGTATATAAGGACTGTTAATAGAAAAAAGAAAAATATGAATGCATATACAGTGCTCCAGGAAAAATATTTGTTTGTATAGTGACCCTATTTTTGTAGCTGTAGGACCTATCATGCTTTATATATTAAATGAATAGCAACTAGGTCAGTAAAATAACTTTCAGAATGCAGATTTGATTTTAGTGTTTGCAGGAAGTTTTTCAAGTGTTATTTTAAAACTTAAAGTAGAGCACAAGTAGTTATCATGGAGTATAAATAAAATCGGTCAGATGTGTATCTTAAATGTTTGGCATGCCAAAATCAAGTGTTTGACCTATTATTTATACATGAAGCAATTTATCACTCAAGGCAGGGTTGGTAGGCTTGCTTATTCTTAATGTTGTTTTTCAGGTTGCTTACAGGTATGCAATTTTGGGGGCATTATTTCTAGAATACGGCCATGTATTTGTGCATATTAGGACTAATTTTGCTGAGGCTGTTGGCTTAAGTTGGTGTTGCTGTGTGAGACCAGGTTGCTTGTTAATGGCTGGTTATCAGTCACTGAATACAGCAGTTCTCTTCTAACATTCCTTCATATTCTTCTTTTTAACATGAGTTTAATGTATCTCAACAGGCACAAACCTCATTCCATTCAAGAAGAAAAACATATCCCGTGGTCACCTACACTCTGAAATAAGACAAAAATACTAGATCATTTTTGCAGTGCCAGTCAAATCTCTGTAATTCCTGTGGCCCTCTTCTGTAATTTCACCTTTCCCCAGACTGCGGCTGTAATTACTGTTACGGATCCTGCTAAATTTCACTTTATAGTTATATACAAGGCCACAGGTCAACTAGCCAACTTCATTAATGAGCCAGACGTACTCTTTCCCCTGAAGATGACACTCCATTTGTGGTTTTTGGTGATTTTAAAAACCGCTAGCAAACCACAAGTGACTTATTTTCCTGGCCGCAATTGACCTTTAACAACTGTGCACAAAGCAGACAACCAATCGGATCCTCATCCTGCATCTACCCCACTGTGATCTGATCACACCCAGGTTTTATTTTAAAAAAGGCACTCGAGGTGTGGTCACATTTTCTGCTGGTCGGCAAATTTTCATGGGTGAAATCCAGTCATTTGAATAGAAATCCACACGATCGGGGACTTCGCATAGGTGTGGAAGATATACCCATGCAATATGATGGATGCCTGCTGGTCAAAATTGTGTAAAGCTGTTTGAAAGTAATGTAAACCACACACTAAACCTATTTGCTGAAGCAACCGTGCCATTTTAGCCTGCTTCTACAAGTCCGCATCACAACTACTGTGCTGTACCGCGCATGTTTACTGTAACAAAAAAAAACATATATATGGCTCATTATGTAATGCAAACATCAACATTTTTAGAAAATTGTTAGCTTGCTAATCATGCACTATGGTAAAAATGTTTTGAGATTGTAACATAGTAATTGCGTGAAAAAGTCTGTTAATTGATGATCTGCCTCTGCAATCCTAATTTGTTAAAAGGAACAAAAGTTGGTGGTGTTTTACTGCCACTAGTGTTCATTTCAGCTGGAAACTGCAATGTTTTTGCAGAAATAAATGCAGTCAAGTATTTCTAATGGGCACAGGTGGCAAAATTCACAATGACAGATCATTTTTGTATAGTCGTCATTACCTCAAAAGCAGTCTAGACCATGGACATTTCTAGGTTGTACATTAATCTGATGGAATGCAGAATTTATCTCATTGTTCATTGCATGACAAAAGTGAGAACTCTCAAGCAAAGATAATGCTAAGACGACCTTGATGACAATCGATGGCCGTGTTTCCTCAAATATAGGTGCTTTTTAAAAATGTGGAAGTACTAATGCACATGATCTAATATATTTTGTCATTTGAACTTTTATGTTATTTTGAAAATGACCACTGTTCCATGCAATAACCTTATTTGGGATCAAATTAGTGTCCTTGTTACATAAGTGCAGCGTATCTGAGATCTTTGGTAGCTCTTGCAGGAGATTTTAATCTTCAGATGGGCACTGTTATCTGATAAAGTAAAGCTCTTTTAATAAGTCTTCCTGGTGCTGCTATTGATGCCACACAATCAACATCACATGATAGGCGGTGTGGTATGCAGGCTGGGAGTTCAGCATCAGGACATGAGCTCTAGGCTACTGTTGGTTATGGTGGGGACTTTCAAGGACACTAGAAAGACTCATTTAAATAGAAATGAAAAGGCTAGAAAGGCTTATTAAACTGAATACCTTTTTATTATCTGCAGTAATGTGATCAGTTAAAGAGTTCTATTTTGTAACAAAATCAGGCATGCTGGTCAGAGGAACATGTTAAAAAAATTACAAAAGAAATTATAATGACCTGTAGAAAATGATTGAGAATCCTATATATAATGTATTATGTAAGTACTGTACGTTTGAACTTTTTCTATTGTATTTTGTGTGCAATATACACACAACTGTTATGTAAACAACTTTAACACTAACAACTTCAGGGGCCTGTACCATGAAGCTGGATTAGCTGGCTAGCCAGGTAAGTTTCAGTTTAGCTTGCACCAACTCTGGGTTTTAGGTACCATGAAAGTAGCTTGGCTTTTAGCTGCGTTCATTGCCATAGTAACTTACACTCCACAGCTAACCTGCTCCGGGGCAGGTTATGTTCAGAGTTAGAGAGCGCAAACTGAAATTGAACCAATCAGATGTGAGCAAACTGACACATGTCTGACACAAAAAAGTCACTCCCCAGTTTATCTTGCTCCAAATTAAAGGTCACTAGTACAAAAAAAAATAAAAAATGGTCTGGCTTTAATGATAATTACATTATTTTATATGATTTATTTAATTATATGATTTATATTATTATTAATCCATTACACACAAGCAATTTTAGTTTAACAGTTATTATACATAATTTATTTTAAATGAATGTTAATAGATAAAGATTGTATATAATATAAGTTGTAGAATCAATAGATAACGCTTTAAAAATGACTGTGACCTTAAATGTTCAAGTCTCTATCGCTGTATATTTCCAACAATATAAACTAACTTAAGTTTCACTTGTGACTGCACTGATAAAGCAAGATAATTTATTTTATTTGTCCTCTTTCATGAACAAGTACTTTTTCATTGTAAATGCATTTAAATTAATCATATTTTTCAATCTCTTAACCTTCAGCAAAACCTTTAACTTTTAACCAAGGCTTGTGATTGGCTGTTCGCCACTGATGTCGCACATTCATGTGCACATGCTCCACAAACTCAGGATCAAAGCCTGAGTTAACAAAGAAAGTTGATGATCAGCATCATGGTACCAATAAAGCCGGTTTGGAGTGGTTTGGTTTTGTCAACTGAATTTGTTCATCTACCATCATGGTACAGGCCCCTGGTCACTTATTCATATGCATTTAAGTTTGAATATATGAAATTATATCAGTCAAGGTTTTCTGACATTTCTAACTTTGAATGCATGTTACCTATATGTCTGTTGAACATGCTTGTTATTATGAAGTGTTCCTACTGTACATTTCTATTTCAATTAATCGACAGTAAAGTTGGGGATATATTCCAAAAACAAATACACATAACTTTTATGTTAAAAAAAATACACATTTATTTAAGTTTATAAAAGTCAAACAATTAGACACAAAGCTGCTACAGACAATGAAAACATTGAAATAGTGCAGGCTATCTGTTCAACACAAAACATTTTCATTTATCAGAAAATGAGTCACATCTGGAAAATAAAAAGTAAACTGCACCATCACATAACAATGCCATGATGGAAAACATCAACAACAAAAAGTATTTGGCATTTTAATTTGGCATACTTGTATCTGCCTCCTTGCCTGGACACTAAAAGTGACTGTGGCTCAACATACTAGAAACTTAACATATTACTAATAAGAAGTGAGGACAGCTGCATATTAAAACAATTTCTACAGAATATAACATGTCTTGTGTAAAAAGTTATATATAATTTTTTTTTTAAATAAATAGGGATAACTTTATAGCACTTTTTATTTTTTTGAAAAAAGCTACTTTTTGTGTGGCATTTTCCTTCAGCAAATAAACATCATGTGAACCATTTAAGGGAAATTTATAATTGAGTTAAATTGGGTTGAATTGCCTCTGCATTCCTATCTGGTCTATTTTGTGTGGTTTCCTCTTGCGGAACATCCACAGTGCAAACATCAAGATGCTCAGGATCTTTCATTTCTATTGCAGCCAATATTTCCTCTTTCCTCTGCTGTGATTCTATATCTTTCTCTTGTTTTTTTCTTTGTTTGTCGATCCTCTCCTCTTTCTTCATCTTCCAGAAGTATATCAGGTTTTTCTCAGGGTAGGTGACTTTAGCAAGAGGCAGTTTATAAATGCTTTTTATCTCAGTGGTGATCAAAAGGAAAGTGAGGGCAGAGAGACAGAAGGGCCAGGTGCATGCTGGTAGTCCAAACTGTTAAAACACAATGTAAAAACCATTTAAAATCACACACATTTTTGTATATTTCTTGTTTTGAGTTTATGATACCTACAGTAGACATCACATTTGCGATGGCCGAGCCGAGATATGCACAGAAGAATGCTACGGGAAAACAAGATTAAGTGATTTGACCAGAACTGTGTAATGATATAGGAAATTCTTATTACATAATCAGGAAGGAGAGAAAATAGCTGATATGAACTTACCACAGGCCACAGCCAGAAGATGTGTCTGCCATGTGAGAGCGTAGAACATCCCACCAATGGCAATGCAGGCCAAAACACAGTTATAACCCCACAGGCCAAAGTAGATGTTCTGGAACGGCGCAGCAAGAGCAAGACCTGAGAGGAACAGTAAAGGCGACTTTCATTAAAAGGCCTAATGCTGATGATATTTATTAAATATTCAAATACTCTTGTGATCTCTTACCTGACACCATACCAACTGCTGATCCAATAGTGGCATGTGCAGATGTTATGGGTGAGGAGATGAACAAGGCGATCATGAATATCCCTCCTGTCCAAGCATTGTCACACCCATATACCTGCCCAATACCCACAGGGATTGAGCGGAAGAGCTGTGAAGAAAACAAAAAATTATTATGATTTTTGTTTTTGAAAATTTTGCATTCATTTGATGGAAAAACACTCCTATTTGAGAATGATTGCTGGATCATGTGACACTGAAAACTGGAGTAAACGCTGCTGAAAATTCAGCTTTTCCATCACAGGAATAGATTTTTAATATAGTTTTAAAAATATATTAAAATAGACAACAGTTCTTTTAAATTGTAATAATATTTCACAATATTACTGTTTTGGTAACACTTTATTTTAAGGACCTATTCTCGCTATTAACTAGTTGCTTATTAGCATGCATATTACTAGCATATTGGCTGTTTATAAGTATTTATAAACCACATATTAATGCCTTAGTCTGCATGACCATATCTTAGATCCCTTAAACATACCCCATTACCTAAACTTAACAACTACCTACTAACTATCAATATGATATAACAAATTTTAATATAACAAACTTTTATAAGATCTAACTTGCCTTATATGACTTTAATCTAGGTGAATTTCTTGCTACGCTGAATTTCAGAGTGACAGTATCTTGTAATAAATCTGCTCTCTTCAGTGTCACGTGTCATCTAGAAGATTCCTAAATAAGAATTGTTGCATAATTGCCTTCTCTTGTTCTGGGAGAGTGGCTGCTAATCAAGATGCAAGTTTGGGGCAGCTTTCCTTTCTGAAATCTGTGATTTTGGGCTTCATTGGGCTTGACAGTAAGCATTCTCACGTGGTTGTCGCGAAGGACAAGTAAATTTGTCATTTATTTGTCCAAGTATAAAAGTTACTTGCCCGGAGAGATAAAAATGTATTTAAATTGAGTTATAAATATAATTATTGTTGTTATACAAAACACATTTAGTTTATTTAGTTAGATTTTTCTTTTTAAATTAGGCTAAATAATGAACAAAATAATAAAGTGTGACAATACTATTATATTTTAAAATAAAAAATTAGTATTACATACAAATACAATTATTTTATAGTAAACTTAAAAATAAAATGCTAATATTCACTTTTTATATATATATATATATATATATATATATATAAAAGTGAATATTAGCATTTTATTTTGTTTAAAATTAAAAATAAGTTTGACAGATGAAAATTCATATATATATATATATATATAAATTTTCATCTGTCAAACTTATTTTTTAATTTTTAATGAGTCAATTAGTATAATAAGACATTTGGGCTGTTACCAAACAAATGAATTCATTATCAAAAAAATTCATCTTTGCAATGCAGCAGAAACACAGAAGCTGCATCTGGAGTGGAATAGATATATTTACCCACTGTTAATGCAGCTCTGAGGGACATGGAATGCTTTAACCTGCAGTTACAAATGAGTAAATAGTGTTTTGATACATAAAACATTGAATACTGATATCTGAAATTATTATAAAAAAAAATTAAAAAATACTGTAAATGTGAAATTAAAACCACCAGTAGGTGGCATCAAGTCACTGATAATAAGCGAGTCATTGCGATTGAACCGAATCATTTAAACGGTTGATTCATTCAGGAATGAAACACCGTCATGTTGCTCAGAGACGCAAAACAGTGCTGTGGCTGTGTTTGGAGTTATTTTTGTTGGTGAAATAGAGCAAAAACAGGCAATATGGTGTCTAAAACGTAAGTCTCTTAATGTTAACTTGTTTATTGAACTGTTATCACATTTGTAATCATGATGATTTTTGAAGCAAAAAAAAAGGCGCTCGATCTTCGTGTGATTATTAACTATATAAAATGATATAAATGATATTTTCTGCCCCCATATCTTGAATTTTCTGATAATTCTTCATGCATTTTAATACTGAAACATGCAGTGAAAGAACGCACTCGCACTAGTCTAACCTACATTACTAGACTTCTTTATGTAATGTATGCATGCGCTCTGTAGGTGTGTTTTGTTTGATTCTTGCAATATAGGCTAACGTTACTCGTTAAAACAACAATTACGAAATTATCGCAAACGATATATATCGCACACCCCTATAACAAAGGCTATATCACAAATAAAGGCAGTCATTATTGTTTTTGGTATTGACTTTTTCCAAGTTACTTGTCCAATTGGGCAAGTAAATTTCTCTTTCACTTGCCCGTCCAAAACATTCACTTGTCCCGGACAAGCGGACAAGCGTTAATGTCGAGCCCTGTGTTAGCTCTTACCATGGGCGTCGCTAGGCCATTTTTAGGGGGGCTTTAGCACCCCTAAATTATTGCTCAGCCCCCCTAAAAATCTTGTGATTCTTTCCCTTTAAATTTCAAATGAAAGCGGCAGCAGACTTCGGCTCCTCCGCATCTTTCTGCGAGTTCTTCAATCCACAGACTGCGGTGGCGCAGAGGAGAGGACAAGGTGTGTGTTTATCGATAGATTGTTATAATATCTACATCTATGCAGTTCTTTGTCATAAATACAGTTTACAAAAAGTCATGGGAGAGCAATCGGTTTCCAATCTACTGTAACGTTTTCGCTGCATTCACCACTCATCACACCACAGCTGTTTCCTTCAGCGAAAGCCCTTAACACATATGAACGCATACTTTATAAAACGATCACGTTATTGCTATTTTCATTTGAAAATTTAGCTTTCAATATAGAACATAATATTACAGTCAGGGGCGCAGATAGGATTTTTTAACTGGGGGGGACCAAGCTGTCAGCAAATTATTTAAACTCAGTTCGTTATTTTGCGTAATTTGGGCTTTAACTAGTGCTCAAGTAGTTACTTTGCGTAATTTGGGCTAATGATTTGCACTAAAAAGCCATTGGGGGATTCTTATTTGAAATCATGGATAAACAACAATGAACAAAGGTAAACAAAGGCCTACCTGATCACCACTAGCAATTCATGATCAGACTGTTATTTGACTAGTATGCCAATCACCCACCAAAACTTCATGTCTTCAGCAAAGTATGTTTTATTTAAACATTTGCTTATCTCAGCATACAAAGTCTATCATTATAGGATACTTACATTGTTTGTTTTTTGAAAAAACGAGGTGATTGTTTTTTGTCTCTTCATTGCCTTTATGTGGCATTTGCAGTCGATTTTTTTCAGTTCAGAAAATCACCGACTCAGCTCAGTCATAAATTGTATATGATCACTATGGTTACCGCTCATACAGGCACGAGGTCCCGCCTTTGTCGCCTCTGATTCGCTAGAAGGGCTCTCTCCGATTGGCTACACTAACGCGACCCCTAAACCTACCCAATAGGAGGAGACCCTTCTAGCCAATCAGAGGCGAAAAAAGGCGGGACCTTCCCCTACCATCCTGGGAAAAAAAGATTCGCGCTCCGGCGTCACGAGAGAGTGTAAACACTGGTTAATCCTCTGTTTTACCGATTTTTGTCGCCTTTCGTAGGGATAGTGAGGGCGGGGGACGGATCGGGTCACTATGAATTTGGGGGGGTCATGTCCCCTCCGTCCCTAGTGCCATCTGCGCGCCTGATTACAGTGCATGTGGCATTAACTACCATACAGTTATGCATAGAAATGATTAAAGACAGTGACCGACAGCATTCAGTCAATGCACTCATTTTAATTGCATATCAGAGTGATTGACAGAGATTGAAACATTGTGTGTGTGTGTTTTGTATTAATTAAAAAAAAAAAAAAAAAATCTTTATTGTTTGAATTGAATTTATGTAGAACGGTTCTACAATTTTTTGTACAAATTTTCAATACATTTTTTTGTAAATATTTATTTTTTATTATTATACCCTCATTGGGGGCTGAGCCCCCCTAAAATGAAAATCCTAGAATCGTCCCTGGCTCTTACCTTAGGATAATCCAGCTCAGACCATGTCAAGTTATGCATGGATGTGCGTGGCTGGAAGAGAACCTGAGGGAAGTGGTGATTGTAGTGGCCTGTAGCCACCATGTGGAGACACACTAGTATGTTAAACGGCAGCGTGAAAACGGGCAGGCCCCACCGACTGTTGATGGAAGCCAAGGCACTGGACACTATGGGACTGGAGAGAAAAAAAACACTATTGGGATTATATAATTCAGCACTGGGCCTAAATTAGTGGTTCATAACTGATAGGAAAAAATGTATTCAGATAATAAAATGCAACTATAATGAATAGGAAATAGGAATAAATATAGGAGGAAATGCTTGACGTTTGCAAAGTATCCATATTGCAAAAAAATTTAAATGACATTTATGATAAACCATTTTTGGTACTGTGTTGGATAACCATTAGATCCAAAGTAAAAGTCTAAAGTAAAAAGCAAAACCAGTTGAAAACCACTGGTCTAAACTATCACTGAACTGTCAAATGTACCTTTTGTAAAATGCCAACCAGCATGACTAACTAATCTTTATGTAAATACAATCAGATTTTCAAGTCATTCTGTCCATACATAACCCCATGAGGCAATTATTTTTTTTTTTGATATTTTTCAGAACATTCCTTTCCATGTGAACTTAAGTAACTCAATCGTATGACCGTCTTTGACTGATGGAACATTCCATGCGAGTATGTCACAGTTTCGAAGAATCTAAATTCCGCACATTTCAATCCTCCCATAAGGCTGGATTACACCGTTTATAAAATTTGAGCATATTTTAAAACATGAGTCATCATAATCTCGCCGATTTTGAAAAAGGTTACAGAGAAAAACTGGGCATCAAACTCACACAACACCAGACTCTCTAGCCGTTCTAAACACAACAAACTCGTGCAGAAATGTGGCTCATTGATAGATGTGTGACAAATGAAAAGAATGTGTTCAAAAATCAGTTTAAAATATCAAACATGTTTGATATCCATCAATTGAATGGATTCATACTCTACATTTTCTGTGAATTCAATCCGCATTGACTCATCAAGACTGAAAATGTCCTTTTTTTTTTGATACAAATCCAAATTAGCAATGAATGAACAGAGGTGAACTCACCATGCCATTGACATGAAAATGTTGGGAAGCAGCAGCCACCAATACCAATCTCCTGCATTCGAGAAAACCGCCATCAGGAGACCAACCAAGATGCCGTTATATCCATACAGGCCGTTCGCAATTGCACCTCTGAAGGAAATACAGTGTAATACTGAAACCTCGCTCAAACATTTAGAGCAGCAAAATGTAAATGCACTACAGGTCACCAACTAAATACCTGTTCTGACCAAGGATGAGGGCAGAAATTGTAGCAAACAGAGTGCCAACAAAACCATTGAGTGCCCACCATCGGTTCTGCAGGATCAGTCCAGCAAAGATGATCAGTCCGCTGAGAGGGTTGTTCACAAACATCACCTGAGCAGCTCCCCGCAGCACCCAGTCCAGAATCTGGAGAAGGATAAATTGCCCTGAACAGGGTAAACATGTGAGAGAACATGGTCGGTACAAAGAAAATCTCCATAGAGGTTCGCATAGAAGTTTGAATACAAAACTGTATTTACATTACGTAATAATGTTACTGCTACTAATCTGCATATCTGTGTGTGTGTTTTGTATCACACTATATGTCAACAGAATGCATATATTAATTTTAGTCAGAGCGTGTTGTTTTTCAGTCGGGTGTGGATCACTCATTATCCAACTTCTGCAAACAAAGTATCAGTACGTGGACTAAAAACAAGTGGTGAGTAAATCAACTAAATGAGCACATCTAACACATTCCCACTGCTTTACAGGTACCAGAACAGTTTTAGAATTATACAAGTGTTGAAGCATCTCATCTTTGTAGTAAAAGAAACAGAAATGTTTAGCTGGGTTACAGAACGAGGCTTTTGCCTGCTTGAATATGATTTCCTTTCTAAACATGTTCACTGCTGAATTAATGTTCTTGTTTTCTAAATTTGGCTCTCCCATAAGGTCTAATCTAGCTCACACTTGTACCTTTCATCCATTCACCGAATGCGGGCATGTCTCCAGCAATGTAAGAGACCCATTGCATGAGCTTTGCTTTAAACTTCAGAGGTGAATTTGGCCTCTCAGGTCCCTGCGGCTGCTGTTTCTTCTGCTCTGTAGTTTCACGGACTGGATTCGCCATGAGTGGTTGCAGCTCCTGTAAATGTTTGCAGGTGATATAATAATGGTACTGATCAAAAACAGGCTTGGGGCTGATGTTGTTTGCAGGGTGTGTTTGCGTTCCTCTGGCACGAACATGATTTTCCTTTTCAAAAGACAAAAACAGGAAACATCTCACCTTTGTGTTTTGAGCGCTGGGATACTGTGAAGTAGAAGTTCTGCAGAGATGTGGGCCACCCTTCAAATGAAGAATGATATTATTTATTAATTATTTAATTCTGTATTTATTACACTTTATTAACATTAAGCATGTTTAGATACCATTTTGCTAAATTAGATTGAGAGAGAAAGAAGGAGCAGATGTACCTTAGTCAGTTGTGTTCCAGGCATATATGAAGCCAGTTACAGAAGCAGAGGTCCAATAAAGCCGCAGCTCTGATGGTTTTATAGTGCTGGGCTGCATGCGTTGCTCCACCTCTATTCATGCAGCGCTGATGCAAATGAGCGATAAAGCTTCCTCTCATTTCCTCTGCATTCCTTTGGCGTACAGTTCGGTCCTTTCCGAGTTGTTTGAGCAGGGTTCTGTCACTAATTAAGCTTTCCTTTCACTCTGATTGGCTGTTAAAAACCATAAAGCTTCAAAGTTATGAGAAATGCATCGGGTCTGATCAATATAAAGTGTTGATACTTTTCATAGGCCATTCCTGAATAACTAAAACAACGTTTAAAAAGCTGATCACACCAATATGGATTAACTCAATACTTGAGGCAAATCACAGCTTGCCAATCATCTGATTCAGAAAAAACAAAACAAAAGAACCTTTGTTGTTCAGACCACCGGCAGGTCTGTTCATAAGTGCATTTGTGAGACGTAACTGTGTCAAACAGGAGATGTGCAACTCGGCTCTCTTCAGATTTGAGGTACCCTTTTTTAAAGAAGTCTCTTATGCTCATGAAGTCTGCATTTATTTGATCAAAATACAGTAAGAAACCTTTATCAAGATATATTTTAAAATGTCATTTTAACTTTTTTATTTAATTTTATGTAACTTTAAGTATTCCTGTGATGGTAAAGCTGAATTTTCAGCAGCCATTACTGAAGTCTCATGATCCTTCAGAAATCATTCTAATATGCAGATTTGCTGTAAAATAGTTGTGTTGCTTAATATTATTGTGTAAACTGTAATATATATGTATTTATTTTTAGGATTCTTTGTTAGAAAGTTCAAAATAACAATAGTTATTTTAAATAGTAAAGTCATTGTCACAAAATATTTCTGCCGAATAAAAGTGTTAATTTCTTAAAAATAAATAAAATCTTATTGACACTGATCTTTTGAACAGCAGTGTATCTGATTCTTTAAGAGCTATATCTGAAACACATCTGATACTAATTTGATACTAATTAATCTACCTACCTACCTATTTATCTTAGCATAGAAATTGATTTGCATCAGAGTGATTTACTCGCATTATAGAGGGTTGACGCACCAGGTTGTTGTTGTTTTATTGTTTTTTTACTTTATGTATCATACAAGGCATTTTAAGGACAAGTTAAGTGTGTTTATATTATATTGCAAACCAGGTCTATAGCAAATAGTGGATTAATTTCCCTCAATTTACTCGTTTACATTCATTCAGATCATCATCTTGAAATCTGAACTCAGTTTTTCTGTGGTTTCACTGAAAACAGGATGAGGAATTGCAAAATGGTATGTGCTATTGCAAATAAATGTCTAGCTAAATGTTGCATAAATCTAAATCACAGCAGGAAATACAAATGTGTGACAAAACAGTAATAGTAACTGAGCAAAAGGAATCTACCTGATTTCCTTATAGTCACTATACTAACTCAAACTGTTAGTATAGCACTCTTAGCTAGCATGTGATACGACTTTCTATTTTTGCCATAATCTCAGATGGGAAGTCTAGCGGGTCAAACGGATGTTTTACTGAAATTGTTGTGTAACATTTCTCTCATTCACTAAAAATGTACAAAATATTTGTCTCGTTTTAGGCATTCACTCTTCATTCATTCATGTTTTTTTAAGCTAGTATAGACTAAAAAACATTTGCATTAGCGTTGGGTGCTATTTACACTAGGTGAAAATAGCAATATTTTCTTTGCACGAAGTGTAAATAGTAGTTCATTTATTTGCACTTGGTGTGAAATGCTATTTATACTTGGTGCAAGCAGTGGCAGATAATACATACCTGGTACATTGTAAAACAGTATGCAATAACAATATCAAATTTTTACTTTTATTTGAAGTAAATTATTTCTGACCTGATAAGCAATGGGAAAAGGTCTGGACAGTTAACAGTTCTTTCATATTATTTGCCATTCAACAGTATTTTTTTAACAGTTAGCTTTCAGAGAGATGCCTCACAGGCCAACAAGCCAGTTTTTTTGTGTTTTTTTTAACATCATGTATCAAACTGCAAGACATTTCAAGTACAAGTTAAACGTGTTTATGTTATATTGTAAACCAGGCCTATTGATACTGCAAATAACTGATTAATTTCCCTTAATTTACTTTTTGACATTCATTCAGATCATCTTCTTGAAATCTTAAATCCGATTTACTGCAGTCTCACTGAAAAACAGGACGAGGAATAGCTACTGCAAATTAATGTCAAAGTAACAGCACGCATACAGCTAAACATTAGCTAATTTATACTCTGAGCCGAGAAGAATGGGATCGGAAAATATTGATTTGGGTTGGTTGTCTAAGGTGAAGTTTTCTTTAAAATGTACTTACCCTCAGGCCATCCAAGATGTAGACGAGTTTGTTTCATCAACGGAACAGATTTTATGAAATTGCTCATTAATGCTTTTTGACTTCAAAGTGTCGTTTCTGGACAAAATACCAGTCCATAATCCATGACACTTCCTCCAGTAAAAAAAAATAAATAAAAATTGTCCATCCTCTCTTGTCCTCTCACATCAAAAATCCACCAACATTGTTTAGAACTGTTTTAGACTGTTTTAACTCATAAACAGTGCTTGACCTTTGTATCGACTTCTCTCCTGATTCAGACAAAACAACTTTTTTTCACTGGAGAAAGCAATATTATGGATAGAGGAGTACTTTAAATAGTCTTGATGGATTCGTTTATTAAACACACAGCTTTTCAATTCACAAGACACAATTGTGGATTACTTGTGCATTACTGTGACGTTTTTATCAGCTGTTTGGACTGTTTCACTGCAGTGGATCGATCCTTAGGTGAGCAAGTGATCTAATGCATTTTCAGCAAACTTTCATTTTTGGGTGAACTATGCCTTTAAGTATGTCTTGCTCAACCAGTCAATTTTGGATGGAGCTTGTGTAAATAACTTTTGTCAACAAGACTATTTACACAGTGCAAATAGAAACTCTGATTAAGAAAACACGACTGAGTGAATACAGATGAATCGAGACAATTAATAAAGTAGCTGAATCAGCTTTATCATATTCAGACATTTAGTAAATCAACATCAAGTTGACGTTTTGTTATGCACGTATAGTATATAAAACCATATTATATTTTATTCAGAAGAGGTGTCCCACTGTAAAATGTTGGAGATCTGAGGTTTTGGGTCGCATTAAAATTTCTCCCATGTGTGTATCTGTCTAGTATTGTATTTAAAAACAAAATGACCTACTCATTCTATGCTCTCTGATAACAATTTAGATTAAAGGCATTTTGACTATTATTTAAATTAAAGTGTATAATGACACACAGGCATTTTAACTTGTTAAGAACAGGCCCAGAGTATTTTTTCCATCTTTAAATGACTTTTTGTTCTATTTTTATCCATGTTCCCTGTTATTAAGACTTAACATCGATGATTGTACAAAAAGAAATGGTCACAAACAAATTACTCACATAATGAGAGATCTTCAAGTGCCCTTGTTGCCCATGTTCTCTCTCTGGGCTGAATCACAACTGTAATAAAAATCCACTGCAATTACTGTTGTTTCTTGTACCTGTGGGAATGAAGACTGCCAGTATCCTAAGAAAAAAAGCAGGCTGTCCACTGACTATTTCATGGCCAAATATTTGGTTCAATTAATGGTAAAGTTGTCTTGATTTCCTCATTAAAACACGATGCACAGCTCCCCCTCCAGGCGGGACAGATGAATGACCCCATCACACGGGATCTGCACCCACTGAACACAGGAGGGCAGAAGAGGTACACTTTTAATGCTTGTGAAGTATGTTGTGTTACCATGTCCAAAGCTAAAGAACATAAAATGTCGTTCATAAAGCAACACTAATTTTATTACCATCCTCTTTGGAAGAAAGATTGCACTTCGCTTTATGTTTCTTCAAGCTGACGGTTAATGCATTTCTTAAATTTAAGCCAAAAGAAGAGTATTAAAACAGATTGTCCCAATTTCAACTGCCTATTCAGTGAGTTACATATGTAGCCTACTGACCTGTAGTCCCAGATCAGTGATGCCTGTGAGAACAACACTATAAAACCATTCATCTCTCCATCTGTGTATTATTTTAATCCAACTAAAGTCAATTGAATTTGATACATCATGACACTCAATAACAGGAATGCAAGTTTTCATTTTTTTAAGAGAGGGGTTTTGGCAGGCAAAGTGATGAGATTTCCATATGGAAGTCCAGCTTTAAGAGCAAATGCGATATACTGTCCAGACAATTATACAAACAATGGGAGATTGTGGTCAATTCATAATTAACTTAACTTGCTTGTAATTTTTTAAATCATGCACTGGACTCCAACCAATCAAATCTTTCTCATGTCTGACTCATGCTAAAAAAATCAATTAATTGAAGAAAATGCCTGAATCCAGATTTTTTTGTTCACAAAATCATCACAGTTAAGTGAATTGAAAACATGTGTTGGGTAAACTGCTCTGCCTAATTTCTAACATGCAATTTACGTTTCGTGAAATGAGGAAAGCATGCGCTTCTTCCTAATAATACAGCATATAATAGTATATTGCATTTTGCCAACTGTCTTAAAATACCCAATCATTATTTTGGAGTAGGAAATGAGGTTATAAATTCTACAGCTTTTTGTCATGTCTGCAAAATGGAGCTGCACATCAAAACGTGAATTCCTCTAGTACGAGTGCAGTGAGACCACCTGTGCAAACACTTATGTTTCTGGTAGTATTCCAGCCAGAGAACGAATAAACCTGACTGGCTTTATTTGCATGGGCAAATTTCTGCCATCGCATTGTGGCAACAATTCCAACTTTATAGCTCTTGAAGGAACTAGTCACTAACACACATCCAGTGCAGTGCAGGCAACTCAAGAGAAGATAAAAATGGAACAGACCTAAGGGAGAAATTCTGATAGAGCACGATGTTCTCATTTTGTTTTATTATAAAAGAGCCTGGTCAAATTTTCCTTGTAAAAACAAGTCAAATTCATGTAAAGCGATTCCTAAACTATAAAACGCCTTTATCTTAAATCCACAATGGGAGCTAAATCATCTAGATTTAGTGATGGGAAATACCTAAAAGTGAGACCAAAGTTCTTTAAGGTCAAGTCCTGCGGACTACATAAACCACAGGTGGCAGTTCACAAATCCTTGTAATTCATGATACTATCACTGATGGATCGGTCAAGTCATTAGTCAGTGTCAAAGGTAAGTGGAGCGACATCTACTTTCTTTTGTCTGTGGCACTGTCCCTACATTCCATATACAATAGGTTGGCTATATATGGCCAACTACCTTACTCGCACTAGGATGCAGACAGCCAAAGGAGCAGAAGTGGTTTCCAGATGTTGACACAGACAGACAGTAATTGGAGTTTGTGATGGCTTCCAGCTGCCATGGAACACAGCCAGTGAATTCTCCAAAGGGAGTGAATGTTCTGTGCCATAACTCACACAGCAAGGTTTACAATAATAATAATAACATACTTTGCCATCTTGTGGGGAAAAAATGACATAGTGATTGCATTTTTTTTTTTTTTTTTTTATTGATGATTGCACCTAAAGCTCTGGAGAATTGTACAAACGAGCTGATAGTGCAGTCCAGAGCAGCATCCATATCAATAACACTTTTTGGTCCAAATGTTTCCCAATTTTAGAACAGCACAAATTTGACTTCTATCATAAGTCTCAGCATCCTTGCAAAATAGATTTTATTTTACACTTGTATCCATTAAGGTATACAATTAATCAGTTCATGCATTCCAGTAGAGTTGAACCCATGACCTTGGCGTCATGCTCTACTCTTACAGGAGCTATGGGAATCCAAATACATATTACTGGCTGTTCTTTCACAATATTTCACATTCAACATAATATATAACAATCAATGACACATTCAAAAAAGTAAATGTTGCAATGTAAAGATCATCTTCTCCAAATGTTACATTCAAATATTTAATTTCATATATTTTGTTTTTAGTCCAATATTTGAAGTTGTTTAGGAAAAAACACCTACAAATGTTCTCTCCAGTGGTTTCTGAAGAGCATCTTGCATGACGTCTTTGAAAACACATCTGCTGTTTGCTTGTCAAAGTGACTATTTGTATAAGATTCCCCAACGGTCACAATGCCAAAAATTCTCCTCTCAACATCTACTAATACACAAAAGACAACAACAAGGCTGTATGACTGTTGTAGAGCACATGGTGATGGCAGGTTTAACGCAGTTCATCTGCAATATTATACAGCTACTACACTTATACTCTGTTTTTAAACCTTCACATTCCAAGTAAAAGTTTATGCCACTGACATTACTGTAAGATCTGATCAATTGCAAATTTCACCTGGCCTGTTCCTCACGTCATTCCAAACATTTCTTTAAGCCTGTTTCCACAATAAAAAATAAAAATAAAATAATTTAATAATTTAAATAAAAGTTAATCAAGACTTTTTAACTCACAATTTAGATTTTGGTTTTTGCAATTAAATTCTGAGAAAAAAAGAATTAAGAAACAAACTCAGAATTGCAAGATATTAACTAAGAACGGCAAGCTTTAAATGTAGAACTGCGAGATGGTAACTCACAATGGTTAGATGAGAAGTCTGAATTGTGAGATATAAACTCACATTTGTGAGGGGGAAAATCAGAATTGGGATATAAAAAGGTGCAATTACATTTTAAATTTTTCACACACACAAAACAGAATTGCAAGATGTAAATTCAGTGTTTAGAAATAAAAAATCAGAAATGCAAAGCATAAACTCAGAATTCTGAAGAAAGTCAGAATTGCGAGATAGTCCAAATTCTAAGTTTACATTTTGCAATTCTTTTTTTTTTTTCCTTCAGAACTGTTATAAAGGCCTGACTGTAAGATATAAACGTGTGAATTGTGAAATATAAACTCGCAATTCTTGGAATGGTGTAATAAATAGTCGCAATTACCATTATTATTATTATGATTATTTTTATTCCATGGCAGAAATGGGCATCCATAGTAAATGATTTCCATTTCATTTCAGATTTTTCAAATTTTGGTGAACTGTCCAGTAACAATTATGTGTTTTTGCAGTTATAAGTGCTTCACATTTCTAATATTTAACAAAAGTAGTGTTACTAAATTCTGAACGCCTAATGCCAAATAAAACAGCACACAGCTTAAAGGCTCACCAGATGTGTTATATTTTGTCATTCATGTAGTCATTTGACACACTGTGACATGTAAACCTGAAATGAATAAACACTTATAGTAGCACTACACCTTCTAATCTGGCCTACTTTACTTTGCACTGAGCACGGGGCCTACACGATTAACGCTGTACCTCTGATTAATCACAAAAACCTGCGTTGTGTATCCTCACACTGGCAGTTTGAGGGGCAATGGTTGGAAACCCTTAACACTGACATAGACCAGATGTTGGCAACATCCCCAGTTCTACTCTAAATGAAATGGCGGCAAACAGCCAACAACCTGAGCTGCTTTCACTATGAAATTATATGTTTACAATAATGTGCTATTGCTGGGGCACAGGAGTGCAGTTTCTCAAGGAGCGGGAAAATGAAACCAGCTGTGAATAGTCAGGAACAGTTTGGGTACGGATAAAAAAATCTGACGTTCTGACGGGTAGACAGAAGACTCTTTTCATTAATGTGGCAAGCTCTGGATCTTTAGGGTTTCAGGTTACATTTTTTATTTGTTTGCTTGTTGCGTTCGTTATCATTTTCCTTATGCACTTTCATGCCCAGCATTTTTAAAGCTATATATCCTGGGTTTAATATCAAGTTAACCTCAGCTGACAGAATTTGTGGCACCAAAAAAAATAAAATAAAAATTTTGCTTGCTTTAAGGTTTTAGGCATTACATTGTCAATCCAACCAAGTTGTAAAATTAGATATAACTTTGCACAGAAAAGCTAAATAAGCAATTTAAATAAAAAAAAGAACATGCATATTGTTTAAATCTTGGGGCTATACTTTTAAGACAGAGAGTTTAAAGGGATAGTTCACCCAAAAATAAAAATTCTGTCATTAATCAGTCATTGATGCGTGTTCACGAGAGTACTACAATGTCGTGGTACTCTCGTGAATGTGCATCGAAGACTGATGCGGAAGAGAAGAATTGTTGAATTAAGTCATTATTTTTGTTTTCTTTGCGCACAAAAAGTATTCTTGTAGCTTCATAAAATTACGGTTGAACCATTTATGTCACATGGACTATTTTAATGATGTCTTTACTAGCTTTCTGGGCTTGGTAACGTTTCAGTTGTATTGCTGTCTATGCAGGATCATAAAGCTCACGGATTTCATCAAAGATATCTTAATGTTCTGAAGATGAACAAAGGTCTTGCGGGTTTGGAACGACATGAGGGTGAGTAATTAATGAGAGAATTTTCATTTTTGAGTGAACTATCCCTTTAACTATATTTTTACAGATTGGCCTCATTCACTTCACTCATTCGAGTAGTTCACTGTTAGCCAGATTTTTGCTTGTCTTAAACAAAACAAGGAAAAAGTCAAATACATTCTGTGGCAATCAAAATGATACCACGAATGTTGTCAAATGAGCCCAACTTGTAATGAACCTTGGATATTTCTTTGATGTTGCTTTTTCAAAAAATCATGGAAAAACCCCTAGAGGGTTACATAATATATTTGCTCAGAGAGCTTTTGAATCCAAAACAATAAAGAGAAAAAGAACTCACTGCCCTGAAGTGAAGAGGATCAAATAAAATCAACACTCATCACTGTGATGGAACCTAAACAACATAAACAGTAACGTATTAACTTTCTGCCATTTCTGACTTCAGTGGCATTACATAATGTCACAGTCATCCACCGTTTCACATTCAGTTAATTCTCCAGAGCGACTGAGGGTCAGTTTGCCTCTAGCAATCGAGTGTTAAGTGCTTTCCTCAATGCTAGTGATCTCTCACCAGCTCTGCAGTGGCATCAGCCGCTTCTTCCTAGCATTGAAGACACATCTGTAGTGCTTGCAGCCTGTATACTTACACACATTGATTTTCCAGATCATATTGAGTGGCCACTGTACAATCATCCTAGAAACAAGCAAGTCCCATGAAAAGCTGGGAGAGTGAAGTGTTTCCAAAACAAAACAGACATGCGACACTAACATAATAGTGTAGTTATAATGTTTTAGGAGCTGTGCCGTAGGAAAAATGTCTCACCTCGGCGTCTGAGGACCTAACCTTTCAGATCCTCTCTGTATGTTTGGAAAGAGAGAGCCGGGGAAGGAGACTTGCGTGCTTTGCTCCAAGCCTTGAGTTAGCCTCACTAATTACTGGGAATAAAAGCGCCTTTTTACTAAACAGTAACCTGAGTGCTCTGCTGGGAGAGCTTTCCTGTAAGTAGCTCTCGGGAAGAGCAATCAAAGACTTGGAGTCACTGTGGAGAAACAAGGCACAAAAAAAAAGAAAAGTTACAAGAAAGTAAATCTCAAGTTCAAGTCACTGTGTCTTGCAGGAAAAATAGTACAAGGAAAAGAGTGAAGGTATGATTGATGGGGCTTTTAGAAGTAGTTTCCTAACGTAAGCAGACTGCTAAAGGGATGAGAGATTGAAGAGTTTTGCAGAGTTTTGAAGATCTGAAGGAGGAATATTGTAAAATCTGAAATCACCTGGGGGCCACCAGGTGTAAGAAGGGTAAATAGGTTCTTCATGGGTCAGAGGAATAGTTGTACCACATACAAATGTTTTTACAACGATTTTTAACAATAATCAGTTTGCTAGTGCAATATGAAATCATTTATTATTATTATTATTATTATTTATTAGCTTAATTTATAATTATAAATAATATATATATATTTTTTTAACATTCAATTATTGGAAGAAATTTTAATTTATTTTGAAATATTAAAAAAGAAATGTAATAAGAAAATAACAAAATACAAAATGCATTATTATTATTAAAATGTATTATTATTATTATTATTATTATTATTATGTAATAGCCTTCACTTATTAACCTAATTAATAATTAATCTAATAAATATATATTAGGATAATATATTATTTATTTAACTTTATATTATTGGGAGAAATATTTATTTGTTTGTTTAATTTAAATACTAATGAAATGTAATAACAAAAACATACAAATAAAAATAACAGAATACATAATATATTATTATCATTGTTATTATATTATATTATTTTATTGTTATTATTATTATTATCATCATGTAATAAGCTTCATTTATAAGCTTAATTAATCATAAAAATAATATATATTATTTATTTAACATTCTATTATTGGGAGAATATTTATTTACTTTAAAATATTAAATATCAATAAAATGCTATTTAAATTATATACATTATTATTATTTGACTGTAAGCTTCAAATTCTGTCACTGGGAAAAAGTGCATAAGGAAAATAATAAGAAATAAAACAAACAAACTAATAAAAATGTATAACCTGAAACCCTAAAAATAAGACATTATTTAATTTACTAATGGTGTATTATCAAATACTAATATTTCATATTTGTATATTATTAATAAATATATAATAATAATAATAATAATAATGTAAAGTTTATAATAATACATAATGTATTATGTATATTACAGTAAATAATTGAACTACAGGACTAACATTAAATCAGGATTATACCCAAACTTTTTATTAAATAATAATATGAAATATTTTATTAGATGAAAGAATAAAAAATTCATAATTGATGGTGAGCCTTATGAAACTCTGTTTTGGGTCTAATTTTGGTAGTTTGAGACTCACTCTGATGATCAACAAGCTTTACACTATCAAAGACAGCCAATTTCATTTCTGTCATGAACATGCACCTTTCAATTTCATTCATCTTCACACATTATCTGTGGTATAAAACAGTCTTCATGGGATTTTGAAGCATTCATCCCTACAAATCAAGATTTCCCAGGGGACAGAGAGACAGTATCACACTCTGCCTCTGCTCTGGTGAGTGAGGGGGCTGCTGACGGGCTCTGGAGCGAGTGTGTTTTAAAACCCTCATCACGTCGTCCTCAAAACACTAACAGCTTCATTCGCTATCCAAATTGCTGCAAGTCAGGCTGTCACCGTAGCAACCGCAGCTGCTACCCTGCCAGTTGCCAATCATAAAGAATAGCATCCTTTGCGTCCTGCGACATATATGCACACTGTGAAGCGCAACCCAATAGTAAGTGGTGCTTTGAGGAATAATAGTAGATGGGAGGGAGTCAAGAGGGAGGGGAGGCTACATTCAAGCTGAGGTAATTACAGGCAGATGGAGAGGAAGCGATTTGCTATAGAATATTTCTGCTTTCTACAGGGATTTTAAATCAGTGTGATGCAATATGTGTATGCAGGAGGACTCACGTAGTCCTGTTTTTGTGCAAACCCTCAAATCTGAAAGTATTTCAGCCTAGAAAAAATACAAATAATGAGAGGCTGTGTGTCAAAATCATTTTAACAGTAAACCAGTAGTCTTTGACTTACCGCAGATAAAGAGCCCCGTTTTACTGGAATTATTCCTTTATTTAGACACACTTCCTGTTTATTTCATACTGCAATAAATAAATAAATGTAATTATTAACTTATACTTCCTGACTTACTGTTTAATTTCATACTGCAAAAACAAATATGTAAAAAAATAAAAATAAAAATAATTCATTAAAATTAATTCATTATTTTATAGATACTTCCTGACTCTGTTTATTTCATACTGCAAAAATAAACAAATAATTAATTAATTTAGAAGTACTTAACTTAACTTAATTTAAAATAAATAAAATTATTATTTAAAATTAATTAAATTATTAATCTATTTTCTAACTCTATTTCATACTGCAAAAACAAACAAAATTTAAAATAAATAATCAAATAATTAATTAAAATTGATTTAATTATTAATTTATAGATTCCTGTTTATTTCAAACTACAAACACAAACAAATAAATAATTAAATCATTGAAAATAAATAAATAATTCAAATTAAATATGAAAACATTAAATCAGTTAAATTAATACATTTAAAATATGCTATATGTTATGCAATTATATGTTACAAACTACACATTTTAAGGGAATATCTTTAAGCCTTGAATGCCCAAATATTATAATATGTGATTATTATTACTGTGTGTTACAAAATGTATTTCAAGGGGCACCTATAATACATTTACCAATTTGAAATACATTTCAGGTAAATCTAAAATGTATCAAAATAAACTTAAATGAAATGAAATTATAAATATATTTATTTATATAAAATTGGAATTTTAATTCATTTTTTTCCAGTATGGAATTAAACATCTAAGAAATGAGGATTAAAATATGAGTTTTTAAATTTTTTTCATAATTGCTTGCTATATTTTATTGCGCAGATGGTCAAGAAGGTAGGCGACTTGGTAGCGTACATTTTATTCTAGCTGACATTTTACAATATGTGAACGATCGATGTCAAGATGTTGACAGCAAGCAGGTCCAGTGAAGTACAGTTAAGGAATAGCAGATGACATTGGCTTGTTTATTTCTCTTTTTATAGGTATGTCAAGTCCTAACTCACATAATTAGGGGTAACATGGCTACGCTGTGAGCGACGCATAGCAGTAGTGGCACAGATGAGTCACGACAACACGATTCACACAAACAACCCTCGTTATCATCTGCACCCCATTACCTCTAATAGCCAGAGCCCTGTCATCTGTTTTCTATTTCAAAGCACAATTATGACTTTTCAACAGAAATTACAGTCTCAAATTTTCCGCACAACACATAATATCAATGAGATGTTGCGGCGTTGCAGATGCAGTGCGCGTTCACCAGCCTGACTTCAGACATTTTATTCAAGCCAAGTGGAGCACTGGAATATTTGGGCAGTTCACCCAGCTGCCATGGCAACAGGAATTTTACAGAGGCACAGGCCTATGGTTAGATGCTTTTCACTTCGCCTTCACCAACCAATGGCTGGGATTCGGGCCAATCCGTTTATCTCTACTATGCAGTGTTGTAATAATGCAGTGAGAGGGACTGTATGAGGTGTAGAGCTTGATGAGCGGGGATTCCCTGTCCTAAACTGCACACTGACACCAATTACAGGTACAGAAGACAACTCTGCAAACGTGTGCAAATATTGACGTTTCGCACTTTTAATACGCCGTTCGTTCAATTTTAAATGTAAATTTGCAGTTCAGTGGTAAGTAAAGGAACATATACAGATGAAAACGAGGATCTGTGAAGTGACAAAACTTATTGATTTACCATACAAAGATTTTATTTTGTTTTTTTTAAAGGAATTTGCTCACTGAGGCTGCATTTATTTGATAAAAATGTTAAAATATTATTACAATTTAAAATAACTATATTCTATTTGATTATAATTTTAAAATGTAATTTATTCTTGCGATGGCAAAGCTGAATTTTCGACAGTCTTCAGTGTCACATGATCCTTCAGAAATAATTTTAATATGCTGATTTGCTACTCGAACAGTTATATGTTGAAAACATTTGAGCTGCTTAATATTTATGTGGAAGCGGTGCATTTTTAAGGATTATTTGTAGTGCTTTCAAACAATTGATTGCGATTAATCGCATCCTAAATAAGTTTTTTGTTTACATAATACGTGTATGCACTGTGTATATTTATTATGTATATGTATATATGTATATATGTATATGTATATATGCATATATGTATATGCATATATGTATATGTATATGTATATGTATATGTATATATGTATATTAGTGCTGGGCAACGATTAATCGCGATTAATCGCATCCAAAATAAAAGTTTTTGTTTATATAATATATCTGTGTGTACTGTGTATATTTATTATGTGTATATAAAGACACACACATACAGTATATATTTTGAAAAGATTTACATGTATTTACATGTATATATTTATTAATATAATTTATATGATATATAAATATATTTAATATATAATCATAACACATTTTTCTTAAATATATACATACATGGGTGTGTATTCATATATACATAATAAATACACACAATGATTAAATGATTAATCGTTGCCCAGCACTAATGTGTATATGTATATATATATATATATATATATATATATATATATATATATATAAATATAAATACAAACACACATAATTAATAATAGTCATTTGTTACATTTATATAGCGCTTTTCTGGGGAATCTCCTCAACCACCACCAATGTATATTATACATACAGTATAATATTTTGAAAATATTTATGTATTCACATGTATATATTTATATTCATATAATTTATATTATATATAAATATATCTAATATTTAAACATAACATTTTTCTTAAATGTATACATGCATGTGTGTGTATTTATATATACATAATAAATATAGACCGTACGCACACATATATTATGTAAACAAAAACTTTTATTTTGGATGCGACACGATTAATCGTTTGACAGCACTACTTATTTGATAAAGTTTGATGAATTTCAAAAAGCATTTATTGGAAATATTAAAGAGTTTTACATTGTTACATTACATTGTCACTTTTAGCATCAGTGCTAAAAAAACAAAAAAACAAAAACACCTCACTGGCCCCAAATTTTGAATGACAGTATTAAATATTCTAAAATATAAACCGATTGCTCAGTGTCACTAGAATATCAACAACTATGCAAAAAAGGCAAAGACACTGAAGTGAGCTCTCGATAAATTCATTTATTCTTTTTTTGCACAATGAATGACATGAACAAGTTCAACTGTATTTTAAGTGCTCAATACTGCTCACCGGAGATGGCTGCACAAATGAGCTTTACAGTAAGAAAAAGAAGAAATAAAAAAATAAAACTACAAGATCATGAACGGCAAACATGACCAAACACATGCAAGCTTATATGTATGTACATATGTACAGGCTAGTACTTGTATTTATAAACATGTCTGTATACACAGTTACACAAAACATGAATGTGTATACATACATTCTATGTACAATGCATATGTTTGTGTATATCAGTATTTATTCTTTTCTATATACGTCCATTATTTGCTAATTGTTTTTAATATCCATACAATGTACAAAATGCTTTATGAATTTAAAATCCATTACAAAAAAACATATCAAACAATGTATAAGATCTTATTCAAATCGAAATTCAATACTTCTCGACTTCTTCAAAATTTGTATGCATACAATCAAATAGAGCATGCAGATACAGAAATCAAACTGGTCGTAACACCATATGTATGAATTTAGAGAGCGATAAGAGCATTTGTTGTGTCCTTGTTAGGAATATTACTTTCGATTAACACTTCACTTGTATTATAACTTCATTAATAGCAATACAAACTAAAATACGACACTACGTTTGAGTGGATGACATTCTCTCGGTGACCTCGGTGATGTTTACTCGACACAAAGTCGCTTAGGAGCAGGAACATAAAAAAATACACGGAACTTCACAAGGCACCACTTATCAGCTGGTGGAGAAAATATATCTGGCATTTAAAAATCATAGAAGCCGAGCAAATTTGAGCTGCCAGGCCTTGTTACCAAAGCCACGTCTGACTAACCTATTTCGGAAAACTGCTACGGTGTACATTTTGTTTGAAAACATAGCTTTCGGTGCTTAAAGCACTAATAAAAGGTCAACATTTTTGGCAATGTTCGCAGGTGTTTAGCGCGAATGGACGCATCCTACAAAAGGTCCAGTACAACTGGCTGAGGCAAATAGCTGCCGGCATATATTGTTTCTTTTAGCTTTAATGCACTGCGAGTTATCACGAGGACAGTATGCTTGATGGCGTCTTCAGCCACTCTACGCGTCCTGCTTTGGACAACTGGGAGTGCAACATATAGACATGATTCTTAGGCATGATTCACGCAGCTATACAGCAACCTACAGATGGTAGACTATTTACAGGGGACTACAACTTGTCGAAATGAACATTTGATTAAGGCTGCACTGCTTAGAGGCTGATTTTCCTCCCCTAGACAATTGCAAAAGAAATGATAGTCAGTTTTAGTACTGTTCAGACTTCAGTAAGACCACTTCATTTAACAGAAAGCTTACAAAGGAGTTGATGCTAGAAAGCTATGCGTCAGTGGATTCACAGCAATAACCTGATGCATAGTAAATAAGCATGTATTCATGTCAAAAACCCTGCGTGGGTTTGGTTAGAGAGATATTTTGAGCATCTTCAGGTGCACTAGATGTGGTGTCTGGTCACTGAACTGGATATATATGTGTGTGTGTGTGTGTGTGTGTGTGTGTATGTATTTGTATAGTTCAAACGAAGCCTGTTATACTGTAGAAGGCGTACCGAAATGATAAACACATTACAACCAGGGCAGCAAATTATATCTATGTACATTCTAGACTGATATCTTGCCATTATGTGTTCTAGTACCTGAACATGTTATGGATTTATAGACAAACATAAGGCACATATATGAAAAAACTAACAAGTGGAAAGCTATTCAAATTAGGACCACATTCAAACCTATCCTGATTCCAAATCGAAGCTAAAACAGCGTAGGACATGTGTCTGATTAGTTTGTGATGTCCTATGCTCAGGACGATCACCTAAATAGTCTTCAGCATACATTCGGGTTTATTTTTCCAATCCAAACGACACACTAATCGACATATAAGCACACCACCACACCATTCATAGTAATATAAACGAGCAGCTAAACTGAACCCATCTATTCTATGATACACGACTACACTGAAACTTTGGTCATGTGGATATCTAATACTGACAGGTATTATAGATATACTATTATTGTTTCGTTAACAAGAGCAGGCACATTCTCGAAAGAGACTCTGGAGAAGGCGACTCGAATAAGACCTTGATTTCCAGTCAGATCATGAAAATATCGTCCAGATGCTCACTATTATTTAAAGCGAAAAACCAACTCTGACACTGTGTACAACTTCAGCCCACTCAAACTTGTTCCTACAAAAAAGAAAGAAAAGAAATAAGTGCTTTGTTGGTTTTAAATGCAACCGTAGCATTTTTCATTGACTACTGGGATGTGTTTTGATGTCCTGTGTCTTCAACAAGCCTTCGATCTGCAGTGATTCCACTTCGTTAAGATTACACGACTAAATATGTTTTGTTTTTCCATTTGAACAAGCCTTCTACTTCTATTTGGTTAAAAACAGAACAAAAAAACATTTCAAACTTTATATGGTTTTTGATTTGATATGCTGACAGTATAGGTAGATCTAAAATACTTTGAATTTGAAATGTTAGTAGAATATGTTTTCTATGTACAGTGAACTGATAGCCATCAAAACATCACTGAAAAGGGTTTCATCCAAAAGTATTGCCATTAGTTCATGCCTGAAACACACCTGAGCGCAGGCAAGCCTATGTAAGCATGTGTGTTAGCAGTGAGTTACCGGTGACCTCTTGTTCGAAATCAACCTTTGCCAGAAGATCTGTGCTTTGTGCTTGAGTGAAACAAAAAACGAGAAAGAAAAAAAAGTGCACAGTACTGTCATTGAAGTTCATTTACATGTGCTGGTAGATTATGGCTAAAGCCATAGTTTCAACATCCTCGTGGTTATGGGCTTTGGGAGAGTAAAAGTTCAGTTTGTCTCCTTGAGACCAATAAAAAAGTATGGTGATTGAATCGTACAAACCGAAAGCGGAGCTTTTAGACCACAACCATGATCCAAATTCTCAGCGAATGCCCATTAAAATGTGTCAGTAGAATTCAGATCAAAATAAACAGAAAAAAAAAAAAATGATACAAGGACCCAAGCACAAGGCTAACTCACAGTGCACCGTCATGAATTCTCTAATGTGAGGTGAGAGTAGCTTCTTCTCTCTTGTTCCCTCTTCCTTTGCGGTTTGGCCGCTCGATTTGGAGCTCTGGCTGAACTTTGTGCCAGTGCTTGCCTCCTTGCATGGATTGCATGTTGGATTGGGATCTGGCCATGTGTACCACTGACTCGATGGCGTCTGTGATGGAGTCGTGATTGGAGAACTCAAGCTGAGCAGGAACCAGACCAGTGTGAAGGTTCTTCTTCCCAGGAAGATCCACACACTTTTCTAGAACTGGCATCTGACCCAGTAATCCCTCCTCGAAAGAAAGCGGCTGCTTCCTCGGCCTCCCTCTGCGTCTCTTCACCATGTTATTCCCAGTCTTGGCCTGCCTCTGAAGCCTCTTGACTTTCAAAATCTTGTTGACATGATCCAGGTTCTTCTTGGTGGTGAGGATCTTGGAGAAGGCACACATTTTTCGCATGTCACACTGGATCTCGTCCACTTCTTTGTGCTTGTGCCTCCTCTTGTAGGAACTGGGGTCTGGAGAGGAAAGGACAAAAGAAATCAATGAGATTTAATCGGTAATTGGTTGTTCATTTGACAGTGTGTCCTTAAATGTATAGTTCATCCAAAAAATTGCATTCGGTCATTAATTACTCAGCTTCATGTCGTTCCAAACCTTCAAGACCTCCGTTCATCTTTGGAACACAAATTAAGATATTTTTTGATGAAATCCAAGAGCTTTCTGATCCTCCATAGACAGTAACACATAACAACAGCTTCATAGCAACATTTTAATGATGTCCTTACTGCCTTTCTGGGCCTTGAGCATTTCAGCTGTTTTGCTGTCTACAGAGGGACAGAAACTCTTGGATTTCATCAAAAATATCTTCATTTGTGTTCCGAAGATGAAAAAAGGTCTTACGGGTTTGTAACGACATGAGGGTGAGTAATTAATGACAGAATTTAAATTTTGGGGGGAACTATCCCTTTAAGGCCAATAATTGGACTGCATTAATACCGCCTGTCTTTTAAAAAGACATTTAAAAAGTCATTAAAAAGTCATTGTGCAAAAACTTTTTAAAAATAATTTATTATTACAATTATCTCATCATTTGGCAACAGAATTGCATTTCTTTGTCCCAAATATTTAGTCCCTAAAAGTACTAAAAGAATCATTAACGAAACTATTAAGGACCTGGAATCGTTAAAAGAGGTATCAAAACTGGAATAATGAAATTCTTTATGGTTCCCATCCCTGGCTACAATGAGACACTGATTGTGACAAATGTGCTAAGCCAGTCTGGTAAACATTTGGCCAGTCGTTTGTTATAATATAATTGATTCGCACATCATCTCGCTAGCTGAAGCAGTGATATTTCTAAAGTAAACTCAAGACCCCAGAGTGAGTCATGACGTATGCAGCCAGACCGAGAGAGACAAACTTTCTTCTGTGCTTAATGATGTGACAATCCAATGTGTCAACACTCTAATTTGTATTAGCTGGTGTATAAATATTCCTGTATATACAGATCTGATAGCAACCGATACAGCCAAGCTTGTTGAGTCATGCCGTTTATCATTATCGGCTGTCAGTCTAACAGGACGAAGCGTTAATAAGCGAATACGTGAAAAATGCCCCACAAGAGGAGAAGCATGTGAAGCAACAGCTCACTTAACACTTGACATGTGGATAACTGCATCCATGCACATAATAAGGAAACATCAGGAACCTCCCACTTATCAGTCTATCAGTGAATAAAGTCAGTGCTCGCATTCACAATGAATAGATGCGTCTGTAAATGTGAGTAATAAACTATGAGGCCTCAGATACATTTGTGATTAATTTACTGCCTCTACACTTCACGTTGGAGCTTTGGAAGGAAGCCCAGACCAGAGGAAATGCTGGGTTTCTGGCAGCCTCGTTTGAAATGAGTTCAGACAGCCTAAAGCTGCCTAAAATGTGTGTTCCACATCTAAGATCTCTCCTGCACTCTTTTCATATCTCTGGAGAGGTCTCTTTTTCTCTTTTCTTGTTGATTGCCACTCCATCTGGTAGGTTTCCATGAAAACAAACATGGAAGCTGTAATTGTGGAAGATGTTCGAGATCAGGGGCGTTCTATGCATTTCCAGGTTTCTCTTAAGACTGTCTTAAGAGTGCACCTGTGCAAACCCAAGAACAGGATATGCACCATAATAATTCATAATCCATCAAAGCAACCACACTTTATAAACGAGGCATTTCAGTTTAAGCAATGAATATCATTCAATTGAAGCTCACCAGGGCTATTTTGGATGCAAGTTAAAACAAAACAAACAAAAAATGGGTGCATGGGTCACTAACCAGCTGTGCATGGGCTCCTTCAGCCCATTTGGTTTCAATAAAGTAAAATGTGTGCCTGACTAAACATGAGCTCTTCCCTCTCTGGCCTCAGTTTATCACTGGGAAACTTGCAGAGTCTTCCCAAGTGCCAACAAATCATTGGACAGAGACATTCATTTTCAAAGGGAGTGTCACAACTCATTTATTCCCTGAAATCTCTACCTGCATCCTGTGCACAATGTTTTCATTAGAGGCAGCAATTTATGGACTTGCCTCGCCGCTGTCCCCACAGCTCCGCTCTACACGGTAGTGGAGGCCTACTTCCTGTTGCCATGGCAACCGAATTCCACAGTTCAAAGGTAAGCGATTTACAAAAAAATACAGTGGTGTAAGATCACATTTTTTGCCCCTGCAAATTCTCTAGTCGACTTTCAAGCCAAGCTACTCATTTAATACAAAATTTACGTTAAGCAAATGCGGGTGCAGACCTGCTTGAAAACCCATCATGCACTGGCATTAGTAATGGTTTTAATAGGGGTTTTCTTGCTTGCTGGAGTCTAAGTAGGAGCACAACTTGTATGCAGTGTAAAGAAAGATGAAACGCTATACTAGTACGATCAAAGGGAAATCCTTTGTGTAATTCCTGTGCTAGCAAATGAGTGGCATTAAGTTTTACGTTAAAGCCTGCCTTACTTAAAGAGGGTTTAGAGAGTTGAAAGATCTGTACATTGAGAGCCCCGTCAGAATTTCAATCTGTACCATATGTGCTCACTGATGTATGATGAATTACTTTCAAAAGCCTGTTAGAGGGGGATGTTTCTAATGAAGACGTTTATTTAGCATTTTGCATCACCTTATTCTTTGTGGAATGTACCTATGAGAACCCAGACATAATTAATTGCTAAAATTAAAATCATGTGTGTTCAATCTATCCATCTATCTATCTATACACACACAGACATACATGTTACATTGATTGTTTTGTAGCTTTGATTGGGACATAGTAAAGTTAGGCAACATGATATAATGCTTTTATGGAAAAACATCTGCTCCGAACTAGATACTCCCATCACAATGATTAATAGCCTTATTATAAAAAAAAGGTGCTGTCGTCATGCCGTGAATTCATAGCAAATAGAACTAATTAATCGTAAATGAGATGTGACCTTAAATGCAAATTTGAGCATATAAAACCCCCATTTTGCTGCAATTTATTGCATGTTAGCTACAGTGCCACTGGCAAAAAATGTGACTGCCATAAAAAAGCAATTCTGTCAAAACATGCTTATCTAAATCTGTTCTTTGAAATCAACACAGATGTACACTTAGGTGAGATGTATGTCATATTTCTCTGTTTAAGTACAACAAACTAGCTCTTTGAAGCATCGAGTTAATTCATGGAGGTGGGTGGTAGCAGGCAGAATGTGAGTCATCCTCATAGTTCCCCTAGGGGAGTGAAAATGTAATCTAACTGTGCCTAGGGCTTGCAATTCCCCTTCAGTGGAGTAGACTGGATTCATTAAACCTCTGGCTTCTCTCCAGCTCTTTTAACAAGAGGCAAGGTTTTTTATTGCATGTCTGTAGAATATAAATCAAAACGTGTGAATAATATATCTCTAAGAAAAAAACCATTGGCAGGCAGGGGTGAAAAGGGAGGAAAGAGAAATTTGTGAATTATAGTTGTCTCCATCCATGCATTACACTTTGCTTGCCAGATGTACCGAGAACAGCATACAAAGTGTTCAGAAAGCACATTTGTACTTAAAAGCAGAACACAATTTCATTTGTATCCAACTAATCACTGTGCGGTAACAAAAAACGGGAATCAATGTCTTGTATTGATCTTGGATTTGTCTTTTTATATGCAGTATATATCTATATACAGAGATTTTTTTTTTTTTTTTTTTACCTGCTATAGCTGTGTTGGAGCACTGATATATCTGCTCGGTCCTCTCTTCTCTGCCTCCTTGGAAAGATGCCATGCTTCCTTCTCTGTATGCTGCAAAGTCATGCAAGCCATGCCTCCTGATGTGAATGCTAGAATCATCATCTCCTAAGTGCTGCCTCTTGAACAAGTCCAGCGACTGGTCCTGGCTGGCTCGCAGGCGCTCGTGCGGTTGTCTAGTGCAGATGTTCAGGAAGTTGTTCAGTGTCTCTCCTCGAATGCGTTTACAATGCTGAGAGTCAGATAAGGATAATGAGAGCGTGTCTACTTCAAAGCAGTTCCTGGAAGCTTTTGGCGAAGCATCTGTGCCTTGCTTGCCTCTTTGCTTGTCCTTCAGTTTGGACAGAGAGTTCTTCTCGAGTCTCTCGTTCAAGAGGTTGAGGAAGGCAGGACTCTGGGTTCCACTGAAGAGCCCGCCGAGGTCCTCCCTCTGTGGGATGTACTGATCCTCTTTGTGTTTGTACTTGTGCTTGTGCTTGCGTTTGTGGAGACAGACACTTTCCATACAGCTGCTTGAAGGGTGATGGGAGTCGGTCATTCTAGATGAAGGCATCTCATGTGGCATATTCTTTGCTCGATGTCTGCTAGGAGCAGCGAGACTAGAGGACACACCAGGGTAGAACTTTGGTGGAGGGACTGGTGGCCTCATGAGAGGAGAGGCTGAAGGTCCAAGTGCGTGAGATAAGTACAAGGGTGAAGGGTACTGACCGTAATAGCCCATGTTTACCATACTTGTGGCAAGAGGCATGGATGAATAAGGCATCGCGTAGGGTGCATAGTAATTGCCACCAGGCACTGGGCAGCCAAATCCTTGAATAAAAGGCATCTTTGATATTGGCTCGTTTGACTTGGCTGGCCGACCACGCCTCCTTTTTGACTTATCGGAGCTCCTGCGAAGATAGTGCACAGGGTCGTAGGGATAGTATGGCATAGGATAGCATTGGTCAAAGTTGAGACGGAATATGCTGGGATAGGAATTTTCATGGTAGAACTTGTAGCTGCGGTGGGCGATTCGGAAGACCTGGAATTTGCTAACCAGCTCCTCCAGGTCAGCCATAAACTGCAGGTCATCCCGGCTCTGGAGGGCCTTGCGTTTCCTCCGATGTTTCTGCTTCTTCAGGCTCTCCTGAGCAAAGAAATTTTCCACAGTGACTCCAGTCACGCGCTTCTGGTAGTGCCCCCTCGCTGCTTTGCTCTTTGCCTCTAAAACAGCGGTCTCAGCGGCATCAAAACTGCAAAGATCAAATGAGTATCTCCGGCGGGATGCCGGGCCTTTCTCGGTCTGGTCTGATGTGCTGTTGTTGTCAGTGCCAATTCCACTATCACTAGGGATTGTCTCTTCACTGTGGGACTCGCTAACTGGAGACAGGGTGACTTCTTTGATGGAAGCCACTTCAGACAGGTGGGATGGTGAGTTGGCCATTAGTCTCGGGGGAGACAGCTTCCAGTTACTACTAAGCGAGCCCTTATGCGTTTTCGTGGGCAATGCACTGATAGGCTGTAGATTTGGCATTGTCTTCAGGTCATGCTGGCTGGTATCCATGGTGGCAGGGTGAGCCGTCCCACCTACTGCAGAGTGAGAAGAAAAAGAATGCATGACCCTGGGAGAAGGCATTCCGGTTGTGGATGATGTATTAGAAGGCACTAGAGGGTTCTCAAATGGACTGGAAATAGGCAACGAGTGCTTATCACTGGCTTTGTGCTCATTTTGCTGGGTATGAAGATCGATTCTGGGCTTCCTTCCCCGCTTTTTGCCTATGTAAATAGTCCCACGCTTGCTGACATTGATTTGCTTGCCAAAACGGGCCTCGATTGTCGATGCCACAGTCGACATGGCATTTGAAACCGGAACACTGGACTTCAAGGCAAGATTGCCAGGACTAGAAGTGGTCAAAAGCTCATTCAAAATGCTCTGCATCTTAACCAGTTTCATTTTCTTAGTTGCCCTCTTTTTAAGGACACCTTCTTGACCTGATTTCTTGAGTTTTAACTGCTGTGCAGGAGGGGATTTGTTGAAGGCCAACTGCACCAATTTCGACATATTATGCTTCTTTCTCCTTTTTGAAGTACTAGATGAATCTTGGGCGATAGGGCTAACGGGGCTTGTTGCAGTTCCTTCGTGAATTGTCTCCACCGTAAGTAACGGCTGTTTTTTGGGCCGGCCACGTTTCTTCTTGACTGGGGTAATGACTGTCAAACTGTTTGTGTTTGTGTAGAGTGGGCTGGATGGGGTAATAGGGAAGGCAGAGGGTGGCTCTTCAATGGACAGAGATTGATTCAAGTCTTTATGAGGAGAGGAGTTCTGAGACTTTAAATAAGACCACCTGTCCTTGACCTTTGATTGCCTACCCTCTGTTTGCTTGTCGGCATCAATCACTGATCTTTGTCTCCCAGCTGGTGTTTTCCTCTGCCTCTTCTGAAACATCTCAACATCATCAGTCATCGTCTCAGCACTGTCTTCCTCACTCTCCCGTAAATTTACACCAAATTGTTTTGGTGCACTGAATTCTATTTTCTTTGTAATTTTAGGTTTTGTGCTCCCTTGGTCAGTTTTATCAATCTTCTCAGCTTTCTGTGTGGTTTGTGTATCAGATAACAAGTTGTTATCGTCACCTACTTTTCTGTTTCTTCGCTTTTTACTTCTAGATTCATCTGCATGATGAATGCCACAGCTTGATGTCTTATTCTCATCATCTGGTCTATTGCTTGCCTTCTCAGACTCCTCTGTCTCAAATTCACTTTTATCAGTGTTGTATGCTTGTTTCTCCTTAGCACTATCTTGGTTTTCAGTATCTCTGTCCATCTTTTTGGCCCACTGAAGGCCTAAACTATGTGTGGTCTTCATTGGGTCTTTTCTTCCATATTTACGTTTGATGTTCCCAAAAACTTGCTCAGTGACTTCCTGCAAACCTCTGTCTTTACTTAAAGAGAACAGACTTGAGTCAGCTGGGGGACTCATTACTGTATCAACTGGAGATGATGCTAGTGAGTCAGTGCTTGGGGAAGACACGGCAGAAGCAAAGAGACTTCCAGATGAACTGTCTGTGACCTTTTTAATTTGCGATTTTGAGAATGGGGCGTTGGGCTCAGACAAAGGGCTCTTGTTGGTGCACGCTGATTCTCGTTTTGATTCTAGTTCTGTCCTGTGTTGTTCTTGGGACGCTGCATCTTCAACAGTATCCAACGGCTTTGTCCAGTCAAGGTGGTGAATGTCACTGCTTTTAGACTCATGCTTTGGTTTCGCGTTATCCATCATCACATTGTCAGTTTTATCCACAAGTTTATAATGCCTCTCGTAGGTCTGAAAATGAAAGACAAAAGAAAGAATTTAGAAAATGGACCAACATTATGTCAACATTATATAAGCATTCACATGCTCTTCATATTATTACACTAGGTAACTTGAAAGAGAAACATTCACACCCCATATAAAAAAAAAAAACTATAACTAGGAACCTACAAGTTGTTACTGATAACAACTACTGTTTTGCTGCCAAGTTCTCAGCTTGTGGGCCACACCTACTGAAAGCATATAATACTGTGCACTATTGTGCAAGCCTTTGAGACTTGTGGTTTGGTCTGTTAGAAATAACGTATTGCAAGATCAGCACTTGATACTAGGATATGTTCTGTAAAGCCATCCTGTTTTCAAAGCCAACAGCTACAGGCGGTAATGAAGTTTAACCACAGTTTTGTTTTTCAGCAGGTCAACTTCCATTTCAGATCTCTTGCAGCTGAGGCTAAGACAGTCTATGCTGCGGTTTCAGATTAGTTTACATCTGGGGTCCCAGTGTTTTCAACAGGCTCAAAACAGGAAAGACACAAAAAAAGACCAAATGCAAAATGCACCTTTAGAAAACACTGCTTGTACCTATTTATGTTACAGCATTAAATGAAAATGAAAATGAAAAACGGAGAATTAAAAAAACTGCTAAGAACCACTGTGCAAAGTGTCTTTAAATGTTTAAAGCTTAAAGAGCTTTAAAAGAAAGTTGTAGGAATAAGTTGCTACTTTGGCACTCGCACATCTGATTACATCAGTAGAAGATAATTTAGTCTCCTGGAGTCTGGTTTGTTTGGGTCAGAGCACAGCGAATGAAAGGATTTCTTACATAAACCAAAGAAATGCATGGAAAGACAAATGTGGGAAAAGAGTTTATGTAAGTGCCCTTGAAAGATGACATCCTGGAGTGATGAAAGACCTGTTTCCAAACAACAGTGAAAGTGAGATGAACTGAGCCGAACAAAATATAACAGAGAAAAAGCAGATTACACTTATGATGGCATGTCTTGCTTGATGTAAAATTTTAGTCACCTTAGGTATGATTAAATAATGACTTAACTGATGATTGAAAATCATGTAAACAAAAACAACTAGATTTTGGGTGGTACTTGTCCTTGTAAAACGTGCCACCACAGTGCAAGGGTGTTGTGGGTCATTTTCAGGACAATCCTAAGTGGTTTCTAAGGTGTTCTAATGTGCATTAATACATGTTAGCTAGTACATGTGCTCTGACCTATTGAGCCTGGCAATGGGAGCTCAAACCTGGCTTGTAACATTTCCCAATTCTGTTTCTCTCTCATCACCCCCTAATTTTAAAAGAACCCCTGTTCTCCACTGTTTTATGAATAGTAGTGCCAAAAATGCAGGGAATAATTTATTGTTCTTAAAACCAATTTGAGAACCACAGGAGCTACCTTTGACAGGTTAAATGACCACAGACAATTATGCAGTCCATTGGCAAACCTTATAATGGTGACCTGCCAACCTCTCACACTATTTGGAAGTGTTTTTTTGTTCCTTCTCTAATCAGCCAAGAGTAATGCATCACTTAAGTCCTCACCGGCTCTTGAAATAGCCTGGCAGGCAAGACTTTTATCTGCCGTGCACAGCCCTCACCTAAGATTTCCCAGCATGCTATGGGAAGACTCGTATGTGTGCGAGTGTGTTTCAGGAGTCATCCCTCAGCCTAATCCTCTCCAATATCATTCAATCAGTAGTTTTTAATTAAAGGGAAGCAGACATTAATGAGGGATCGCTCCTCTGCCAGCCTTGTCCTTTTTATTTCCCCATCTGTGAGAAACTGCATCACCTTTCAGATTCCTAATCCTGTAATCCTATGAGGAATTTGCGGTCTCCCCCGGCCCACAGGATACAGTCTCCGCTGTTCAATGCCAAGTCTCTTGGCCGCCCTTTAATTTGCCTAAATGGCATTATATTCCCCCCTGTCTCCAAAACAATATCTGAGGGATATGGCGTAACCTCTGCACAGAGGATGTCAAAGCTATTCTACAAACTCACTGGGAAACTCGAAATCAGTTTAAGAGAGCGACAAGAAAGAGCCTTCTCAAAACCAGGAACTGTCATCTTGTCATATTCCATTCCTTTCACCAGAATAATTTTGTAATCTGACTTGAACGAGACATGTAAATAGAGTTCCCTTTTAAATAACAAGTCTCAAACATACAATTCAACTGAATTAAAATCAGAAAATGAAAAGAATGAAACTGGAGACCTTGTTCAGCAGTTTTACGTTACAAATATGCCATTGCTTGGAGTAAATACACCACCGAATACTGTGTCAATGTGTTGACAGTGAGTCCCTCACCAGATAATAAAAATCTCTGCAGTCATAAATGACTTATGAGCCCTCTAATGAGCACTTCCTATCTGTTGTAAACAGAGCAGCAGTTCTGGCAGGGCCACTGGGCAGTCTGGCGCAGTAGGCACCAAATCCTGGCGGACACCATTGCACTCAAAGCCCAGAACTGCAGGAGACGAGTCAGTCTCAGACCAGATAAACAGACAGGGAGAAGGCAGCCGAGATTACGGAGTCCCTTGCATGATAATAAGCTACGTTTGGCATCCTGACGGTGCCCTCGATACCCCCTCTCTCCCCCGTCCATTTTTTTGCTAGCTCTTGTTGTTCTCTTCATTTTTTCCCCCCTCCATCACTGCCATGGTAATTGGCCAGCCAAAACCTCATTGGCCTCTTGTGTGTTTGGTAACCATGGGATACTGTGAGTCAGAGCCACCGAAAATAGACAGAAACGCAGCAGGCCAAACATGCAACTTTGCCCGACTGATACCCGGCCAAACTCGCTCTACCCTCCACTAAATCCTGCCTGTCCTGGTGCAAGAGCTCACTGTTTGCCTTTCAGACTGACAGATGAGCAGTCCACGAGTCTGATGCTGGATCAACACAGCTTGGCATGACTCTGGAAGTTCGGACACTTCCAAACGTTGACAAACGATGCAATAACACTCGAGCAGCTTGTAGAAGCAGAGCCGCTACACAAATTGCAACCAGCACAGCACAAATGCAATATTGTGAGGGGTCATTTCTTCCGTTCACCTCATCCCTGCAATCCCACAAGCTTTAATGGTTCGATTAACATGACAGCAGGTCAGCTTTGTTTTCTGACCAGACGGCAGTGTGCTAGCCACAGGGCTAATTGGTCAAATTACAGTCTTTGTAACAGGTCTCAGTAACACTTTCTGAATTGGTTAGTGAAAGCCAGCTCTGACTTGTTAGACAGTCCTCATGCTGTGGTGGCCTTGGGTAATGTGACACCCGGTTGAGGACAACACACAACTGGATAGAGTGTCAATCACCTGATCTGGAAAATCTAGATCTAGTTACAGGACTTGAGGCATCTTTAAATCCATCCTAGAACAGTCAAAATGTCCACTAGTTTGATTACCAAGTAGGAAAGTCAATAGAGTAATCCTGTGTGGACATGTCTGAGAAGCCTAGATATTAAAAACTGTATTTGACTGCTTGACACAAATCTAAAAGATTTAATAATGTTATCAGGAGTGCTTCAAAAAAGCTTTATAATTGTACTGGTAGTTTTAATTAAGTCTCATGATACTTGAACAGATCAAATATCAGTTTAACATAACACTTTACACAAGCAGTTACAGTCGTAGCTTGTATAAAGTGCGCATGTGCTCATGACGTACATGAAGGATGTGACACGCACCTGCAGTAATATGCAGATTAGAAACGATGGCGGGGAAGAAAGCAATGCATTTCTTAGGGAATAATACAAATAATGGAAATTGAATGTAAACTGGAGTGAAGAGCTTTGCTCGACGTGTAAACAACATAATGCCATTAAAGTCCTTGCTCTGATTATTGGAAATAATCGCATTATTCGTGTGCATGTAAACATAGTCAGTGATTACGTTTACATGGACATCAGTAATCTAATTATTTACAAGACAATATTGTGATTAAGGTGTTTACATGAGTTGCTTTTACAGTATTCCTTTCATGTTCCCGTTTTACGCGTTATAGTACATAAATCGATTAATGGCACACGTCATTACGTCCCCACACGACGCCATCCGACGACCCCTCCAGAATTTAACATAGTTCGTCTTCGTTATGATGCCATATACAGTTTTGGGTGTTTCATTTTTAATTTTACAAAAGCTTCAAGTACAGTTAATGATTTGTCATACTATACGTGTAAACAGACGACAGCGTTGTTGAAGCCATGCTCTTTGCTTTGCCGTCAAACGGTTGACCACTGCCATGTGTGTATCCTGTCGCAAAATGCAGAGAAAGGTCCTACACGACGGTAATAGTGTGATTAAGGTGTGTACATGTCTATACTGCACTTCAATAATGCGACTAAAATAGAAATACTCCACATATCTTAATTCGATTTGTGTTTACTTCGAGTATGACTTTAGCCGGATTAAGGTAATCAAAAATCTGTTTACATGGTAGATTCTTAATCAGAGTATTTTCTTAATCATGTTAAAACCGGAATATTGTTGTCCATGTAAACGTTCTCAATGAGAAAAAAAATGTGCTTTTATCCAACGTTACACACTAGAGTCTGCTATCACAATGCCTAAATAACTATTTTATTATTGGCTAAGATTATCCATTACATATCAACAGAAAAGAAGTCTGAAAGGAAGAGCAAGTCATTTGAATTCGCATAAAGACTATCATCGTGTCTACACCAGATGACGAGTCGCACCACACTGCAACAGTTAGTCTGTCGCGTTGCATCACGCTGCTTGCACACGTGTATGAAGACATTTTTCCATGATTCATTAACAAACAGCTCAGGAACATGCATTCAAAAATAAATAGGCTCAATTATGATTTAAAGGCCACATGGTATAGTTAAGATACAGTCAGAGCTATAATACAATCATTTCACTGTACATAATATTTGAAAACAAGTACATATTAGGCTCTACTGCTTTCTGGAAAATATGAAATTATAACGATTGCAATATTTAATTCAACTCACTTCTCGTTAGTAGGTGAGGAATGGTTTACGTTTAACTTTTGGTTCACGCCACCCTCACTCTTTACTAATATATCAGAATTAGCATGACAATGAGCTATTTGACAAAAGAAACAATTAGCAGCCATTTCAATTTCGCACTCTCTCTATCTAATGCTTTCAATGATGAATTGGATTGATTGGAGGAGAGGGTCAAACACAAACGAGCCCTTCTTTCTCATTGGCTACACTGCAGTACTCTCTCATCTCTTAATTTGGCTTTTAATACTATTAGCCTCCGTAATCACCGCAATTGGCTTTAAAGTTCCAGTCACGCTGTGTGTTTGTTGGTGTGGGGAATAATTAATTATGAGCAGTCCCACCAGGCCCTCTGAACTCATCCACCCTGCTTGAACTGACTGATTAACAAACCGTAGGCAGCAACGGCAGAGCGCTCAATCTGCTGCTAACGTATAAGAGATAAAACTGCCAGCGTCGCCAGAGAGATAATAAAAGAAAGTATCCCGACCACCCTCCTCCCTGAGCGTGTCTATTGGTTGCCACGATAGCAACGATTGGTATTTTTCACTCGTCACAATATGTGCAAGTTTCCCCTTCTTCAAAGAAGACCCATCTGGATGATGGCTGTTCACAGGCAAAGAAGGAGAGGAAAAGATGGGCCCATTCATGAAACGTCAACGGATACGTAAAGCTGCTGCCTAAACAATGCATCTGGCACATACTAAATAGAGCGTCCAGTTTGTAGCAGAGGAGCTGCATGAATACACGAATGGATAATGAAATGTCGATAGGCTGAATAGAGGATAATAGGACGTAGCAGCATTCTGATGCCATCTTGCCATGAGCCAGATGCCAACAACTGAAGACTCACAGATTCCAGAAACATCTGCGTCGTTTAATGGCTGCGTTCGAAGCCAATCCACTCTTAACCACAGCTCAAGTGATAATAAGAAATCCATTGAGTGCTACCTTACTGGTTCATGGCCATTGTGCCCAGAGGGGCAGTCACAATGACAGATAGACTCATGATACAAAGACTTTTACCAATGGATTTAAGTAGTGGTGTACGCCGGCTCTAAAGGTCTCCATCTTCCAATGTCTACAAAAATGTGCAGATTCACAGGTCCTACATGAATGCTGCACAGAAACTGTTAATTGAAATCAAAATATTTACAGACAGAAAGGAGGCTTTCGTCCCTTCTTAAAAAAATGAGGCAACATGGCGAGCAGGACGTCAGTAAAATGAAGTATCCTCCACCTGCACTAATGAGAGCAGTCAGCAGGGGTCATTAGCAGGAATCATACAGCTCCGTGACTAATGTCTTTCCACAGCTGCGTTCAGTCTGCAACTCTCCTCTTCAGGCTTTATGACTAACCTCCATATGTGGCATAAACGATGTTTGTTTACTGCTAGAGTTAAAGAAATGTGCTTCACAATAACAAGGCAAATTAATTGCACCTAAGCTTCAACGCTCAGTGGTTTATACACATAAATTTTAGACTTGCTTTATTGTGATGCATTTAACTGTGAAATGTGAGTGCCACTTGTCTGTACAAAACACTGTCACGATGCAAAGGTGGAGCTGCGTGGTTTTTAACATTATACTAGGCAGGAGCTTGGGTGTTTTAGGAGACTTTTTCACTCATTTTTATGAAAGAAGTCTCTTATGATCACCAAGCCTGTATTTATTTGATCAACAATAATTTGTGAATTATTATTAGAATTTCAAATAACTCTATTCTCTTTCAATATATTTTAAAATAGAATTTACCCCTGTGATGGCAAAGCTGAATTTTCAGCATCATTACTCAAGTCTTCAGTGTCACATGATCCTTCAGAAATCATTCTAATATGCCGATTTGTGCTCAAGAAACATTTATTACTATTATTATTATTATTATTATTATTATTATTATTATCATCAATGTTGAAAACAGTTGTGCTGCGTAATATTTTTGTGGAAACAGTGATCCAATTTATTTTTCCCGGTTTCTTTTGTGAATAAGTAGTTCAAAAGAACTGCATTTATTTGAAATGGAAATCTCTTGTAAAATCATAAATATCTGGATATTATGCATCCTTACTAAAGTTTTAATTTCTTTATAAAAAAAAAAAAAAAATTCAGTCTTATTGACCCTCAAACATGATTAATAAATGGAGGCAGACAAATTAAACCCCAAAGTTTAATATTTAGGGTAAGGGTTTTGAAGACCTCCTAAACCAAAGTATGAGCTGTAGTAAGTGCACTGTGACCTTACATTCTGATGTATTTCAGCATCATGTAGTTGACACACTTTGTGGCATATAGCCAGAGGTCATTATGTCATCACCTTAGTGCTTTCAGAAAATCAATCAGTCTCAGACTGTTTATAATAGATCACTTCACTAAATCCCCTTATCCAGATGAAGAATTCCTCCATTTGGCATTTCTAATGTTTGTGGAATGCACTTCAGGAATGAGAGAGTGGTGCGGCAGGAGAGGTCTGGGGGGGAGAGTGAGAGGCAAAAAGGCCTGATGAAACCATACCTCGCTCACTTCCATTATTTACAACTCAAAACCTGGACTTTTACTGTAAGTGGTCATCTATGCAAATTTGGTTGGAGTTTAATCTGGGTAGGTGGAAGGTTCTTGATCAGTATAAAGATGGGCGGCCTCCACTTACCTTCTAGATCAGATACAGCCAGACTAAACAACATTAGCGAGACAGATAGTAAATCACCAACTCTAGCCATGCAGAAAGACACAGATTAAAATGCCTGGTTTTGATGATTAGCTAGCGCTAATTAAAATATACATATGACAAACATTGCTCATTCACTGTATTAATTGATTGTTGCAAGTATGTCTCATCTTTTTCTCACAATATTGTATCAATACTTTAGACTCTTATTTTATGTGTGCATATTATTTATGATATATACTGCTATACACTGAATTGTGTCAAATGTATTACAATCTGGATTGTATATCAGGAGGCATGATACTAATGCACGTATATTCTCACCAAAACTGAATAAAATGAATAAGAATAAAACACTACAAACAAAAATTCAATTGTTTTAAATACTACAAGTGACTTTAAACATTTTAAATGTACAGTGTGAAAATGCATACACATTTTTGAGATTTGCTTAAAATTGCATTTAATAGTAGAATTATTAGCATTTTTAAAGATTAACTTCTAAGGAAACATTAGATGATGGCAAAGGTAATCTAAATGTTAAATATTGGGAAGTGAGCAGAACAATTACTGATGACCAACACTAATAAATCTTCTTGAATGGGGAAATTTTTCAACCTGAAATTTCAAAATCTCATTTCATGTTATTTGCTTGCCAATGTATTTCTATAAAATCAATAAAAACGCAACAAAATTGGACATAAATGGCCCCATAAATGTCTTCTTATCTTCAGATAGCATTAAAAGACCAGTGTATTTCAAGTTGACCTAGTCAATCCACATGTGCACATGTGTTTCTATGGCAACCAAAATTTCTATCAGCAGTTGCAGTGATTTGATGACTTTACTAATTAGTGATTAGCTTTTAACTAGTGGGGGGACTTATTAATGTCAATAACCACCCCATGAATGAAATCTTAGTACTAGATAAAATCTTTAAATGGCAGCACATTATACAAGTTACATTTACATCTGACCTCTTTTAGAAACTGAACTTTGGGTTACAGACTGAGCTCCACTAAAGAACACTATGCCTTCAAAAAAAAAAAAAAAAAAAAAAACTACCAAATCTAGAGAATAAAAGCACCCTTGACATTTTCCTGTCTACACACACCCTACCTCTCTCTCTTGCACACTCATGCATGCACAAACACACACACACACACACACACACACACACACACAGGCTAGTTCTTTGCAGCCCTTTATTTGGCAAAACGCCTGGTGGCTTGAGTGTTTCATTTTTTCCTGTGTATAGGTCCGGGCAGATGTCCAGAAAGGCCTCGGCACAAAGAGGCCGAGAGAGGGAGAGAGGAGAGGGAGATGTACTAAGGAGAAAGGACAGAGCAGAGACAGTAACAGGGAGACCAAGCCCCCCAAAACTCCCCTTTTCTTTCATAACTATTCCCTCCAAAAACTGTGAGTGATTGATATGATCCTCACACGGCTCCCTTGGCTTTGAAACAACCCTACACCCTCCTTTCTGCCCCAGTAAACCCCAGCCCTGCCCTCGCACCCCCTCCGCTATCCCCCCCTTTTCTGCAGAGGACCACCCTACCCTGTGGGAACAACGCTGGGGAAGAAACGTCCCCCTCCCGTTCCCCTCGGCAGACCCCCTCGGGTTCCATTGAGAGCGAAGCAGCCCTCTCTGATCTGGTCTGCTTTGTGTGACAGGCTGACAGGTCCAGAGCAAACAAACAAAATGAATACTAACACCCCTTTGTGTTCGCTTCCCAACGAGCAGCACTTAAGAATCGGGGGGTGGTGCTGGTAAGTGCAGCCTCAGGAGGGATGACAAAAAGAGGGGGGATAAGAAACTCTGGACCCTGATAGCACATAGACAAAAATACCACCCCCAACTACCCCCTTTCCTCCAGCGAGAATAAAGAGCTCCATTTAGCGGGCCCGTGGGCCACGGCGTCTCAAGGTGCGTCTGGCCTGATGTGTGTCACAGGCTGAACATTGGTGGGCCAATAGCCTAAAAGTCTGTTCCCTCCACACATTCACAGCCCCTCCATTCATGACCTCTCGAGTGGCGCGCTCTCATTCAAGTGCTGGGAACGAGAGTAAGACATTACACGGCTCAGGGCTTGTGCTGTGTGATAAGTTTATTCTCATGCTCATCAGTCGCTCCTCAAGCGTTAATCTTGTCTAAATATTGCAAGAAAAGCAGAACTACAGTGCAATCGGGTCCATCATCCGTCAATATGTACAACATGCGATGTGTAGCTGCCTAAAAGACAAACACTTCCTGGAATGACATAGATTTGCACTATGTATCAAAAGCCCTTTAGAAATCACCCACATGATTGGTGGAAGAAATGCATATAATGAAACGTTACATTTCTTTTGTGTGTGAAATTACTTCAATTTTCTAGCAATAATGCGGGTAATAATACGTTCGGCTGCTGCTGGCTCGTTTCACCTGGGTCTTAAATGGTTTTGCATTTAAATGACTCAAGCAGATGTTCTGAGACACGCTGTCGCTGCCAAGACCATGACAGACAACTGGGCCCAATAAAATCCATGATTTTTGTTGAAAAATAAGATGATGGCTTGTATTGATGGTGGAATCTGTGCCTCAAGCTCAAGCAAGTTAATAATGCCATCAAAAAACACAGCATTCAGTGCTCTGTCAAAGCACCATGTACCAAAGACAATATTTAGTTTTTTTGTTTGTTTTTTTTCTCAAAAAATGAAAGTTGAACGAGTCCAAAACAACACTGGACCTCACTAATACTAGTATATTTTTCTAGAAGCATAATATGTATTTATCTTATGCTGCAGGAAACACTGCTATATGATACCTCTGAAATAATTAAGGGAAGGGAACATTTATGATGTATTTGAGGTAACATCAAAAAGAGAGGTTTAGGAATTATCTTGTAAGGCAATATCCTGAAAAGCTTCAGATATAAAGAATGGAGGTCAACTTAAAAAGTTTCACACAAACGAGCACTGAAGGATATACAATTCTTAAAAGTCATTTAACCACAACCCATAAAGCCCCACAGGCAGTATGTGAAAGGCCCAGGCAGCCATTTTAAGAAAAGGAAATGATCCGAGGTCTGTGAGATTCTGGGTTATTTCAGTTTGTGGAAATGCTTCAGGCACCAAAATGTCAGTGTAGAAAAAAAAAAGAAAAAAAAGCTCAGACTTGATGGAATGTGTTCTTCACCACAAGCCAAACACTGTGTAATTAACACAACGTGATTGCAGAAGTATCACAGGGAGCAATTTAAAGCTACCGTCTTTTTTCACGTACTGCCCTTGTGGGATCACTTCACTCCATTGAGAGAAAAATAAGAACATCAGTTTCCAGAGGTGAAATTCTTTTCAATCAAAAATGGTACTTTACAGAATCTAGGCTGAAGAAATCCATTTCTAGACAGAATATCTGTTCCAGAGGGTTGCGTCTGATCACATTGCAGGTTGGTAGTTACATCTGAGTAACTGTGCCGGCTTATTAAAATAGCAACCCAGGCTCACTCTACATTTCTGTAAAACTCCAAAAGCATACCCATACAACTTACTGCAGTTTCAAGAGGAAATGAACAATGGTTACCACTGGAACAAGTTAATGATTATTAAATGCTTATTTTCACATAGTTCCTTGCACAAAACTATGTTATGACATAGTTACCATGGTGCATGATTTATAAATCAATAAATATTGATGTTCGTACACTTTAACCAGCAATCTCAATATGGTTTTCCTGCTGTATAGTAAACTTGCTCAATAGCTCACCTGGTACAGCACTGCACTTGCAATGTGGAGCATTCGAATAAAAATCTCACGAAACAAGTCATTATAAAAGAGTTCATATGATTCAGCAAATGCATTTTTATCTCAAACCTGCTTCTGTTAACACTACCTAGGTTTAGTCTAGGTACAATACTTTCAAACGCATCCATTTAGCGTCATCATTTCACTTTAAAAGTGTAACGGAATACCCAAGGAGGAATGAAGTGTAGCAGAAATGTCACCACAGGCACGTTTTTCACAGGCCTAGGGTGTAACATTGGCTGAATTATTTTTTCCCCCTCAATCTTTGCACTCTATTGCTATGAAATTAATACACTTGCCGTGTTCTCATAATTCTTCTTTATGAGATCAAATGATTTATGCTTAGATTGATTAAATGTTCTACACCTGTTCTAGAAATAAAATGTCCATCGTTTAATTTTTGCACGTAACTTTGATAAAGATAGAATGACTAGTCATTTTGGCAAGGCAGAAAATAGATGAATCACATTGGGCTTAATTCAGAAATAGGCTACACCAACAGAGTAGCTGGGAAAGGATGGCATCAGATTTCCAATATGTTACTTTCCAAGCCTTTGTTCAGTGACACGTTTCAATTGGGCTCAATGACAAATCAGACACAATACTAAGAGTAATGCCATCAAAACTGAAGTTAAAAAAAAAACACTTGGCAGTACTCCTTCAGCCCAAACAGGACAAATGGCGAAAACTGGGGCACAATAGCTTAAACCAATAAAAAGGATCGCTTAGTTTCAATCCTTGAGTTACTGAACAATGCCTGCTTTGTGACAGTGAGCACTTGGCTCCCAGGCAGCTGTTTTTCCACTCGATATCGATCTAACCCAAAAAAAGAAAACCCAAAAAAGCACCTGTGCATTGGAATACAGGACACGAGGAGAAACTGCAAAGCAAATCAGAGCTTGAATCTGCCTCCACAAAATACATCTACAATATGCAGGTACAAATGATCTGAAGGGAAAGTATCACATAGTGATAAAATCAATAACCCTAACTTCTCAAAAGTGCATTAATGTATGAGCAGATCGATGCTAAAGCTGCAGAGTCATAGTTTAATGCCTTCAAATGATGACCCACACGCCAACTGCTCATCACATTTCATAATCATGTTTCCAAAGAATGATTGAATACTAGCTGACACATAGAGAGGAAATAACCTTGAAAAAGAAGTAATGACAAACGACACTATGCCAGACTTGACAACATGATGATTTTTAGTCTCACATAGCTAAATATTTGACTGATCAGTAAAGTCAGGGCTGTAGACTGAAAAATTACTTTGTAGCCAATGGCTGCTAAAATGAAACATTTATGAGCCAAAAGAGTTTTTAGTTTACAGAACTGCTCAAAAAGATGTTTGTTCAGAAGCACTTCAGTTAAATAAGTGCACTGTGAACAATTCACTGCAAGTCCAACTCCAAAAACTAACTTCCAAGCAAGTTTGAGGCTTGAGTTTTTGGAATCGTTTGGAATGACTCAGTGAAAAGAATCAGTTCAAAAGAGTCATTTGTTCACGAATCGAAAATTACAGTTTTGCGTGAAGGAAACACTTTAAAGCCATCTCATGAAATGATATCTGGCAAATTCAAATATGGATGCATGCAAATTTTCCCAAACTGCTGCCAACAGCAACTAGATTTTAAATTGTGAAAAAAAAAAAAAAAATTTTTTTGTCACATTTGCGACCACTGCAGTCTGAAGCCCTGACTTTGCAAGAATCTTGTTTGTCAGTAATGTAAAGCAACAAATCACAGTTTGTTTTGTTTTAAGGGTGGGGTTATCTTAAATGGTTCATATCACAATAACAGACCGTGGGAAAACACTTGTGATTGCGCAACATGTCAGTTCACAACTAGCTGTACAAAAAAAGTGTGTGTTGACTTTAAAGCATATGTTTACTAATTTTCAACCAATTTCTCTGTTTTATGCACCCAGCTATCCTTGTGTATCTGTCAGGAAGTCTGCTGGATACAGTAAAACGTGTTATTTTGAGTCATCTGGGAGACTTTTGACAGCTTTTGGCTTTTGTAAAACAGATCAAATTTTTTGTATTCCTGCAGACAGTCAGATCATCAGAGGGGCGGCACCAAAATCAAAAGTAAATTATGGGTGTTGAAAACCACAGTTTTCACTAGTCGTGTAGCACCAATTTTTTTTCGCCCTTCTACAGCCATGTTTTATCTATAGCTGATCTTGCCAGTGGTAAACTACCCCTTTAAATTAGAATTTGAATTAGATATAACATACAAAACTGCTCAAGGATATCTCATATTGCCTAAAACTCATAAAGAATATCTTTTAACAACTAAACGCCACTAACCTGGTACACTTTTAGCACATCCAGAGATTAGTTCTTCCTTAATAGCACTCATAATGTCTCCCTGGTGTATTGGTTACCTTAAACAACTTTGTTTCCAGGCCAACTGATAAAAATTCCCGGAAGTTGCATAACATCAGCCAATCAGATTGGAACTGACACTTTCATCCAACTCTTGCCAGTTTTGTATGCAACAAGCATCAGACAGTCAGTGAACAGACAGTGGGCGGTCTGTGGGTGTGCCGTCTGAGGCTGAGACTATTTTCGGCTGAACATTTGTTTAATGAGCAGGATCTTTACTTGTTTGCTGTCACTTGGATCCGAGAAAGGAATGTTGCAAATAACTCAATCCTCATTTCACCCTAGAAATGGGTAAACTCGACTCAAACTCAAACTATTGTAATTCTGAGATAAAACGCATTTAACAATACTATGAAACAGTGTTACTCTGTACATAGATGACTGATTTCAGCATCCACCATACACTAAAATTTCTCTCTACAGTGACATCCATTTCTTTTCCAGATCCTCAAAAGATTAAGAGAACATGACGTTGGTTTACTGTACTTTCACCTGAGCACACATCCGTTACGAACCACCTTCTTCCCATTACGTACCCACACACACACACACACACGCCTCCCCCACCATCCAACGCATTGAGCGTGTGGGTGAAAGGTCACGGTAAAGTAGCATTCCACAGAGAGTGAGACACAGCCCTGTGAAAAGAGGAGAGGGGGAAAAGGGGTTTAGTGTCCCTAATCCCACAAGAGACTGGAGGATTTGCAAGGACACCCAAACCATTCCCGGTGAAAAGCTATGGTTAACAGCTCACCCACAGCTCCCACAGTGTGTGTGTGGCAAAACATTACCATCCACTGGGATAATATCATCTTCACGCCGGTCGTAAGTGCATGAGCACGTTAAACGGCATGATTTGATTTGGAAACCACTGCAAGGCTCATCAGCGTGAGATACTTTGATCGCCGCGAGTCCAGGTTCACAAGCAAGGCTGTAGTTTCTCACGAGCGGAGCGCGGCCCGTGGAATAAAGGGGCTCTTTCATGGCTCCGGGCTGTTTGAGAGCCACTGCATTGGTTTGCTCTCCCTGTTTTATCTTCACAATTAGACTGACACTGAATACTCTGAAGGGTCACTCCTGGTGTCACACTAACAAAATACCCAACACAAACACCATTCTCTTCATTTGTCCACTGTGCTTTTGGCCCTTCTCAGGCCTCCACAGTAATTGTTCATCTTTGAGGACAAATCCTGCATATTAAGTACTTCAATGAGAGTATTCATTTTCCCTCCCGACCATTTGAGAGACAGAGGCTGCTTTTGTAGGCCAGTTCAAAATGTCTCATGTTTTGGTAACATATTGCTGTCACTGTACATTATATTTGTCTGTGTTAATAAGTAAAAACAACGGTTGATATTGTACTGAGGGCACAGCATGTCAGTAACAATTAGGGATGTGCAAAACTACACATTCTCTTCAACTAGTAAGTGGGTTGGCTGAACTATTAAAGACTTGTCGGACATCAAGGTCATGTCTGAAGTTCTGAACAGAAAAGTTTCTTATGGGGTTTTGCACAGGATGCATTTTCTTGGATTAGAACAGGTCCTGATGCACATTTCTAAATAGATCAACGTTTTTTAACTTGACATACAATCTTAAAAACTATGAGCATGACACAAGATGTGAGAAAATGGAAAACGAGTCCTCTGCATGTGTAGCCCAACATTTACAAAACTGTGCTGACCAAAACATACAACCATTCAATAATGTAACTGATTTTCAAGAAATAAGAAGAATTATAACAGAAACTATTACTAATACTAATAATAATTGAATAGTCTCATTATGAATAGTTGGTTAACGTTAACAATTAATTAATTAATTAATTAAATAATAATAATAATGTTAATTTTATAGTAATAATAATAATAAATATGAACCATTAAACAAAACAATAATGGTATTAATGTTGTTGTTCATTAAAAATGAATGAATGAATGAATGAATGCGGTTAATAAAAATGTAATAAAGCCTTTTCAATTTAAACAGATCAGCCACATATCTCAGTCTGAGATGACCCTGTATGGCACAATTAATTACTACGAGTCTGTTAAGCTTGAAGAGGGAAAGAGGGGAAGCGAAATGAAGAGATGCTTTGTGAAAAGGTATCTGGATCCGCTAGCATGTCGGTAGCAGGGACAGGGAGCATCTCCAGCAGACAGCTGATGGGTCTGATCGCATTTCACTGACAAACTCAATTGCGCGTCGAGTGAGATCTAATGAAAGTCAATATGCCACATGGCCCCCGTGGCCATTCTGTCCACCCGCCAAGACCCGATATCACTCATTTATTCAGTATATTTCCAACCGTACCTCTGTGCAGTTTTGGATTCCCAGGTGAACACGAACTCCCAAAGAAAGATGTGACAGCACTTTACAGTGTACATTTAGTCAGTGCAAGTTGAAACGATTAACAAAACACCATTTTTAAGGTAATGAGCCTGATAATTATCACACGCTAACATAACTTGGAAAGCTTTCTAGTTGACAACAAAAAAACCTGTCCTTTTAAATACAGTCCTTCCAATGAAAGTCTATTATAACAAAACTTTGACTTCAGAATGTTAACCCATATGAACTGAATGGTTTAATCCAAGTCTTCTGAAGAGACAATCACTTTATATGATGAACAGGTTACATTTAGTATAAATTCATTTACACATTAATCAATGCACATACATAGAGCCCTTCAAAAATGGCACTCAAAACATGCTTGCTTGACACGTGAGAGCCAATGAGGTTTGTTCTTGTTTGTCACAAAAGCATGTTTGAGCTTCAGGAACTTCAGTGGATGGACAAAGGATGAGAGAATATTAAAAATTGCTTCGTTTTGTGTTGTGAAGATGAAAGCCATGAAGGTGAGTAAATGATGATTTTCCATTTCTGGATCATCTAATGCTTCAAAGGTCTACATATAAACTATGAAAAAACACAGGTAATTTAATTAATAACTAGCTATGCAAGTGTTATATTCTTGTTACGCTAACATTAGCATTGTTTAATTAAAGTACAAACACCCAGAACAAAAAGAGCAAAGCCAGTCAACTGCTACATTCTCATTCACCAGACGCAATAATCCTAACCAACATACACACGAGAGGCTCTCTGAAATCACCAGGCTCACTTTATTGACCAAATCAAAGGCTCTCACAGGAGAACCTGTGGTTACCAAAGGCAGCTGCCCTGCAGGCATCAGTACAGGCAGGAAACACACTTTCACAGCATACAGGCCTAGGCTTCTTACTGGGGACCCAATTAACAAACCGCTGTTACACCGAGGAGACACCCACGCCATGCTCTTCTGCAAATGTTTGCGATCATATTCGCACATTTCTTCAGGGCAGTAATGGTTCATAATGTCAGCAAATATGGTGTCATTTGTAGCATTTCATTTTGGAGTACTCCTATCCCTGTTCCAAAGGCAAATAAAGCACCTAAATATGAACCTGTAATGAATGCTGCTGGTAGATCATCAAGGTCTATATAATACTTAATTTCAAAGCCATTTGCTTAGCTAGGACTAATTGCATGATTGTAAATGTAAATAAGTAAACCTGTACGTAGGTTTTATACTCACACTGGAGCTTATAAACATAGCAAAGGCTTGTTGGAAATGATTACTGTTGCACCGGCAGGGCAGCTAGCTATTAGCGCACTAAGGGTCACATTCATGAGACGCCCCAGAATACTGACACGGTTTTGTTTTTCAGATCTATCTTGAGAGAGAGAGAGAGAGCTATGAGGTCAGTCCGTGCCACTCACAGAGAACTGATGCAGTGAGAAGGTCTCAGACTTCTGATGAGCAAACAAATCCACTGCAGTGAGTTAAAAGGACACTCGAGACGTCTATATGGATACAGAGTATGTGTCACAGCCAACACCATAAAGTAATCCTAAATCACTCATTTTCAATGAGACTGAGTGTTCTGATGTGACATGAGACCACTGGTGACACAATAACACTGAGCAACATATGCAGCATGCGAGGAGCAATCAGTCATGTGACTTGCTGCCTTATACAGCTGAACACTGCACAGCCAATTTCACAATATCACAATTAGCAGTCAATTTTAGCTCCAATGCCAGTCAAATTTCAAAATTCTCAATAAGATTTCAGTAGCACTGCAAAAGACAAAAGTGCTACTGAACAAACCCCAAGTTAAATATTAAATATACATATTATGCAGTTTAGAGAATTTTCTTAATAAAGTCAATTAACATTTAAGTAAACAGATTTTTAAGATTCAATTAGCCAAAAATAACTGTTTTAGGTAAACATTAAGTAATAAAATTAAGAACAAACATTTAAAAATTAAGAGAATAAATGAACAAATAAATAAAGTGAAATTTGAAAAAAAAGGTCAAAATTTGTGATCCTGTCCGACTGTAAACTATTGAAATGACTAAAGTTGTATAGCCAAAACTGAAACTAGTGTTTGGTTAATAATAGACAGCAGCAGGTCTAATGCTATTTCTGTCACATCTGTTAACATCCACTTAGAGGAGATTTCTGACCATGTTTACAACATACACATACAACTGTGAGCATTAAAACACAGCCACCTGTCTCATGTACAAAATTAAGCCGGCACCCGGTACTATTGATACTATAGGACAACTGGTATCATTATAGTTTTAACAGTTGACTTTACAGTTCACAAAAGTTTCATACTTGTGATATTCATCTTAACATAGCAGCCAAGCAAGAACAGCAACTACCAACCAAAAGTGACTTGGCGATCTCCTGTGACTGGATTGTTGTCAGTCTGGATGCCCCTTAATGCAGAGGATGTAGATGTCTGGTTGGACTGCTAACATTTTCTCATCCAGGTGGTGCATGGGTCACTTCCTGTTATTCTTGGACCCCAATTGGCTACTATGGGATAATGGGCTACTTCATGACAAACTCAGGCAAAGTTCCCTCAGACCAAAGTCCAATGTGGGAAGCCTTATAAGCTGACTGACATCAGGAGATTAGAGGGTTCAAGACGGGATCAGGATCAATGAAGAGGGACTTAAGTCGAGTAACACAAAAGTGTGCACAGAGCACTCAAGTGTGGTGGCTTTAGGAGGATGGAGTGCCCTTTTGCTCAGTGACTTGCTATCACCGGTTCAAATTCAGGGGCAGGGAGGGTGTACTCGTACATGACTAATGGCACATAAACAGGCAATATGGTCACCGTGAATCTTTGTATAGTCTAGATTTACAATCGCATGTGTGAGCCACAGCTCTCAGGAGGCTTTGATTGGTGGGTTTGTGAATTAATTTCCCTTTATACAACAGGATATACAGCTAGTTTCGTTTGTTGATATAAAATCTGGAGGCCATATCCACTGTTGCCCCACCTACTGAACACAATCCCCATTGAGACGGCGTGAAAAGTGGTGATCCGTGTAAAATAAATCCACTCCTCCTGAAAACACCAATAACATTACAGTCCGTAACCCTGTGCCCTCCCACATTCCTTGGGCATTTCTCTGGTCCCAAAACTGTAATTTGACATCTGGGCAATATTAACGGAAACTGTGGCTAAACAGGATTTTTTTGTTCCATGGAGCAGTGATAATAAACACTGCTGATCTTGAGTAGGCTACTTTTAACCCTCACGCTCTATTAGTAAAGGAATAAAGGAACAGTTCTGTCCAGGACGAGCACTTTGATGTTCTTCACTTCACTTTTTATTCCTTTAAAGGGACAGTTTTGGCCAAAAATGAAAATTCTTCAAAACAGTTTTTCCAAACTCATATGACTTTCTTCTGTGGAATAGAACAACTCGTACACTGTATTCCAAGTCTTCAGAAACCATATGATGAGAAAAATACTGTTCTTAAACTCAAATGTAACTCACAAATCTCAATGACACTTCTGCATATTTATACTAGCTGTGTTTTTATTGAGCTTATAATGGTTCTTTATTGCCATCTATAGTTTCATGGAGAGAGAGAGAAAAAAAACATTTAAAAGGGATAGTTCACCCAAAAATGAAAATTCCGTCATTAATTACTCACCCTCATGTCGTTCCAAACCCGTAAGACCTTTGTTCATCTTCAGAACACAATTTAAGATATTTGATGAAATCCGAGAGCTTTCTGAAGCTTCAAAAAGGTAGTAAGGACATTGTTAAAATAATCCATGTGACATCAGTGGTTCAAGCTTAATTTCATGAAACTATGGGAATACATTTGTGCGCAAATAAAATAAAATTAACAACTATATTCAACAATTTCTTCTCTTCTGTGTTAGTCTTTGACACGTGTTCTTCACTGACAAGCTATGCAAAAATAAAAAAATAAAAATAATAATAATAATAATTCGCAGACGATATAATTTTGCGTAATCGTTAAATCGTTCGCGATAATGAAAGCTGTTTGAGTAGCGATAATGAAAGCTGTTTGAGTAGCTTCTCAATGAACTATGGCTCTGTGAAGTAATGCTGCTCCATCTGAAAGCACGTTAAAATAGCACATTTAATAACATGATTTTACTCCAAACTCATTTCATAACATCAGTTGAGTGTTTGAAATAAATCCTTCTGTGAGATGATGTGGCTTCTTAAACAGAATAAGACACGCAACATATTTCATAGTATTCTAAGCAGTGATAAAGGCTATGTCGGTTAGCATTGCATTATTATATACTTTATTATAATGAAAATAATAATTATAATAAGAACTCAGTTAAATCATATGTTGCCGTAGTCCAGTGTTTATTAGTCATGCTGAATCAATGAAAGCATTTAAATGTTCCGTTTATTCAAAAACCGTATAAGGATTTCCTGGGTTGCTTCTGCGGGCGTATTTGGAGTTTCCGCGCGAGAGCACCCTCTGGCCCTCGGATGGAGATTTACTACCGATCACAGAACCGTGCTTCACTGACAAGATGCGCATGATAAATCGCAGCTTTTGCCTAATCGTGATTGTGTTTTCATTGCGATTTATCGTGCAGCCCTAAACTCAGTTAAAAATGACGCAGATCAATTAACTGACATACTTCAGTTAATTCAATTAAACTTCAGTTTCAGAGCTCTGCTTATCCTAAAACATTCATGCAAGGTAACTGCTGACATGCACAGGCTACAATTTCATAGAGTTCAGAGGTCATGTCCGTCACCCTCCTATCACAGAATTCAATTTCCAATCAGTCAGAGTCTAGAGGCCAACAGAAAAGGATTGACCTAATTTACAATGCTTGTGAAAGTACAAGTGACAGTGGGTGTGAATGTAGCTCTGAATGATCTACAGCAGTAGTTCTCAACTGGTTTTGCTTCAGGACCCAAATTGTACATTCAACATCAAGTGGCGATTCAACAAAGTACCAAAATTATTTATACAGCACAAAATGGGTTCATGCTCTCAGTGACAAATAATTCAACACACAAAACATACCGTGGTCAGCACAAACCATGTTTATTCTCAATACAACAGAACACATATTTAAGGTTGTCTGGGTCATATTTTCTTTTACCTCTCACAGTTTTGTTAATTATAATAAATTTTCGAGGGAATTCATGTCACACAACCTATCAATATTGATTAGTTGCATTTTCTGTGTTGTCCACAAGCCATCATAATAGACCAGCAACTAGTTAAAAACCACTGACCAAAAGGATTGAAACAGTTCAGAATGACAAGCAATCTGAATGACCACATTACCAACATACTTGCATCAAAGTTGAGCAACAAGCGTACTGATGATACTGCAGTGAAAGGTAAGGAGATGTTTTAAGGAGATGATATGTATACAGTCCGCCCACAGCACTGGCATATGCACAACAGAGGGATTGTGAGCGTGCCATGAGAGGCCTTTAAACAGACTACCACATACAGACATGGGTAAATGATATTCTTTGTGTGTATGCGAGGCATAGCGCTCGTAACAGAAATACTCATGGATTAGATGTGGCTGGCAACAGTCTGTTTATAGAAACCACCAACCTAAATGTAAAGATCTCACCGGGGGGAGATTCCAGTTGTCTAAACCCTGATCTGCGTCTGTCTTTCAGAGTCAACCCAGCTTTACTAGTATGACTGCTACTAGCTGTTCACTACTGCCACAGCATTCTACTGCTTAAACCTTGTGTAGTGAATAAGACGCATTTAAAGACTCTCCATTTTCTGCTTATATGGTAATGTAATGTGTCAGCACTTGTGTACACCTGACAGAATTATTCCCAGGTTAGACATGTCAGTTAAAAGATCGTTCTCCACCCGGGTGTTGTGAAAGTCTTTTGTAATGCCAGATCAAAAGCTGTTTCTTGTTCAAGCCCTTTTAAATAACCTAACATCTGAACCCACTGGTAAATAACACTAAAATGCAAAAACATGTAATTGCACTAAGAATTGCTGTGATTATGTGTCAAGTAAATGACATGTGCTAAGCATGCATGCGTTATGGTACTATCATGAATGGCAGCGGAGACTGAACAGAAAGAGAAGAAACTGTTTAATTAATTCGTTATTTTTGTTTTCTTTGCACACAAAAAGTATTCTCGTAACTTCATAAAATTATGGTTGAATGACTGACATCACATGGACTATTTTAACAATGTCCTTACTACTTTTCTGGGCATTGAACGTGGTAGTTACATTGCTGTCTATGGAGGGTCAGAAAGCTCTCGGATTTCATCCAAAATATCTTAATTTGTGAACCGAAGATGAACAAAGACCTAACAGGTTTGGATAATAGTCAAAGGATTTTGTAGGATATCTAAACAAGCACTAAATAGAGTACAAATTCAAGGTACTTCGAGCCAAAAGAATTGTGTGGGGGTTTTTCGTCCCCAAACCAATTAAGCGCAAACCCCGTCCCACAACTGATTTCATTGGCCAACTCTATGTAGATACCTGTCCAGAAAAGTTCAGTAATATCACAGATGGATCCAATTGTGACAACTGATCCGATCGCAGCAATACCTGAACTGGTTTAGAGAGAGAGAGAGCAAGAGCGAGAGTGAGAAAATAAATAAATAAAAATAAATTTTGTGTGTTCCTAAGTAGACTCAACTCATGGCTGTTCAGACCTTTTTTAGATGCTCAGTTTAATTCCACAAGTAAAAGTTCTGTTTGGTGCTTGTCCAAATTTGTGTAGCTTTGTTAGCTAAATGGGCCCCTAATATAATTTCCGTACAAGGCTGCTGGCTGATTCATGCTGTCAAATCATTTGCACCAGGCTGAAATTGGTGTCTCCCCCTCGCACACACTCAACCCATCCCCCCCCAGAGCGGCCTACCATCCCAACAGTTCACCCCAGGTCAAATTATGGTGATCTACTCAAATCTAAATCTACGTCTTGTTAAAGACATAGATATCAATACAAAACCACACTCCTAATACAAGAATGTCATTAGTTTAAGCAGCGGTTCTGAAGTCGATATTTTTATTAGAGACCGGCAGCAATGTCCACTGCCCCGGGTCTAGGATGAACACATGCAATGGCAGAGTGCCTGAGCTGGCTAAGGAGGGAGGAGGAGGGTTAGTCTGAACAGACACAGAGGGGCAGCTGGTCTTTCGACTGCAGTAAATCACAGAGACTAAGCCCAACCCCAACCCCCACACTTCTCCAAAGAAAAAAATGAAATAAAACAGCCTAAAAAACAAAAGACAGGGACCACTAGCAAACAGCTGGTGAGAAGAGTAATCGCACATAGTTTCACCTGGGAACAAACCACCACAGTGAGAAGTCACAAACCTACCAAAATGAAAAGGTGCGGTCACACTAGTAAAATTTCATTGGGAAAATGGTTCGTAGTCTATTGTCAATAGCGTATGAAGCACAAGCAGCTTTCTGAGAGTCAAGGAAGTAAATAAGCATGACCAACTAAATGTGAAATGTGTGCGTGGAAATGACTGGATTTTGCAGAACAACAGGTAAGGTGACCACACCTTAACTCACAGCAAACACTTGTTATCCAATAATAACATGGTCATGGTCATAACTGGTCATTTCAACAGCTGGGCAGAGCGCAACAGAACAGAAGCGGCATTATACAAATGCATTGTTCAAGGTGTGAGGCACGAAGAAAATGGTGAGATGTGATGCAAATACCAAACATGTCCATCTAACATATATGTACATAAAGCAACAAAAACTATAGAAAAATAGGCCAATATTACTTTTTTTTTTTTGACAAAATCATTTGAACAATGGATTTCTGTAATCTGTAGGCCAGCGAACAGCTTATGCTCAATTATTTCTAAACAATATTTACACACACTAATAATAATAATAATAATATTTTCCACAATAATATTTTCAAATCATCTACATTAACAAATCATGAAATACGCAATTTACTGTGATTAATCTGATTCAATCAATCAAACTCAGTTAATTTAAGTTAATAATACCTTTTAATCAATGAATCAGCAGCTGTAGGTTATTGTTGTTTTTTTTACATTTTTATTGTTATATTCTGCTCTTTTAAACATACAAAAAAATAAATAAATAAATATTAAGGTAGACTTGTCAGTTACATGGGTTATTGGTTTTTAAAGATATGAGCAACAGCAATAGTGATTTTCGCTTTTGCAAGTACCAGTCTCAGATATGACTCCACTTATCTACAAAATAATTAACTTAATACAGCTGCATCCTACTCATTTTCACACAGATTAGACAGTCCCTGAAATGAACAACAGTAGCTAGAGTTGTAAATAAAGGAAGTAAAACCACACTCAATTACTTTTTTCTTGTTCTGACAGTCTCCTACACACAGGGGTCACTTTTGCTCAACTGCCCACAATTTCCTCCTCAGTCACCATCGACACTCCCCCAATGACAAACAGCTTGTTATAAATACCTCACATCAAGAGGCTGAGGGAGTCACCTATCGACTTCTGCGAGAGATGCCGAATTAATTTTCCGGTGAATACACTGGACCGGCTCCTAATGATTACGGTCTTGTATTAAAGGATGACTCCATGGGTGCTGGGTAATGAAGCTTTCGGAGCAGGGCTTGTGTGACAGACAGATAAGAGAGTGGCCAATGCCATTAGTACATAAAACCGGCAGCCAACAGGAGGGCCATGGTTTGGACACTCTTAAAAGAGGCTTCCTTATCACACCTCACAGATACTTAAATGGATTTAAACCTGAATTCAGCTCGCGCCGATGACGAGATAGACAAACGTGTAGCTGAAAGAAGGTGACGCTGGCAGTAAACCAAGGAAAACCAAACAACGTGCCAGTTTATGTGAGTCTATATTTCTTTTGATGTGATTACTGTTGACTCTACATCACTGGCAACTATGGTTTGGACACACGGGCCAAAAGAAAATATGATACATATGTCAGTTGGACTGGTCCATGGCAGTAGATCACTGGGGTGAGCTATGCATTTGGGAATGAAGGCCAGACTTTTGGCGGGTGGATGAGCGCTAGCTTATGTACACATACACAGAGTTGATGGGCTGTAACCCTGAGTGATGAGACTGTGTGTGTGTGTGTGTGTGTGTGTGTGTGTGTGGAGGTGCTGAAGTGATACATATTGAACCGAGTGAGAGGAACTCACACAGGGGGTTTAACCCAGAGTTTAATATAGGCCTAACACACTCGTATATGCATGCGCACACACACACAGTTTCCAGGTCCAAACGTCTACTCGTTTCAGTGGAGATTATGGAGATAGATTTGTTGCATAATTCCAAACAAACAGATTATGATCCACAAATAAATGTAAAGAGATGAACAAAAGTTAAACATACTGACAAACAAAATAGAATGAGATCTACAAATAAATATAAGAGTTTCACAAATAAAAATTAAAACAAAATCCACAAATAAAATGAGATTTGTAAATAAAATTTAAAAAACACAACTTGGCCTGACATTAATTTGTAAATCGTGTCCTGTATATTTGTGGATCGCTGTGCACATTTGTGGCTTTTGAAACATTTCTAGTGTCAAGACGCTGACAAATTCACAAATGCGTGGACTTCACCCACCATCTACTCAAGCCAATCAGATAACCGCCACATTTCGCTGAACCATCTTAGCACATTCCAAATGTTTCAAAATCCACAAAAATCTGTCTCCATATGAAAATACCATATAAAGACCATTTCTAAGGACTATTTATTCACATTTACGCTGAGCATTTAAAAACTCCATGTACACTGCAGTCTCTAAGCTCACAGTGTTCAGACACCAATATTTTAACCATTCATGAGAGATGAATCACTGTCTGGCCATCTGAGATTTCAGTTTGAAGATAAAGGTTTTTTTCATGGGTATTACAGCACACCATGAGTGTATATTTGCACCGTTTGCTATTTGCATCTTGCATCTGACAGAACATTTGGACCCGGAAATTGTGACATGTGACGTAAGAATTACCAGGCCGATTGCTGGAGGTCCAGACACCATAATATTCCACACAAAAGACAAACAGATTAATGAATGTACAAATATTTCGTGAATGGGCCGTCCTAAAAAAAAAAATTACGAGAATTTTGTGACAATGAATGGACTATTATCCAAAAGACTGTAGCAACTAAAGGCCCAAACACAGATGTGAACCCTGAAAAAATAATCACGGCCGTTTGAGCGAAATCAATGTAATAATTTGACATACAGCAGTGTTGTCTGATGCTGACGGCAGGTCCCCTGAAAAATATTTTGCCACGCACAAAGGCTTAGCAGCGAAGTCAAGTCCTTCCCTTAATTACCTGCTATTGTATCACACGTCTCCCGCCCATCCCCCGCCACAGTAGGGTCCCATTTTAACCAGGCTCCCCATATGCCCCAGCTCACTTGTTGGCCTTTCCTCTTTGCCACCATCTGGCATATTAGTTCAGCCAAAATGAAAAAAAGAAAGAGCCAGACACAATGAGACAGAGAGCTAGCCCATCTGCTCCCTGCCAGACTCCCCAATCATTACTACACAAAAGCTGCATTTACCCTGCTACACAATCCACCGTTTTTAAACCTCTTATCCCCGCCGCTATCGTCGCTCGGAGAGGAAGTCATTCTTCAACCTGATTATGAATGTGTTTTCTTCAAGCAAACTACTAAATACGAACCATTAGGAGAGAAAACGCAAGGTAAAGATGCGAAGGAAGCGAGCTCCACAAGTTCGTCTTGACAGGGAAAACGATCCCTCGTCAAGTCAGGGCTGGAGTCGCAGAAGCCTCGCTCACACTCTCCCCTGACGAACACGCACCAATGAGCATGCCCGCTCCGGCGGAAATGGCTGACAATCAAAGTGTTGTCGTCAAACACGGAGCAGTGACAGGGCAAAGATCGCTGCCGTCTGGCCCTCAGAGAGCACACGCTCGCGCATTGATCCACCTTCTATCGGGCTTGTCATCACAATGAACTCACTACTGTGTTAAACCACAGGGGTGATACTGGATACAAATACATTATAGACTTAAAGTCAACTGGGCTTCAGTGGACAAGCACCTCCAGCTACTACTATAGCATGAGCATGAGATAGATAGATAGATAGATATATATAAAATGCCTTTAAGCAACAAGTTGGGTTTCAGAAATAAAAAAAGAAATTGATTTTTAACAAAAACTGCTCAAGACCGACCTACCATGAGCTCTGAGGTTATCAAGTTATGATATTTGCTTCTGTAGAAGCCAAAAGTCAGTGTGATTTTAACATTGTATGTAATTGCCAAATTCCCTTTGAAGAACTACAATATCCTCAATCCCAAAGTGGGCAGAGCCTTGAATACACCAATCAGAGAAGTCTGTTACCAGAGAAGCAGGAAGCACACCAAAACTGCCCCTCCCATAAAACATTACATATATTAACTAGCAATTACATAACCAACTCAGTCGTTTTTGAAATCCCAGTGGAGGAAACAAACGGGAAAAATACTGGGACGATCACTGTTACCATCCAGAGACATTTGTAGCAGCCTTTTAGCAAAATGTGCATTCACACTAAATGTTTTTCCTCAGAGTTTGGTAAAAAGGAAAAAATAATAGATGCCATTTGCGAAACCTTTCGTTTAAGTCCTAATGGAAATGCCAAACACAACGTGTCCTGACCTCTGCATATTCAGAACGCCTAATTGCACATCCAGACTCTGTGCTTTTACAACGCCAGCGAGAAGGCTGCGATCTATTTCTGGCTGCGTGGTCACACTATTGTGTGGGTGCAGAAAACTTCTGCTGCATTAAACTAATTTTCCAGCAGCGCAGCCCACGACGACACTTAAAGTGCAAAACAGGTCATCAAGTGGAGTGAGTGGAAGAGGAGGTCTAATCCATACGAGGAGCTGGAGTTAATTCATCAGAGTGCCCGGCTTGTCTAAACTGCCATTGCCCTGGTGTTCTGATTACATTAGCAGGGGGAAAAAAGGCTGTTGCTACGAATAGAAGACACAGCGAGCAGCTGTCGCGGTCCGAGAGGGCTGATGTAAGCCCCTATTCTCAGTGTGTCCGGGCCGGTTTCAATTACGCACTAACCCCTGACCCCACGCTGCTTGTAAGCGAGAGATGAGAAGAGGTGCTGGGCTTGACGCCTAAGCTCCAAACAGCAAAGACAGAATGGGATTTGGTCGCTCTAAATGAGGAGTTTGTGGCACTGTCCCTTCTCAAAGTGAATGGGATTCCATCTGTAGTATGTATTTGGGGGATGGGCGGTTGCTTTTCTTTGCCTTTTCGGAGCTGTTTTCTATAGACACGGCTACACTTTAGACGGTGGCGTGAGGCCACCTCTTCTGTTCTTCTTTCTGCCCTTTTTGACCCTCTGTCTGTGGTCAATGTGGAGATTGCCAGAAAGAGACAGCTGCACTCCAGGCTTCCCGCCTCAGTTCCCTGTTGCTCTTTGAGCCTTTCTCTGTTTTCCATTGATTTCTCCATCACCCTCTCCACTGCATGTATCTGCCGCTTTAGAAAATTTCATCTCTGTGGGGTGGACGAGGACTAAGTTTCCCAGCCTGAAAATAAGAGAAATTCGAGACCCTTGGCTTTGGCTTCGTGGCAACATTGTCCTTCCTCTCCAGGCAAAGAGAAATCCCTGGGGAAATCAGATAACATGCGGCCACATACAAAATTCAAGGCCGATAATCAAACCATCAATTGTTGGGATCAAGTCAAATGCGTTTGGCAGACGTGGATGGGCTTTTAAATGCACATCACATGAAACAGCAGGAGCTGGTCTTCCATTACAGTACAAATAATTCATACCCTAAGAGATTACTGTAAAGATGAAAAGATATCAGAGACTTTCAATGCCAGAGATTCCACACCAAACGCGATCAATTTGAGCCTGCGGTGCGTTTGCTGAAAGATGCTGATGCTGGCAGTTCCTTCTCTGATTCAGTAAGCACAGATTTTTCTCCCTAATTATGGTCAAATTACAGACTCTGGCTGCGGGATCACCAGCCTCTCCTCCCATTCTCTCCCACAATCCTTCATTCTTTTGTGAGGACGGGGAAAATGCGACATATCTGTTTTGAAAACTTGATGGAGCGCGCTGCGGTGAGCTGAAAGTGTTTACTAAAAGGAGCCATTTTAGCGTCTCACATTTTCATGAACTCACTCAATTTGGCACAATCATCTGCAGCTCCCTTTGCAAAAAAAAGTAGCCAACTGGTCTTTACTAAGGATAAGTGGGTTGTCCTGGCTTTGGTATTTCAGGTTGTTATTAATTCATTTTTAATTCACAAACTGTCAACATAATATGAATTGCACTGTCTGAAAAGTCGTGTTTCTCAATTCAAGTACTACAGTCATTCTCAGCAAACAGAAACTAACCAACTCAATGCTGTTTTAGAGCATCTTGCTTTGCTGTGTTTTCAAAATGTTGCATTCATCCAATAATGAAAATACTGTCATCATTTACTCACCCTCATGTCATTCCAAACCCATAAGACTTTTGTTCATTTTTGAAAAACAAAGATATTTTAAATGAAAAAGATGGTTTTACAGAGAAATCTTTCACACTTTAAAAAATAAATCAAGCGGTTTCATCCAAGTGATTTGAAGAGGAGCTCAACTGTACTTGAGAGAACAAACCCGATTGGTTCTTGCAGAACTCAAACAAACTTGTGTGACACACAAGTACAAACATGATTGGTTCTCGCATGTTCAGCAAGCACATTTGGGCTTCTGTTTACCATATTTGATGCACTCTATCTATGTGCGTTCAATGTTTATATGTGAATAAAAGCCTAAATTAAATGTGTTTGTTACATAAAGCGACTGTGTCTCTTCAGAAAGCCAGGGGGAAAAATAAGATCTATTAACATGGATTTCTTTAAGAACATTTTGAAACGTCTGAAGCATTTTGGGGGAATGAGCTTTCAACAGGGGGACAGAAATCTCTCAGGCTTCATTAAAAAGCTTCATATTGTTTCAATTATGAATTTAAGTATCGAGTGAACTAACCTTTAAGCTTTTTAAAAGGAGTCTTGAAACCTCTATTTATATCACGTTGTGCTTCGTTGTGAACCATTGTGAAATGCACCTGATCAGGATCAGATGACCTCACAATCAGCCTAATTATACAGGTCTACCTTGTGACCTAGGAACTTGTTGATTTTGAAAACAGTCGTTTGGCACATCCCTAGCATTTACATTGTACTCCAAGAGACTTCAAAAAGAACAGCAATGAACTATCATGAAACATGATGAAATTACCATGATACCATGCCCAAAAATCATTCTGCTCGTACCATTCTGTCATCCCAAATCAAAAATTGTGTGTCATCTGACATATTCAAAAAAGGCCCTTTACACTGAGTAAGATATCTGGACCACATGCAAGTCAATGAACTCGCTGAGTCTAAATGCCACAAAAGGTTAATGACTAGCCGTTACGTTACTCAATGGCACACACTGGACACACTTCATTTGACGAGCAGCCAAAAAGCTGACAGCCCAGAAAAAGCAATTGTGTCATCTAGGCTCAGCATAAACATGATTTCTTTTAAAGAGAAAGCACTTCAAAAAACATGAGCTGGAAAGCTATAACTGACATGATAAAATGTAGAAAAATACTTGTCCAAGTGGTTATATCAACATCCTCAGTCAGATGCCACAGTTAATTTGACACAAAGAAGGCTGTGAGGGACAGAAGTACAATCCGTTCAAAGACATGAATCTCAAAACATTTACAAATTTACATAAGAATTTCAACTAGCCAAAGACTTATATAGAAATTTGTTCTTCTCATGTCATAATCTCTTAGGTCGCATCTATTTTTCCTATTCTTTCCAAATTTGTTTGTCCACCAGAAATGTGTGGAAAGTACAGAAGCCAGTTTCTGTCACTGAATAAAAAAGGTAGGCCTAATTGAGACTTTTTCTCTCACAATTTTTAAAACTCGCAATTCAGACTATCTTTACCAGAATTGTATTTCTTGAAATTCCAAGTTTACGTATCACAATACTGACTTTTTTCTGAATTCATATTAAAGAGACGCCTAATTTTGTGGATGAAAGGATCAATCTGTAGCACAAAAAATATTTGTTCAAGAAATGTTTCGTATGAATATTACATTCAAATTTATATCGATGCACAAAATCACATTTTACATTCACGCTAAAAAAATAAAATAAAAGGCGCTTCCAGTATTTCATCAGCTGCCGATGTAATTTCACTGCCATCAAATTCAACATGGCATCTACTCTGACTAAAGTCCATACTGTCTATACCGGTGATACCATATGACATCAACACAACAGAGTGATCACATGACACAAGAAAACAAAAGCATTTCTAAACACTGGCAGTGACACTAACCCTTTTTCTGGGGGGTCCTTTATCTTCCTCCTTCCCTCCCCTGACACTCTTGGCATGCTTGGCGGTCTTCTGCTCTCCTGGCTGCTTGATGGTGATGCGGATCTCAGGAGGACAGATGTAGTTCTCTAGATTCTTAGGAGGCTTCTTGGCCCGCTTGGTCGTTTGTATCTTCAGCTTCAGGCTGCCTTCAGAGAAACTGGCCTCCTTGATGGAGAATTCCTGCTCCTCCAGCCCATCTCCCTGCCCCCATCTCTCACTGTCCGCATTAGAAGTAACATCGATGTCCTTCCCCAGACCGAGGTCTTCGTCCTCTTCATGGTCCGGTTGCTCTCCAGGTAAAGGGAGGCTCTTGATTGGACTGGCGAGGAGACCCACCTCACTGAGATCTGCTCTGTTGATGGTGGTAACAGTGGAGAAGAACTCTTCGTTCCCTTTGGGCCGGGACGTCCGAGTAAGGTCTCTTTGCTCCATTGACTATCTCGAAGCTTCGTCCAAGAATCAGGAAGCAGAGGGACCCAAAAAGGGCAGAGGGTCACCGGTCCAGGTGATTGAGTTTAATCAGAGGGATGTGATGGTTTTTGGCTCTACTGCTCCCGAAATCTTATAAATCTCGTTAAGGTGGAGTTTTTCCCAGGTGAAACTGAAAGTAGAGTCAAAAAGAACAAATTATTAGTTCATTAAAACTATAAACACATGCGTACATGTCCAGACACGCCAAAGCCTATATGAAAACATCTTTACATCTTTTCTAACCAGACATGACACAATAAAGTCCATTTCTTTCAAGATTAATCAGAATTTTTGTCATCCTAACCAGCCGCAACAAGCAACGAGTTACAAAACGTCTTGTTAGCACTTGGTTTCTATTTCTGTTACATTGTGTTGGGTAGCTCCGCCCCCAGACAAATCTCATTGGTCCAGGGATGTAAACACAGCTGTGTATTACACAATACTAAATGTCTTTTCACTTAATTTTAATTAGAGATTTACCAATACCACGTCATATATCGGCTGTTATTAGATATGTACTTTTATTTATCATCTTTAACTAAAACTTTTTTTATCTTAATTTTTAACAAATACTCATTTTTAATACCGTACATTATAATGGCTAAATTCACATTAATACCACTGATTTTAGTTTTTACTTTGTATTTAAAATGCATTTAGAATTTAGAATTTTACTATCTCCATTTATCTCAGTGTTATTGGCCATTATATTAAAATAATTGATGGCTTACTGATTGAATTTAAATGTAAATTTTAAAAACTTCAGTATGGTGATTAAATACTTCCTCAGTACCGTAATTCCTATTTAAGTGGGCAAGGTGAATTACTGAACAAGACAAATGTGTCTTTGTTAAACCACCAATTAATCAGCATTGGGGTTTAAGCACACAGTCTTCAACCCGAAACAGTTGTACCGCTGGCTCCAGGCAAACTCCCTGACACCATAATTACATTGCTGACCAGCTCATTTGCTTTAGTGGTCAGTTGAGTAAGCCTAGTCACGGTGTGAAAGTCAACAAATGAGGCCTCTGGCCTAGTGATAAACACTTTCCAGACATCAAACAGACCACAACCTGAGCAACCACAGACCTGGAAAAGCCCAATTAGGGTTGAATATAACACCTCAGCAGCACACACATAGCATCAAATTGGGTATTGAATGAATTTTTTGCAGGTTACATTCAACATATCAATTATATCACTCAAACAAACCATGGCTGACAAAATCAGTCTAAAAATAATTCTAAAAAGCGTTCTGATTGGCTCAGACATACGGATGTTATGTCATACCTATGTCAATGCCTGGAGACACACACGGTAGATAAGCCTGACAAAACAAAGTTGACAATAGCCGGAATGGTGGACGGTGGCAAATTTAACACTAATCCTTGAAATAAGCAGTTTCTATTTCAGAGAGGAGTTCAACACAAACTCTCCATCCCCCAAGCGTCAGACGCATGATGTCAGTATTGATGTATATAGATGGAGGGTTTGGAGCATTGAGCTCAGGCTCTCATCTGCTGTTGGCTTGCTGTCAGACAGAGCTCAGTGTCATTTACCCTTTCAACTGCCAGACAGGTGACAGATGAGAGGCTACTGAAAACAACGGCAGCTATCGCAAGACAGCTTGGATCCACGCTAGACTAAACAGCTCTATCTATCCATCATATCATGACAGTCAAAATGGCATGATTCTCATTCCAGTCCGTGTCGACTCAAACACAGCCATTCACAAATCCTGAAACCCAGTTGTTTATCTCTCACTTGTCTGTACCTCTGAATAGTGTCCCAATGCATCTTGGGTGTTCTAGCTATTTGGCAAACGGACTAAAAAAACATGACGTAACACCACAGTGACCACATACACGCTGCAGCTAAAAATGGTTGTCATTCTTTATTTAAGGGCTTAATCCTTTTCTGCACAAACATGGTTCAATTTGTGAAAAACATAAAAGGGTAACTGTCTTCATTACTTGTAGTTATGAGTTTATTTCTTGTAATCATGAATTAACACAGTATCTTACATTTTACTATATTTCTTGTAACTGTGACTACATTTCACTTAATTGCAACTTTATTTCTTACAGTTGTGAATGCATATTTCATAACTACCACTTTTTTCACATAACAGTGGCTTTATTTTTCATAACCATCACTTTATACAGTATCTTATGATTGGGACTATATTTATTGTAATTGTGACTACATTTCACTAAATTGTAACTTTATTCCTTAAAACTGTGAAATGTATCTCTCACAATAGGCACTTCATTTCACACAATAGTGACTTTATTTCTAATAATTATGACTCTTATTTCTAATAATGGTTACACTTTAGTATAGGGACCAATGCTCACTATTAACTTAGTTGCTTATTAGCATGCCTATTAATAACATACTGGCTGTTTATTAGTACTTATAAAGCACATATTCTGCATCCCTAATCCTACCAAATAACTAAACTTAATAACTACTTTACTAACTATTAATAAGCAGCAAATTAGGAGTTTATTGAGGCAAAAGGCCTAGTTAATGGTTTGTGAATAGTGAGAATTGGCCCCAATAACCATAAATTTATACAGTCTCTCACAACTGGCACATAATTGCAACTCCATATCCATTATATTTTGTAATATAATCGTCTCAATATTTCACAGTTTGACTGTTCTTACTTTAAACTATTTCACAATTACTTGTTTTATTTTTTACTCTGGAAGCAGAAACGGACATTCGTCGTTTTGGTTATTTTGGGTAGTGACAACCAAATTCATTCCCTAAATGTTAAACTTTGCGCAATTCATCACGCCCCTTTTGTGCTACTGACATTAATGCCTCAAATTGGGTTTGTGAGGTGTGGTGTGCAATTAATTTTCTTTACTGCAAGTGCCCAATTAGAAACCTCCTAGAACAACCTAGCAAGCTACAACCAACCAAAGCAAGTCACTAGCACTATTTTAGTCAAAAATATCTACACAATATGGATTCAACTGATGACGTTAATGTTTTCTGTTTACAAACAGGAGTGGGTTTTTTGTGTATGTATGTACACACAAAGATTCACAAGTAAATACGGTTGTTCAAGAGCCCAGTCAATAATCAGTTAGTTTCCTGGTTGTATAAGTGTAACGCATACACTCACAAACATAATGCCCCTTACACAATACTAAACCCTAAGACCCAGTTTATGTAACAGAAAGCTCTGTCTGGCAGAGTGGGCACGCTAATTGTGTAAGAAAACAGTCGGCTCATGAACAGGTTTATTATTATCACAAATATGCCCCGGGCAGACCGTGGGTAACTACAACACATAAAGCAGTTCTGTGTCAGCAGCGCTGCCTGTGGCAGACTCGGGGGGGGGGGTATAAATTCAGACGCTCATACTCAAGGGGCTTTACATACTGATCTGCCCTCTTTTCTGACGCATCTCAATTAAGATGATCAGAGCATCGGGGGGCAATTATCTGAACAAATTCATCTAAATCAGCTCAACAAAATCAGCTCAACTGGTTTAATGATGACATAATGCAAAAAATTCAATCAAATGCCTGGCGTTTTAATAAGTTACTGAAAAGTTCACAATGAAACTGTAATCAGGGCTTAACAGAAAGGATAATCAGCTGACCTGGGTTTCGGATGAAAGAACTGCCAATTGCCCTGTCAGGCCAGTGTTGTGATGTCACTGAATTTCATACGTACATTTTTAAGGCTTAAAGGGATAGTTCACCCAAAAATGAAAATTTTATGCTGATCTGCTTACCCCCAGGGCATCCAACTTTGTTTCTTCAGTAGAACACAAACAAAGATTTTTAACTCAAACCGTTGCAGTCTGTCAGTCAATGGGACCCACGGCTTTGAGAGTAAAAAAAAAAACTTACACAGACAAAACCAAATTAAACCCTGCGGCTCTAAAGACACGAAACGATCGATCTGTGCAAGACACTGAGATTCCTAATTGAGATTGGCAATGGTCCATTTGAGAGATAGGTGGCGGTAATGCACTTATAAGTCTGCGATCCGCCGTAAAGCAAGAAGAAGACACGTCACACGCCGGCTGTTGTGAACGCGCTCAGGACAGTTGGACATTGCGGTGGATCAGAGGTAAAAAAACGATATAAATACTATTCAGTTTCTTGCACAGACCAATTGTTTCTTGTCTTTAGACCTCAATGTATCGTCACGAGCCATGGGGTTTAATTTGGTTTTGTCTGTGTATGTTTTTTTGACTCTCAAATCCGTGGGTCCCATTGACTGCCATTATATGACTGACAGACTGCAACGGTTTGAGTTAAAAATCTTCGCTTGTGTTCTACTGAAGAAACAAAGTCACTTACATCTTGGATGCCCTGGGGGTAAGCAGATAAACATCAAATTTTCATTTTTGGGTGAACTATCCCTTTAAAAACTAAACTCCTAAAAAAAAATCTTACTGTTTTTAATATGACAGTATATATTGTTAAGAAGTGAGATGTATGTTCTTGACTTCTTTCAAAGCCTGTGCTCTAAGGACTTTTTTTGAACTGACACAATCTGTAGTCGGGTGTCAAGACTGTCTGCTGTGGTGAGAGGATTCCTCTCTGTCCCAGTCCCTTTTAAGGCCATGAACAGTGAGCAGGCTTGAGGTAGACTCACAAATAGCCTTCCCAAACAACCATGCTCACAATTTGTTGAGATCCTGTCTGGTAAACACAGAGGAAACACTAAGTAGCTGTATTACCATCTTTTTGATTAAATGGGATGCATTTACAATTTAAACTCCTTTGAAATAATAAATATACTTTCATTCTGAACTGTTTACAATAATTGTTCCGTAAGTTTTCTATTTTTTACAGCCACAAAACGGTCTTCAATCTTATTCAATATTAAGCATGTACACTGAAAAATAAAATTAAGGTAAGTGGTCACAAACTATTTATTTTAGCTACATTTAATTAAAAAATGTTGAAAGTTAGTCAACTAAATTTGTTTATTTAAATGTAGCTAAAATAAATTGATTGCAACCATTTACCTTAAAAAAATTTAGTAAACTCAATGAATCATTTTTTCAGTGTATTTATTATTGTGATTTCCTTCATACATGTAATACACATTTTAATTTGTTTAAATTAAAATGTTTTGGTGAAAATGTCAGACTTCTCTCTGGTGACGTATGAACTTCTCCAATCATTTAGTCTGCTTAAAGGGATAGTTCATCAAAAAAGTAGCCTACATTTTGACATGATTTACTCACCCTCAAGTTGTTCCAAACCTGTATGAGTTTATTTCTTCTGTTGAACAAAAATGAAGATATTTTGAAGAATGCTGGTAAACAACCAGTTAACTTTAGCAACTTTAACAATTTTCCCATGCTATCTGGAAGTCGGCTACCGTCAACTGTTTGGTTACCAACATTCTTCAAAACACCTTCTTTTGTGTTCAACAGAAGAAAGAAACTCATACAGGTTTGGAACAACTTGAGGGTGAGTAAATAATGACAGAATAGTTTTTTTTGGGTGAACTATGCCTTTAAATCCCACCCTTCTACTATGAACATCTTTCATTTTTTCTTTTTTCATAATCCATTACACTCAGATGTACATCACAATAAGGAAGAAAATATCTATCACTACTTCCTTTTCGTTGCAACTTTAATGACCAAATAAAAAGCGCAGTAAAATCATTGCAATATTTACAGTGTTGCTATATATATATATATATATATATATATATATATATATATATAGTAAATACTGGAAATACCTCCCAGCCTAACTTTACTGGCAAGAAACACTTGTCAGTTATATTTCCCATGGTGCTATGGAGGGCTGCGAGGGACAGAAGTACAGTCTGTTCAATGTAATTTCTATCAACTGGAATCTTTTTGGCAAGACATATTTTCAGTGTTTGGTCAGCTTGAACGATCGAACACCCATGTACACAGCAGCACACCATATTGAACGGACAGCATTTCTCCCACACAGGCTGATTTTCGTTTGTGTTAAATCAAATAAGGCGTCTACTCTGGCTAACATCAATAGGCTCCTCAGAAGTGGCACGGCTGACACATGCCCTGCAGTTCTACAAATGAAAGGAAACTTCACAATCTTGGCCACATTTGTTCAAGACATCAATTGTCATGACATGGCTGAATTACATACTCTTTGTTGCGTAGCTCTGGGCGGCTACGCAAAGTATATTCTACAACAGTGGTGGGACGTAAATAAACACTCACCGGTCGCATAAGGTTGCCAGGACTGAAACCGAATTAAACTAAATGTGTCTGCGGTCTAAAAAAATCATGCTTTCTTTTCCAGTGCCTTGACCTGATGCAGTCACAAAGTGAAGCAAGCTGACCATGATCTTAATTTCAAGGCCAGTGAGGAAATCTGGTTTCTTGAATGGCTGAGTTGTCACAACAGACAACACTAATGAGAAAAGGTGCTGAAGTTACATGAGGGGCATGGCAGAAATGATGATCTTTACAATCTAATCACCTCAAAAAGAAACAACAGATACAAGTAGGCCTGCAAAATAAACTGAACTGAAATCACAGCTGTCTTGAGTAATTACTAAGCCACAAAAAAGTTAATTAAACAAATATACTGTATACTTGCACTCTTTGTTGTTGGTTACTACACAGAGCACTGTTTTTATTGGCAGGAGACTGTGGGCAAAACACGACTCAAGTGACCGCCGCCTTAAAAATGACAAAACAGTCTTACATTAGTAACTGCTGATGTTCACCATTTTCACCTTTCCAATGTAAGTCTATGAGGGTCTGTGTGTTGTAGTTGTAGATGCAAAAAAATATGATTTAAATTTAATTTAAAGAACGCAATGTCATTTAAATTAGCTACAGAATTATTAAGGTTGTAGTGGAGATGATATTAACTAAAGGGTTCACAGTGTAAATGTTAGGAAACAATATTGTTAACTTCCGAATAAAGCTTTTCTTTTATTAGGTGACTGTGAGAAGTGTCTGCCTCAGTTGTAATTTCTAATTATGTTACTCTGAAATTTAACAATTTATTTAAAGCTGTAGTCCGTAACTTTTTTTTTTTGTGCTCAATTTACAAAATTAATATACCCTGCTAAAAAAAAAACAATAGAACCCTGCCCAAAACACAATAGAAAATGTAATGGATTTAATGGTTATAATGGGAATTGTATTGGTTTTAATGGAAACTATAATGGTGTCTACTGGTATGTGATGGATTCTATTGGTGGGATGTTAAATCCTATTGGAAAAATGCCCAAAACAAACTACAAAAAGGAATTTTGTAATGGTTTTACTGGAAAAAGCGAATGGTTTATAATGGTATTTTAATGGAAACCATTAGAATTTCTGTGATGGTTTCGATTGGGCATCTATTGTTTTTTTTAGCAGGGTAATAAGCGAGTACATCATGAATCCATTTTCCAAACCGTGTTTTTGGCTTATCCTGAATCACTACAGTACACCTATAATAAGCGTTTATAATCTGACTATTTCAGACTGGTACTGGTGGAACCGCTGCGGAGTAGCCCAGTACCTGCGTGATTTGTCTTAGACATAAACAGAGAGAAGTAGCTCCAGCTACAATGTTCTACTGCAAGACGCACGCAGTTCTGTTTATTAACCGCTAGAGCGCCAAAAGTTACAGACTGCAGCTTTAAAGGGACAGTTCACCTAAAAATGAACATTATGTCATTACTTACTCACCCTCATGTTTTTCCAAGCCTCTACAACTTTCAACAGACATGAAGTTCTTCTCTCATGCTTATTGTCCCTCCTTGGAATGAAATTATATCTGTTCATCATATAAAGCAATTATTTATTTTTAGAAGATATGGATTACTTTTACAATGTCTTTATGAACTTTTTGAGGCATAAAAGTTTTTGGTGGAATAGACTTTTAATGGAGGGACAGAAATCACTCAGATTTTATTAAAAACATCTGAATTTGTTTCGATAGATGAACTGAAGTCATACAGGTTTGGAATGACATTAGGGTGAGAAAATGATGACAATTTTCATTTTTAGGTGAAATAATGGCAAATAAAAATGCTTAGCACTTCATTCCATTCCATAAGAATAATATCCAATTACTTCATGAGCATATTTTACTGAAAATCACATTGTTCACAGAAATCAGGGATGCTGTGTAAAGCTTGCCTGCGTGTGAACAGTAATAAAGGTCAATTTAGAGGCATTCAATGTTATTGGTTTCTTCAGTTTTTCATACCCTACTTCAGATGAGAGCTGCTGTTTAAGTGTAATCTTTTGCCCTTTTGTGATTTTACTTGCTTAGCAACAGCAAACTGAAGGTCAGTGTTTACCACTGTGTGCTTCAAATCACAACTGCAAACAGATTCAAATAACCACTTCCTTTTCTATATTAATAGATAAGGTTTACAGGTTTTTTTTATCAAATTTAAGGATCAAGCATAAATCAAAGTCTGACTGATTGTCGCTTTTGATTACTGACAATACTGGAGAGTTATCCATCAACACAATCCCTGGTGCCGGCCATCCCGAGTAACTGAAACACATCTGATACCGTCCTTCTGCAGCAAAGTTTCCAAATGTGCAGCCAATCCCACTTGAACTCACAAAAAAAAAAAAAAAAACCTGCCGCCCTTGTCTTGTTTTCTTCGATGACAAAAGCAAATGGATTTCTGCCAAAATGTAAATTTTAAACTGAGGAGAGATCGGAATTTCGACCGCAGCAAAAACAAAATGGCTGTAGTCAAAAGAAGAAGAAAAAATGAAACGGTCCTCCTCCCCCTGTAGCTTGCTGCCAAAAGGTGTTCTTGTTCTGATATTTGGTTTGGAACGGCTGCCAAAAATTAGATATGTCCTTGGATATCTCCCTCTTTCCTTTGTCTCCTGTCAGGACTTGGCTGTCCTCCAGTGCAACTAGCCATAGCCAGGAACAGAGGGAGCTCCATTCACACACATAAACATCACTTTGGATTTATCCTTTGCTCAAATACTGTGGTTCTTTTGTGTAATCGTATACTCTGCATATGGATACAATAGGTTTTCTGGAATCTTTTTGTGGGCAAGCGCTCCATAAGTAGATGTGTTTGTGTTTTGATAAACGTGTTCAGTCTCCTCATCTGACCTGGGTTTTTCCATTGGCTTTCTATGAAACGATGAAGACTAACAGTTCCTCTTCCATTCTGAAACAACTAGGCTACACAGTGATACAACACTCAAATCAAGATTTTATATTGTCCCGAAACTCTATATAGCCTCTATTATTGATCACAGTATTGTATTGAGTATTTCATAAGATTTCAGTGAAGACAAACCAGTGCTTCTGACCAAACCCTGATGCAACCAAACCACTCATTTCTCTCAAATTAGGTTAAATGCCAGATTTGAGTTCATATTTCTCTTCAGAACTTCAATATTTGTGCTAACCACAGCATACATATTGAGAATATGTCTCTACTAAGCAACAATATGTGATAAATTGTGAACGTTGTTGTAACAAAACAGATCAAATTCAAACAGTTCACCCATTCTGCTATCATTCATGCACTCTCATGCCATTCCAAACCTGTAAGACTTTCTTTCTTCTGTGGACAATATTTTGAATAATGTTGGCAACCAATTTTGATTACCATTGACTTCCACTGTATCGACAAAAAATTGGGATTTTTGGGTGAGTTATCCCTTTAAGGTATGATATTCAAAGCATATCACTTGGCTTGCTTTCTAAAATGATATCGGTCTCCTAAAAGTTGTGTTTGACAAACAAGCTGTGTCAAAATTAAAAGTTGGCATGAAATAGAAGTTGTGATAGTGTTTTCTTTCCTATTGAGACATATATCCAAATAAAAGTGTCTCAAAAGAGAAAATGTATTTGTTTTCACAAAACAGTGCAATATTCCTTTAAAATTATTATAAGAAATGAGAATTTTGGTGGCTTTAAGTTCCCCTGGAGAACATTCTGCCTGCGTCCCAATGTGCATACTATCCATCCTAAATTCTGTGTGATATTAGTAATTTTCAATACTATTTCGGGCAGATAGGGTGGATAGTATGCACATTGGGACGCAGGGTCTGTTTCAATCCAAAAATGCTCAGAAAACCACTCAGATCACCTTGTCATAGCTCCTCCCCTTTCTGCAATTAGGCACAGACTCAGCCAATCAAATGAGGGGCACGATACTAATCTAAGATCTGATAGGCTATATATGGAGAATATTAATAATTACTGAAATTCTCGTTCTGAATAATATCCGATCATGGTAAACGTCAGCAAAGATTATCTCGACCATGACAGATCAGATATGAAGCCAAACACTAGGTCAACAGTTTCATCATTGCTACCCATCACAGACAAAACGCTGATGTGTCTCAAAACCTAGCGAGACACCTACTTGACAGCATTTTAGGCAGCACAGGACGTTCAATTGCCCACAAACGCTGTCTAGATAGACTGCTCGCTAGGTTTTGTGACACATTCAGTCTGTAATGAGTACGAACACCACTGACATGGAAAGCAAGCCTACACGGTGGCTTATAGTGGAAATTACTATAGGCGCTTGTCAGTGCAAACACACGCCTACTCTCTATCAGCGGGAAACTGATGCATGGCCGCGATTACAGTAAATTACGCTGAATAATGCCTCTTCTTTTGAATATACCACTTTATATATCAGATCATACAGCTCAGGTACCCTCTCACTGTCCTTCAGGGTGAGTTAGATAAACATTCACCTTTTGTAGTCTATGGAACTGTTCCTCATCAATGATTGCCATAAGTATTGATAGATATGTAGATTTTGCTGCTTTAAGTCAAATTAAACAAACACTATAGGCAGACTGGCGATAGTCCACTTTTTTTCTTGTGGTTAAAATGGAGCTCTGCAGTTTGTAAGTGCTTCACTAATCCACAACAACCCGACCGGTTTACTCATTTCAGTTCAATTAACGTACAGATCAAGTAAGATAAGTAAATGATAATATCGTAAAAAAATGGCATGTTGAAATGGTGGTTAAAGGAGCGCAGAGGTAAAAACTCACCCATTTCTGAAGCTGCTGCTGCTGAAGTCTACGAGAGTAAATCCATCCACTAGATTATGACAAGCACTTTACAATCCCTCAAACTCGAGCAAACGGCGTTTTTATCGCTTTAAAATGGCGTCAGTTGCAATCTCGGGTGAGATTTCTTTTAGAAGGAAAAAGATAAATGAAGAGCGGTCGATTTGCGATCGATCAGTGGAGTGCGTCTGCAGATTCAGATGAAATGTGGACTGAAGCAGGAATATGCATTGCTTCCCTCTCAAATCATCAGACTCGGGGGTGGATCGAGCCTTCCCACTGCGGAGAAAACAAACCTGCTCTTACGATCCTTGATAATATCCAAAGTCCTGCGTTAGATGGCACACCGGAGCCGAGCGGTCGTGCAGGGCAAATATCCAGGGATATGCAGACTCTGGCGTTCCTGTTTCTGGACGTGTTTGATCGGACTTGAGCGAGTGTGATGTGACTCTTGCTGGACTCCCGCAGTAGTTTTTGATAATGATCGGTGTGCTCTGCTCCCAGCAAATGCTCTGACTGGCCCTGCCGACTGCTCTCGCGCGCCCTCTACCTGTAGCGCGCTACATAAAACAAACATTTATTTATTTGTTTGTTTGTTTGTTTGTTTGTTTGTATATCAATCACACGTTTATTTGTTAATTATTATTAACAAATATGTTCTAATTGTTGCTTGTAGCTCGATATGTTTATTTACTTATTTTTTATTTGTAATTTTTGTTCGACTGTTTGCTTGTAGCGCAAAATATTTATTTGTTTGTAGTGAAAAATTTATTCATTATTTTGTGTGTTGGCTCAAAATATGTATATTTACTTATTTCGTTTTTATCTGTTTGCCTGTAGCACAAAATATTTGTTTGTTTGTTTGTTTTTTCTGTTTGTTGGCTTGTAGCTCAAAATGTGTATCTGTTTTTATTTTTGAGTGTACTGTAAAAATTGTATAATTGTTTATTTATTTTTTTATTTTTGTTTGTCTGTTTGCTTGTAGCAAAAAAATATATATATCTGTATTGCAAAAATGTATTACCATAATTATTTTGTCTTATTTATTTTTATCTGTTTACCTGTAATGCAAAACATTTGTTCAGTTGTTTGTTTTTATCTGTTTGCTTGTAGTGCAAAAATACTTATTTAGGCAGTTATTTTTTATTTATTTGTAGTTTAATTATTTGTTTTTTCTGTTTGCTTGTAGTTCAAATGTATATTCATTAATTTTCTTCAGTTTTTGAGTGTACTGTAAAGTAAATGTATTTATTTATTTCATACATAAAATGTCCAGATTTTTTTAAATGTACATTTTTATGTTAAGTCAGTATTTTATATCACTATCCTATCACGTGAACCTGCATTTGTCCTTGATATCTTCACTGTTGGTTTCATTATGTTTAAGCAAAGAATTTATTGAATTTCAATATCCATCCATTTAGCACATTACAACTTATTTATCTTTATAATCAGTCAACAAAATCATTATATATCATGCCAGCCAACTTGTTATGGATAAAGCAGCTCACATGCTCCCTATTTTATTCAATTCTCTCAGTGACTATCAAACTGACAGACTGATATATTCATTTTATTTGGTATGGTTTGGGTCAAACAGCTTGTTAACTGACGTACAAAATGTAAATAGTTGCAAATACTCAGACTATATGTGACCCTGGACCACAAAACCAGTCTTAAGTGTCAATTTTTCAAAATTTCCATTGATGTGTGGTTTGTTAGGATATGACAATATTTGGCCAATATACAACTATTTGAAAATCTGGAATCTGAGGATGCAAAATGCAATGCAATTATATTACTGATCAAAAATTACGTTTTGATATATTTATGGTAAGAAATTTATAAAATATCTTCATGGAACATGATCTTTACTTAATATCCCAATGATTTTTGGCATAAAAGAAAAATGGATAATTTTGACCCATACAATGTATTTTTGGCTATAGCTACAAAATATACCCCAGCGACTTTGTGGTCCAGGGTCACATATTTGATTTAAAGAAAGCATAGCACATTATTCACCTCGTTTGGCCTTTAGACAGGATGGGTGTTTATATCTGAGCTGTGTATTGATTGAGAGAGAATGTAATGACACTCTGAGACCTCTTCAATATAGAGGTCAGCATCTGCTCCCTTGACGGCCAATCAATGTCTCGACTGTGTTAGTAAATAGTTCTCATTGGGCAACCTTGAAAATCGATGACGCTGCCGATTATTCAAAGAGGTTCAATTATTTTTCTAGTGGGAAAAAAGTTGCCATGGATACCACATATAAAGAGTTTAGAGGTTTGTGGGATGTGTGTGGACTACTGACTTTAATAACAGATAATGGAAATTATATTGTGACTTTGATATTTATATGCCTGTCTGAGGCCTGGAACATTTATAAAGAGCATATAATGTAAAGAAAGCAAGTGAGAGTGAATGTTGAGTTACATTTCTCAGATCTGTGAAGAAGCCGATAGGTGAGAGGTTTTGATGCGCTGTTTGTTTCTCACACTAATATGTGGTTTTAGTGTAACTTCTGCCACAGCACTTGAGCAGACATGTTACATGCAGAGTCTCAAAAAGCAACAGCTGTCGGTTTCAGAATTCATTGCCATGATCGTGGCTTTACATTACTGAAATGTTGAAGTATAACTAACCAGATATTTGAAAGACTTAAGTCTTTATAAGATTGTGAGCAAGTTACCAGCTTTTTTTTTAATCATTTTGTTTATCCTTTTTACGAGTTTCATCATTCTAAGTATATTTCTTGGACAGCTTGGGCGTAAACCAGTTCACAAAATTTCATTTTCAGAAGATACTTGTTAACTACGGTTTCACTAACTATTGCAAATACAGTGGGGCAAAAAAGTATTTAGTCAGCCACCAATTGTGCAAGTTCTCCCACTTAAAAAGATGAGAGAGGCCTGTAATTTTCATCATAGGTATACCTCAACTATGAGAGACAATATGAGGAAAAAAAAAAATACAGAAAATCACATTGTAGGATTTTTAAAGAATTAATTGGTAAATTCCTCTGTAAAATAAGTATTTGGTCACCTACAAACAAGCAAGATTTCTGGCTCTCACAGACCTGTAACTTCTTCCTTAAGAGGCTCCTCTGTCCTCCACTCGTTACCTGTATTAATGGCATCTGTTTGAACTCGTTATCAGTATAAAAGACACCTGTCCACAACCTCAAACAGTCCAACTCCAAACTCCACCATGGCCAAGACCAAAGAGCTGTCAAAGGACACCAGAAACAAAATTGTAGACCTGCACCAGGCTGGGAAGACTGAATCTGCAATAGGTAAGCAGCTTGGTGTGAAGAAATCAACTGTGGGAGCAATTATTAGAAAATGGAAGACATACAAGACCACTGATAATCTCCTCGATCTGGGGCTCCACGAAGATCTCACCCGTGGGGTCAAAATGATCACAAGAACTGTGAGCAAAATCCCAGAACCACACGGGGGACCTAGTGAATGACCTGCAGAGAGCTGGGACCAAAGTAACAAAGGCTACCATCAGTAACACACTGCGCCGCCAGGGACTCAAATCCTGCAGTGCCAGACGTGTCCCCTGCTTAAGCCAGTACATGTCCGGGCCCGTCTGAAGTTTGCTAGAGAGCATTTGGATGATCCAGAAGAGGATTGGGAGAATGTCATATGGTCAGATGAAACCAAAATAGAACTTTTTGGTAAAAACTCAACTTGTCGTGTTTGGAGGAGAAAAAATGCTGAGTTGCATCCAAAGAACACCATACCTACTGTGAAGCATGGGGGTGGAAACATCATGCTTTGGGGCTGTTTTTCTGCAAAGGGACCAGGACGACTGATCCGTGTAAACGAAAGAATGAATGGGGCCATGTATCGTGAGATTTTGAGTGAAAACCTCCTTCCATCAGCAAGGGCATTGAAGATGAAACGTGGCTGGGTCTTTCAGCATGACAATGATCCCAAACACACCGCCCGGGAAACGAAGGAGTGGCTTCGTAAGAAGCATTTCAAGGTCCTGAAGTGGCCCAGCCAGTCTCCAGATCTCAACCCCATCGAGAATCTTTGGAAGGAGTTGAAAGTCCGAGTTGCCCAGCGACAGCCCCAAAACATTACTGCTCTAGAGATCTGCATGGAGGAATGGGCCAAAATACCAGCAACAGTGTGTGAAGACTTACAGAGAACGTTTGACCTCTGTCATTGCCAACAAAGGGTATATAACAAAGTATTGAGATGAAATTTTGTTATTGACCAAATACTTATTTTCCACCATAATTTGCAAATGAATTCTTTAAAAATCCTACAATGAGATTTTTCTGGATTTTTTCCCCCTCATTTTGTCTCTCATAGTTGAGGTATACCTATGATGAAAATTACAGGCCTCTCTCATCTTTTTAAGTGGGAGAACTTGCACAATTGGTGGCTGACTAAATACTTTTTTGCCCCACTGTATACTTAGTCAATATCAGCTCATGACAAAACATCTTAAAAACCTTTTAAAGTTTCATTTACAGTTTCACAATTATCTTGCTCACCTGTTCTTCAGAATGACTGTTCAGACTGAGGATGACTATTCTTGTTCTCCTATTTACTCAACATCATTGTAGTCTCTGCCTGCTCACTAGTAAATCTAGAAGTTGTGAAATGAAAAATCATACGCTGCACAGAGAAGACAATTACTGAAACATGACACTGTGTTGACAATGGACACCTGACCTAGGTGTTCTCAGACTGGGAAAAACAAGTGTTAAGATCTTTCTGTCAAACAAAACCATTAAAAATATATATATTATAATAATTGAAGAAGTAAATAAAGAAGTCTTTAGAGCAAGATTAAAAACTACAGAAGAAGACACTTAGTGCTGTACCCTATAGCAAAACAAGCAAAAAATTGTGGAATAGTGAAGTTAAATAAATAAATAAGAGGAATATAAAATTGACATTGATTTAATGAAAGGAAAACTCGCTGAAAACAGAAGAAATACAACTTTAAACTTATTAAAAACTAAGCCCAATGATAAAAATCCAAAATTTAGTTTAAGCCCAAATGTAGTATAAGTTTAGAAATGAAAATCCAAATGTAGTTTAAGCCCAAGATCCTCCTGAGTATTTTGCTCATTGCTGCTTTCAGTAAATGTGTGTACATTTAAATAAATGTGTGCAAAAACTTATTTGATTCCAATGATTTTTGTTTTGTTTTGTTAGATATTTTGCTTTGTATTCAGAGCACTGACTAAATCAAACAAATGTGCTGCATCTCTCATTTCAAATGAAGCCAGTCTGATACAACTGATACGAAATGAATCACTGACGTTTCTCAAGCAAAGTACTGACTATAATTTAAAAACATTACATAACACTATAAGATTCACTTCTCAACCATCAAAAAGTCACTTATTCACTATATTGGATGCTGTTTTCATTATAAACCCGCCAGAAATCATTCTGTAATTTGAGGACATTGGGTTTAGCAGCAGTTAAGAAAATTTATCTGATGGGGTTAGTGCACAAAACCACAAATGTGTTTATCAAAGTCAGAGGAAGTGGGCGTCTTCATAAGAACAGAGCTTGTGCTAACCACTTCCTGTTGAGATGGGAAACTTCTGATGGCGATAGAAGGCGTACAGTAAACAAGTCAAACAAAAAGGTATCTAAGGGGGATTATGTTTTTGAAGAACAACTGTGTAATAATCACCACCGTCTGTTAAACTTATCTACTTACACTAGTAAGATACCACAAAAAAAGAAAGAAAAGAAAAGAAATGTGTGATCCATATGATTGTGTCAATTAAAGAATAGCATGCTGGTTGAATATTCATTTTGAACTGAAATCTAAGTGTGTCAAATGTGACAGTGTTGAGTCTGTCTTTGTTTGTTTTGAAGACAGAATACTTTAATACATTTACAAAAATGGAAGAGCATATCTCAATAGAATCACCTGTAATTGTTTCTGATTTATAATCTGCCCTTTATACGAAAATATACTTAGAATCAGCAGAAATGGTTTATGTTATGTAAATTGTCCCCTTTCTAAATAGGCCTATACATTGTGAGAAATAATAATGCAGAGAAAGGGGAAACATGACTTCAGTTGACTCGATATTCGCCCGTAATGGACATGACTTCGGTTAGATTATGTTTTAAACTGGATACCAATTTGTCAGTAACTACGGCCTATTTAGTAACTAGAGCTGTTTATGAAAATGCATGTAGTGCAAAGGAAAGGACAAGCGCGAGCTTTTTTTTTTCTTTTTCATTGACAACAGCGTCCTCTGCAGGAATCAGTTGATAGACTGATCTATTAATGTAATTATGGCATGACATCTATTTGTGATTACGTGATGAAAGCAACCGTTTAAAATGAACCATGAAGTCAAGCAAGAAAATTTGATTTAAAATTAAAGATTTGCTTATGAAACAATTCGTCAGTGATTCTAATATGTGAGGGTCGGGTCCCTTAATAAACTTCCAAGGGAGCTGCAAAATGCCTTTAATTATTTAAAATAAACTACAATATATACATTTAATTAAAATGCTAAATCTTCTGAAAATGTGCAATGTAATATTTCTTAAATATGTTAGAAAATTTGCATGCTTACCTCTGAGCTTTCACAGATATTTTTCACTGCAGCTCACAAGTTTGAGAAGCAAAACTGGTAAATCTTTTAGTCCCCTCAGTAACTGCCACGACCCTAAATTCAGTTCATTTTCTTAAATATTAGTCACAAAACTGCATTATAAAAAAGCTAAAATCTAATTTATTTGTTTGTTGATAAACAAAAAACTAAATGATAAAATTTTAAAAATCGATCAAATTATTTCTGCATTATTAAATCATTTTAAAAAAATACTATATTATTAAAATATGATTAACGAACCAATCAAATCCCATGCCATTTTTAAGTCCGTTTCCACTTACGGGACTTTTATTTGACCCGGAAATATAAAGTGCTCTTTAATACAGAAGGAAGTGCGACTTCACAAAGAACAGTTTTACAGTTTATATCATGGCATTAGATGTGAAGTCCAGAGCCAAGCGCTATGAAAAACTGGACTTTCTTGGTGAAGGACAGGTAAACGACATAACTTTGCTATTTCTGAGCTGTTGTTGTTCGGTTTAAAGGAGCAGCTCGTACTTTTTAGTGTAGCAGCAGCAGCAGCTGTTGCAGGTGCCTAATAATCGTTAATTGTATTAATGTATAGTGCCATTAATGCATTGTACAATTATTTTGCAGTTTGCAACTGTGTACAAGGCAAGAGACAAAACCACAAACACTATTGTTGCTATCAAAAAGGTAAGACACTTCAGTTAACACTTATTGGAAACTATCACTTTTGATCAAATTCTCATGTTTTAGTATTTTGCATTGGGTAGTAGAATTTTTTTTTTTAATTTTGTTTTTATCATTTACAAGTACTTTCATGTTAAAAGATGAATTTCTTGTTTGCAGATAAAAGTGGGGCACAGAACAGAAGCCAAAGATGGTGCGCATTGGATCTGTCATTATCTTTGATTATAACTTGTTTTTTTTTTTTTTTGAGTAATCAGTTTAATTTGAGTCTTATATATACACTATATATTCTGTTATCCAGGCATCAACAGAACAGCCCTTCGAGAGATTAAGTTGTTGCAAGAGCTCAGTCATCCAAACATTATTGGTGTAAGTCATGTCTATATTCATATAAAACTTTGATGCGCTGTTGTTGATTTATATGCTAATACTGACATCGGTGAACCTGTTTTCTATCTCAGCTTCTGGATGCTTTTGGACACAAATCCAACATCAGTCTTGTCTTTGATTTCATGGAGACAGATCTTGAGGTGACAACAATGCACTTGGACATTTTTTGTTTATCTTAGTAACTTCAACAAACTTATCACAGAGCAAAGCCATTAAGAAAAGTCCACATCAACACAGTACAAGAATGATGTCCCTCCTAACTGTTAGGTCATTGCTCTTAAAACACTTTACATAAGTAAGTAGTTATATTATGGTCTGTTTCAGATGATTATAAAGGACACCAGTCTTGTATTGACACCAGCCAATATAAAGGCATACATCCTAATGACGTTACAGGGTCTGGAATACATGCACACTCACTGGATCCTGCACAGGGTGAGGCTCCATGCATCTGCTCCATGTGTTTTTAATTAGTTTGTGGTCTGTAATATAATTTTATTCAGCAAGGATGTATTAAATTGATCAAAATCATTTACAGTCATGGCCAAAAATATCGGCACCCTTGGTAAATATGATCAAAGGCTGTGAAAATTAATCTGCATTGTTAATCCTTTTGATCTTTTACTTTAAAAATTCACAAAAATCTAACCTTTCATTAGATATAAAGAATTTAAAATGGGGGGAAATATCATTATGAAATAATTGTTTTTCTCTAATACACATTGGCCACAATTAACGGCACCCTTTTATTCAATACTCTTTGAAACCTCTATTTGCCAGTTTAACAGCTCTAAATGTTCTCCTATAATGCCTGATGAGGTTAGAGAACACCTGACAAGAGATCAGAGTCCATTCCTTCATCCAGAATCACTCCAGACCCTTCAGATTCACAGCTCCATGATGGTGCTTCTCCTCTTCAGTTCACCCACTCATTCTCTACAGGGTTCAGGTCAGAGGACTGGAATGGCCATAGCAGAAGCTTGGTTTTGTGCTCAGTGACCCATTTTTGTGTTGTTTTTGAGGTTAATGTTTGGATTATTGTAAGGTTGGAAGATCCAAACATGGCCCGTTATATGATTTCTAACAGAGTCAGTCACTTATTGATTTTTTTTATCTGTTGGTATTTGATGGAATCCATGATGCCATGTGTCTAAACAAGATGTCCAGGACCTCCAGCAGAAATATAGGCCCACAACATCAAAAATACAGCAGTATATTTCATTGTACACACGGGTACTTTTTATCCCTGTGTTCACCAAACTCATCTTGAGTGTTTGCTGCTAAAAAGCTCATTTTTTAGTTTCATCTGACCATAGAAGCCAGTCCCATTTGAAGTTCCAGTCGTGTCTGATAACTGAATATGCTGGAGTTTGTTTTTGGATGAGCTGGGAGAATTTTTCTTGAATTTTTTTTCTTTTTTTTAAGGTTTTCTGACCACAAGACTCAACTATTTTCTGCAATTCTCCAGCTGTGGTCCTTGGAGAGTCTTTAGCCACTCAAACTCTCCTTCTCACCGTGCTTTAGGACGACATAGACACACATCCTCTTCCAGGCGGTTTCGTAACATTTTATGTTGACTGGAAATTATTAATTATCGCCCTAATGGTGGAAATGTGAATTTTCACTGCTCTAGCTCTTTTCTTAAAGCCACTTCACTAATTTGTTAAGCTCGGTTATCTTTTGCTGCACATTAGAAATATATTCTTTGGTTTTTTGCATTGTGATGGATGATTAAGGGAATTTGGGCTTTGTTTCCCCTCTTATTTATATTTCTGTGAAACAAGAAGCCATGGCTGGATAATTTCATGTTCATAATCACCCTGGAGTGCTCAAAATTGTGAATATGAATGGGAATATACTTCAGAGATATTTTACTCATAAGAATTTCTAGGGGTGCCAATAATTGTGTCCAACATGTATTTGAGAAGAACATTTATTTCATAATGATGTTTCCCCCCTTTTTAAATTCTTATTAACCAATGAAAGGTTAGATTTCTGTGAATTTTTAAAATAAAAGATCAAAAGGATTAACAATGCAGATTAATTTTCACAGCCTTCTTTGATCATATTTACCGAGGGTGCCGATATTTTTGGCCATGACTGTATATGTTACAGATTATTTCTATTTCAAATAAATGCTGTTCTTTTTAACTTTTTATTTGTCAAAGAATCTTGAAAACATGTAGTTTTCACAAAAATATTAAGCAGCACAACATTTATAATGATATGAAATGTTTATTGAGCACCAAATCAGGTGATCATGTAACTGGAGTCTTTACTGGAGTTATCAAAGCTGATATACCATCATAGGAATAAATAACGTTTTTAAAATATTTTAAAACAGAATGGTTATTTTAAATTGTAATAATATTTCATAATACAGAATTTTTGGTCAAATAAATGCAGGCTTGGTGAACAGTACTTGACTTATTCCCAAAAAATTCCTGATGGAAACTGCTACTTCCAGTCAGTGTTATTATTGCTTTTTTTTTAGGATCTGAAACCCAATAATTTGCTACTGGATGAAAATGGAGTCCTGAAGCTGGCTGATTTTGGCTTAGCCAAAGCGTTTGGAAGCCCGAACCGAGTGTATACCCATCAGGTTGTTACAAGGTTTGTAGAAGTCTCTGATAATTCGGTAATGACCTTTTACAATAGTACTTGGATCTTCTTTATTATGCAATTGTTTCATTTTTCATGTTGTGTGGGTGCTTCTCAGATGGTATCGTTCCCCAGAGCTGCTCTTCGGTGCCAGGATGTACGGTGTGGGTGTGGACATGTGGGCAGTTGGATGCATTCTTGCTGAGCTTTTACTCAGAGTGAGCATCTGACTTTATCCAGTGTTTGTAAACCCATTTGGCACCTCTGAATATTTTTAGGCCCTTTTCACATTTCTAGGATTCTCAGAAGCGAAAGCTGTCATAGATGGGTAAACTTCTATAGTGGTGAACAGAAACTTCAACAAATACAATTTTTTTGTGTTCCCATTCTCTCCAATAGCAAAAGAAAAAAATAATGATAGTGTTTCTATGACTTTGTAAAAGATGGGAAAAAAAGATCATTACTTTGGTCAGAAGAGAGAAAGATGACAGAAACAAGTTTCCATATTGATTAAACATGTTTGTTCTTGTTCCAGGTGCCATTTTTAGCTGGAGATTCAGACTTGGACCAGCTGACAAAGATATTTGAAGCTTTGGGAACACCAACAGAAGAGACATGGCCTGTGAGTTGTAGTTATCTTCTGTACTTACCGGTATTTGTAATTGAGACAGTTTTACATCAGCTTCATTTGCGTATTTCTCAAAAACCTTCATTTTTGAGGCTTTGAGAAATCTTTGTGTGTATATGAGGTAGAATTAGTGATTTGTGCTGGTTTTTGTTTAAGGGGATGTCCAGTCTTCCAGACTATGTGTCATTTAAGCTATTTCCTGGCACTCCATTGGAGCACATCTTCAGCGCAGCTGGCGATGACCTCCTGGAGCTCCTGAAGGGATTATTCACCTTTAACCCCTGCACACGCACTACAGCTTCACAGGTGCCAGTAACTGGGTCGCAGTTCATTCAACTTAATGCTTAACGCTAATCTACATTAGAGAGTGTTTGAATGAATGGATATTCTCATTCTAGGCTTTGAAGATTAGGTATTTCAGCAATAGACCAGGACCAACCCCAGGACCTCAGCTTCCCAGACCAAACTCCTCAACAGAAGCCCTGAAGGAGAAAGAAAACCTGTTGATTGGAATCAAGAGAAAACGTGACAGCATTGAACAGGGTGAAGAAAACATGCAAATATACTAGATAAATGCATCTGATAGCATCAATGTTGTTTAATGCTCGGGCACTGAAATATTGAAATCTAAATGTTTTTTTTCCTGTTCCTTTTCTCAGGTACCCTTAAAAAGAAACTGGTATTCTGAGAGATTTGGATGCTGTTTTCTTCCACTGGTGCTGCTGTGGTCCTGTATGAATGGCAAATGTGCTGTTCAACAGAACATTTAACAGAGTTACGGAGTTAACATATTTATGTTATTAGTTGAATTTTTTTTATGTACTTAAATTAAATTATAGAAAAATGTAGTTTTGCCTATTGTGTCTTTTTTTAACTTTGCACATCACCCACATTTGTCACTAGCATATTCAGGAATATGTTTAGCAAAAACGATAAATAAATGCTTTGCCATCTATATGGCTTTTAAATGTGAATTTAATAATAGTTAATGTAATATTTTCAGTTGTAATCATGCTATATTTTTAAGTAATGCTTATAAGGATTTGGTGTGGTTAATTTCCTGAAATCCTGGTTGATCTTTATTTCCAAGCTTTATTATTATTATTATCATCATATAGCCCTATTCGGACGGGACTAGTTTTCTAAACTACGTTTGAGTTTCGATTCTTATCACCTGACGTCTGCGATTTTCATGTACCAATTCGGACGGGACTAACATCTGTGTTTATTACAGAGGTGGGAGGGGCTGTTTTGTACATCTGGGCGTTTCAGAGGTCACGCGCTCTGTATGCGTGCATTGCGTAGTCATTCGGATTAATTACCATTAGTATAACAGTTTTACTACAAATACCATGGTGAAGCTATATGGCTAGTATAGCAAAACCATGTTAATGTGTGGTTGCTTTAGTTTTACTTTAGTTATATATTTGTAGTAAACCCGTGTTTAATTTTCATAAAGGTGCAATTAAAACATTATGTAATTGAGTGCAGAAATTAACGTAAAATAAACGTGCAGTAATTTTACCTGACGCAGATGTTACAATAGCCAGTCTGAATGGTTTACGTGATCTGGCTCTTGATTGTATTGTTGTTTTTATTTATTTAACTTATTTTTTCCTTGCCGGGAGGCAAATATATCAAACATGAGCGCGGTAAGAGCGTCTACGGTAATTCACGTTGGCCAAAACACACAAGGAAACGCGTTGTGAAAAAAAAATCTCACCGGCAATCACAGACATCGCATTCGTACGGGATTAGTTTTCTCAGAGGATCACTGAGTTTGCTGAAAAACAGTAGGTAATTTGCTCTGGAATTATTACAGAGGTTGTGTGAGAAAAACACAGACATGGCAGATTCGGACGGGATTAAAATCACCAAGTACGTCTGAAACACACATTTCTCTAACGACCCCCTGTAAAACTAGTCCCGTCCGAATAGGGTTTAAGGCAGTTTGATTAGTTTGAAACCTGTAGTCTTGTAGTCCTGAGGGAGGTGCTGTTGTCACAGCTCCGTCTGTAACTTCTCTCTTCCAGTAGAGTTTGTCAGCGAACTGGCTGCACTTCAGCCAACACTTTGTGATATGTTGAAAGTGTAATGTTTACAGACAGAATTTCAATAAACGGAGATCATTTAAACCACATTAGTATTACATAAATACTTTCTGTCTCTATGTACAGGTAGTTTATTCAGCATAGTCAACGCTTACAGTTGAAAACTGATGTTCTTTGCAACTTGCGTACTTTACAGATGTGTCAGTGATGAAATGCTGTCACTGGAGAACAATTGCATGAACGAATTCAAGCCAACCCTCCACCTGTATACATGTAAACAAAACAAGTACAGCCACATTTTTGACCTGAACTGAAACAAAGATATCCGAATTGGAATAACAAATATATAATATAAACCTGTTCCTGTCCCCTAGTAAGATTTGGTGCGGTCAGGCTATAAAAGAGCTCTGAATTATATGTTTGTCGTCGGGTTTTTTTTTTTTTTTTTTTTAAATGGGCTTTTCGTCGTTATTGTGGTCGAGGGAACTCGAAACCATCACATTATGACGATAGCGGAAGTGATGTGCGTCGATGATTTTATTTGATTTCGATGCAAGATCAATAATGAATGTGAATAAACAATAAAGCGCCACTGTAACCCAACACGGCTCTGTGATTTGGGATTTATAATATATAGGCCATCTTCTCACAGTCTTCCGCACTGAGCCGCTACTCGCGCGCGTCACAGTCTATTGTGAGCGGCGGCGCGCGGCGCGTGCAGGGAGAATCGCGGGAGCACCGAACGCTAGAGCCACGGTCGCGTTATCAGAACCTCACGAGCTCAACAATTGAACTGGATCGGTGTGCGTAAGGAGGATTTGCCTTGCTGTCACAATGTGTGCACCGTGTTGTTTGTCTCAGGTGAGTGATGCATTGGCTGTATGGCATGAAGAATCATCACCGTCTTTTATTATCAACCGTGAACCGCGCGGAGCACTCGGGTTCTCCGGTTTAAAATGATTTCTGTAGCGTTTTATGCTGATGCTTTTGAAAAAGTTTAATAATAAAAAAGTTCCGTTCTTTTAACGTATGTGATTGTTGTATTTGTTAATGTGTATCTATCAATTTCAAGTATAAAGGAGTTTTTAGTGTCAGCCTTGTTTGTTCTGTGCCAGTTACAGCTGTGAATTCTCAATAGTAAATGTGCTGTACATCATCGTTTCATAAATATAGTAAATCATATCTGCATATATTTGTTTTTTATTTAACAAAAAAGCTGTTTGTTCATTTAAACCCCGTTATGACTATGAAGACACTAGACAAATTCTGTTGGGGGAAAAAACACACATCTTAAACCAGCCCAAGATGTTTTGATGGTCTCCCAGCCTGGTCAAATTGTTAGCTAGTTTTAGAGGGTTTTGGGACATTTTTTCAGCCTGAATCCAGCTGAACACCTGTTTGGATCGGCTGATAGACCAGCATAAACCACCTAAGACCACCAAACAATCTTAGGCTGGTTTAAGTTTTTTTTTTTTTTATCAGCAGGCTAATGCTTTCTGCAGTATTTTTCCATCAACTGTGGTGTCAGACTTATCGTATTAGCCAGTATTTTATCTTGCTCCAACGGTCAGGAAATTATGTCATCGCTGTGACTGACCATGTTCCATCTTCTGTCCTCATTTCATTCTGGTCAGGACGAATATGTCCGTGTCTGTCCTTGATTTTAACTGAACCACGTGAATCAAATTTGATCAAATCCAAATAAAACCGACAATATTGGACACACTACCAGGAAACACTTCAGGGCTAGATGTGGTTTTAAGTGACAGTGTATTGTCTCTTTCACATTCTCAGTCTACTAATTTCTCTGAGGGCCAACTCGTCTTTTAGCCCCTTTGTACGTGGTGGGGTCTGCGGGTGGTCTTTTCATTTCCTGGTTGGATCCGTGTGGTTGCTTGTTTGCATAAGATTAGCAGTGGAAAGAGAGCTTGCAGTCAGTGTTCAGCGTCAATAGTGTTGTCTCATTAGCGCTAAGCTTGTCAGGAGCCACTGGCCCCACAAATGTGTGGAGACGGGGGGGATTGGCATTATGTAGTCTCGGTGTTTGTTAACTAATTGCTATCATTAGATAACCCCACTTTTTTTAGCTGTTGATTCTGTTTTGATGGTAATTGATTCCCTCTTTATGCCAGCAACAGTAGCATTTATTAAAGGGGTCATCGGATGCCCATTTTACACAAGTTGATATGATTCTTTAGGGTCTTACTGAAAAGTCTATAACATGCTTTGGTTAAAATTTCTCAATGGTAGTGTAAAAAACACCTTCTTTACCCTGTCAAAATCAGCTCTGTTTTTAGTATGCTGTTCTAGTCCATGTTGCTTTAAATGCTAATGAGTTCTGCTGATTCATAAAAACCTTTATACTCACTTCTTCTGTAGATAAAGCTGGATCACGAATGATTCGCGCGAACATAGACGTATTTAGGCAGATTGGGGATCAGCGCATTCCCTTCAGAGCAAAAGTAATATTAATCCACGTCTTCAGCAGCTCAGATGTCAGGAGTAAATGACAACTGCTATATTAATTATTACATCCAACAACAAAACACCTCAATCGCTTAATCAGAGATATCCTGTCTTCCCCTGCACTGAACATGACCCTGAACATTGTCGACACAATGGCAGACAGCTCCAGCTCACTCAGGGGGGGTCTAAGGTAAAACGGCCTTGTCAATCAACTATCGTGGGAGCGGCCTGTGCAGAACTATGTCATTCTGACAGGAACCTCAGAACAGCCTGATTTGAGAGAGGGGATTTTAAAACGGGGATTTAAAAAAACAGCCAATCACATACTTTTCTGGTTTTGCATGAACGGGATTGGCTAGTGTCTGTGCTAGGGTATTTGCATAAGGCGATCTGATTGGCTGACGCCTGCGTTGGTGCTTGAAAAGTTTTCAACTTCTGCCGCGAACAACGCCAGTGAAGCGATGCGATGGACCCACAATTCAGTTCAGTCCACAATGCTTGACGTCACTCTATTCAAAGTAAACGTCCTGTATGAATGGGGCGTTACTGTTTATAGCTCTCAGTGTCATTATCGATATAGCTGTGACTTCCTTCTTATAGAATTAGAAAGATAATTAAAATGTCGTAATTATAGTTATAATTATAACTAATTCATGAACAAAAAAGAAGATTTTTAGAAAAGAAAAATTACACTTTATTTTAGTGTGTCCCTGTAACTGTACATCTAAGTACTGAGTAATATTAATAGCCTACTTTAGGGATATGTTTTGGTTTAGGGTTGTAGCATGTAATTATGTATAGTATACTGTTATTACTATAGTAAGTATGTGTAACATGTATCAAGAACTCTATAAATTAAAATGTTACCGAATCAATTTCTGAGTTCATATTAATGAAAGTGGATATTAATCCAAAGAAATTGCACTTCAAAAACACGCTTGACATAAACATCACACTTCGAAACATGATGGTGATGATGTAATGCTTGCTGGGATGGGTTATTTTTTGAAAAATGGTGTTTTGTGTTTATCTAAAATCATATACATGTGGAACGCCATGAGGGCGAGTAAATGAGAGAATTTTCAAAGTTGGGTGGAGCGTCCCTTTGAGATATATCCAACAACAGTTTGAAGAAGCCTTCTAACTATTGTCAAGATGTAATATCTTGTTTTGTGACACGTTTTGTGTTCAAGTGTGTGAATAGCTTCTCAGCTCTTGCAAATTGGTCTGTTTAGTCTTGTCCTACTGGGAAACATTATGGAAATCTAACTGTGATATCTCCATCAGATGTCTGGGCTTGAGTCATATATGACTGCCCTATGAATCATCCGTGATGATGCATTCTGTAAAAAAAGGTGGTTTTATTGCCTGGTAACATTGCACTGTGAAAACATTCCAAGTTACTGTTGCAGATCTGTTAATACAGGAAGGGTATTCATTATCTTTCATTATCTAATAGTAGTGAATTCAGTGGCACACTGTTCTTGATCAGGCCTTGAGGTAACTTTGTTTGTAAGATCGTATTTGTCAAAACAAAATGTGTAGTGTCTCCAGTCCAGTGTGCTACACTGTTTTGACTGATGAATCAGCATAAAATATGAAAACGGCTGAAGACGTCACCACGTGTGTACCCACATCCCATTATCCTGTGGACTTTTTGTAGACTTCCTCAAATCTCAGCTAGTGAGATTTTTTCTTTTAGTGAACTGAAATGAGGCATTTGTGGCAGGGCTAGCTGTGTTGACTTTGTGGGTAGAAGTGAGGCATTCTCACCCTTGTGAATTTCACACAGCCTTTACGCATCTCTTTCTCCCTCTGACTTCCTCCATTTCACCGTCGTAGAGGGTGTTTACTCTTGTCACATGAGCCTTTGGATTACTCTGTATTTGCAACTGAAAAAGCTGTCAAGTAATCGCCATCCATCCATCAACGTTGTGCAGTGTGGTTCTAGCAGGAAGGTTTGACTCTTCAGTGTTACTATGGGTACTCTTCGCACTGGACAAAAGAGCACTTTTTTGTGTACACTTCAAACAGTGAAGTAATACATTTTTGCCTCAGCTGTACAATTGCCTGGCTAGCAGATCCACAAAGCAGCTATTCATGACATGGAGACTATAGATTTATTGTCTATTGAGTTTCGACAGTACTCGTACTTGAGCTCAGTGAAATATATCAGATAACTTTGTCTATTAATGTTCTTGGCCATTTGTAACATACACACCAGAGATCAGTTTAAATTGGGTTCGAATCGATTAGCCTATTTGTTTGGCTGCAAAGCATCTTGTCAAGTCATCTAGAGTTTTAACATCTCTGTCTTAATGGTGTAATTATTTAATAATTACTTTTTACTAATTAAAATGCATATCTAATCAGTTCAATTCCTAAAACTTTAAAATGGGGAAATATTTCCATGCTTATTTTATTTGACAATTAATAACATTACAGCAAAGAACTATATAGCATTATGATGGGGTTGTTTTTTTTTTTTTTTTGAAAATTTAAATTCTTTGAAATTCTGAATTTTACTGGCAATTCCATTAATTAATTTGTATTATTAAAAAGCATATCTAATTCATAAAATATACTTTCCTAACAGGAAAATGTTTCTGCGTTCATTTTATTTGACAATTAATGAAAATACAGCAGAGAACTACAATTTTATTTATTTTTTTAAATATAATTTTAAAATGTAACTATATCAGAATTTTACTGACAATTCCATCAATTTAATTAATGTGTTCCATGCATGCTCATTTTATTTGACAATTCGTGAAACTACAGAACCAGCATTGAGTTATGGTGGACTTTTTCTGGATTTATTTCTTCTAAAATGTGAAAATCTTTTAATCTAACCAGTTATTGAGTTAACATTTTCCCTTAATTCCCTGTAGTATTGAGTCACTGCAGTTCAAACTTATTGTGCAGCTTTCACTGGCTAACTGTTGTTTTTTGTTAGAGGAAGTTAAAGTTACTGTTTTTAGCATCCAGCAGTTCTGTAATAGCTTTAAGATCCTTATTTTCTGCTTATGGTCGACTTTTCTGCTGGGTGTAAACACAGCGGAACTACAAACCTAGAATCTGTTTGCTACAACTCAACATTCCTCCAACTTAGAGATGTAGTTTCAAAGAGCTCCTCCACACACTTCTGAGGAGCTTGAGAATTTCCCAGTCTGAATTCTAAAGAAAACAATGTCCAGGTTATTGTCCTTACTCGTAGTCCGTCACCTTTCACCCAGACCCCTGCTGGTTGTGGGAGAGGGTTAAAGAAGGGCTCTTTGTAGGGGGTTGAGAACTGTCTCCAGGGCAGGAGATGGGGGATGGTTTGATTGCGAGAGGGTGTCGAGTGCTGTCCCACTCGACCGGTGTTGACCAGGGAGTGGGCTCCATGGTGCTGTGGAGGAATGGGGCTGTGATGGGTTGGGGTCGTACATGCTGACCACCTGTTGTCTGGAGTGGGGACGCATCCCCTTGATCCCTCTGTTGTCTGACTTCTTACATAGTTCTGATGTGCTGTTTACTGTCAAATTCATGAATATTCAAGCTTCTAGAAGATAATCAGAGGATCATCAGCATTATGATTTCTTATTTTTTAGGTTGTTGAAATTAATGATCCCATTAAAGGGATAGTTCACCCAAAAATACAAATTGTCATCATTTACTCGTCCTCAAGTTGTTCCAGACGAATCTCTTTGTTTTGCTGAACACAAAAGAAGGCATTTAACAAAACAGTTAATGGTCCCCATTCCATAGTACCCCCCATAATATGGAGGTCAGTGGTGTCCGTCAATTGTTAGGTTATCAACATTCTTCAAAATATCTTCTTTTCATGTTCAGCAGAAGAAGAAAAATTATACTGCTTTGCAACAACATGATGGTGAGTAAATGATGCCAGAATATTCATTTCTGGGTAAACTATCCATTTATAAGCATATAAAAAATACAACACACGGTAGCATAATCTACATATTCTTGTAGATTTCGTTTTAATTTCGACAAATCAAATTCCATAATTAAAAATCATTAAAAACTGCTAACTTATGGCTAGATGATTTTGTACTTGTATAGCTCCACAAAATGTTATCATTATTTGTCAATTCAAATAATTGTGCATCAGATAGGATAATGGCAACAGAATGAGATATATAATGTAAATATGATATGACAAACAGTATGATTTAAGTATGTTTATAATGATATATATTATAAATAGATAAAAATTGTTAACTAAAATGTTTAAGATATAGATTACATATTAGTAATGATGTGAACTGTTTAATTAATAATCGAAATATATATTTTAAGAACATTTTAAATGTACGTTAGTTTTTTAACGCATGTTTTTACAACGTCCTTTTCTTCTCTGGCTGCATAATCTTGTCTACAAACAATAGAAAAGATTAAGGGATTTTCTAAAACGTCTAGAAACATTTGTACTGATACTGTATCTACTCAATCTGATCTTGGAGCCTTGTGTTATGTCTGTGTCTTGCGTCATATGAATCAAGTTGCCTCATAGTAACAGCGCAGCTCTACTATTGCTTACAGCCAATAGGAATGAGGCATTTGTGTTGCTAAAGGGGATGATGACCAATGAGACATTCACAGTCCCCTCAATGCAGTTTCACAGTACATTATAGACTTGTATTGGTTTATTTCAGCTGAAATGTATATATTACTCAATCTTAAGAAGATTGTGTTGTCTTTGCCCTGGTTTACAGTAACACTTTAATTGGCTTATTTTATATCTTTAAATGCGCAGATGTGCTTTAAAATCCATTTGTTTAATTGTAAATCATTGTAATGGTTTGTGAGCTGTTATCGATAAGCACTTGCATGTGTCCCGCTCACTCATGCTCTGTTTTTCTGCAGCTGGCCTGCTGCTGTGGATCGGCTGCCTGCTCCCTGTGCTGCGGCTGCTGTCCCAAGATCAAACAGTCCACCTCCACACGCTTCATGTACGCCCTCTTCTTCATGTTGGTCACGGTAACCTGTGTCATCATGATGTCCCCCACTGTGGAGACAGCAATGCGAGAACATGTGAGTTTGTTCAGAGCTTCTCCGTTTGCATTTTTCAGTTTCAGGTTCCCTAATTTACAAAGACCATTAAATCTGGCCTCAGGTCAGCAGCACTCCGTTATATCACCTGCTGCTGGGCATCTGCCTTCCTGCAAAAAAAGGTCCAGCTCAAGTCAAACGCAAATATTCCTTCAGCACACTTTCATATTGTCTGTGCTGTTGGGGCAAAAATATGCAGAACACTAGAAGGCCTACTGATTTAAATGATTACTACACTCTCATTGCTAAGTTAAAGCATAGGCAAGTTATTTTTAAGTCAAAATATTAATAAATTAACACACAATGGGACGGGTAATATGTTTCTAACTTTGTGAATGAGAGACATTGAAAATGTGGAAATTTAAAGTATTTTTAGTGGAGGTCTGTTGGTGCAGATTCTGTGTGGGCCTGACTTGTCAACTTCTGTCTCAACCGATGCCACGAGTTAGAGGCGGGAAAATAATTTTTATTTTTATTAATAAAATTTTATAATTTTGGAATAATGGCAAAAAACATATCTTGTTGCAGAAACACTTATATGACTTGACTAGTAGAGTCAGATTCACAAGCAAATTACTTTTTATGAAGTGTTATTTTAACATCATTCCTATTATAGTTTTGTTAATATTTGAAGTATTTTTAAAATATATTTTCCATTTTAATGTGAATGTTTTGTTTTTCACTCATTTTGTTGTGCATTTTTGTCATTTTTATTAGTTTTTGGTTTTATATAATATAAAATATATCTATATAGTTTTATGGATTATTTGTTAGTTTCAGTCATTTTTATATTTAATTTGGTACTTTTAGTTTATTTCAATTTATTTAATAATAATAAAAAGTTTATTTAGTTTAATTAACAGAAATGTTTTTTTTTTTTGTAGTTTTAGTTCATGATAATAGCACTGCATATATAAGCCATTTTTGTTCAAATAAATCTTTCAAAAAAAGCTTACCAGTCAGAAGTTATTGGTTTGTATCAGTTTATAGGAAAAGACTAAAATAGAAAACTTTATAGGAAAAGATCAGAAAAGACTCAATCACCATTTGACTCACCTACAGAACTCAAGTTAAAGAGACACATTTACAACAGCTTTTAATAATATATACATTTTCTTGAAATTAAGCAAGTTTTGTGTACTTAAGGTTCGTAAAACTTAGAGCAGTATCATTTGAGTGGTTGTTCATAAGACATGTAGTTAAAGAGACACATTTGCTGTTTTTGTTATACATTTTAAAAATAAAAAGTAAATCTTTATTCAAACCTCAGGCTTTCGTGTTGTGAGACAGACTCCTAAACACTAGGCCACCATTCTAAAGTCTGTTTCTTCAGTGTTTTATTTTATTTTATTTTATTTCTCAGTAAATGAACTAATAGAAGAACATTATGTCCTCTACTACCTGGACAGATCTTTTTAAAGCAAAGGGACATTAGAAGCATTTGTAAGAACAGAATTTATGCATTCATTCATTCATTCATTAAAGAAAAGGTCAATAGAGGGATCAAGGGTTTATTTGCAGGCAGCTAGCCCATGTTATTCAGACAAACACAAAGAGGAGCTACACGACTCTTCTGCTTCAAAGCATTGCAGGAATGTAAGACAGAGTATGAATGCTCCATCATAACATCTAACACAGGAATTGTTGCACACTGTATAATAACTCTTTCAGTGAAGCTGGGTTCTGTTTTTCTGTAATTATACAAAAACAGTAACTGAATGCGGTTGAAATGCACTTAAAGGCTCTGGGAGTGTAACGTGAGCTCAAGCTCTTTTTTTGCTCTCCACTCCACAATGAGTGCTTACTGAGTAAATGCCATGAGTATAAAAAAACCCAGGCGCTAAAAAAGACCAGCATAGTTATAAAAACGCTGCCTCTCGGTGAGACACAAAAGAACTGTCACTCAGGTGCCCAAGACACAAAGATTTTCACAAATAGTTGTTTCAAATTTAAGAGCACATAAAATCTTCTCCTGGTGGTCTTTCATGGTTACAACACAGGGACAGAGCAAATTCTGACAGAGGAATACCTCAATAACTTTATATTATATGATGGTCCATGTTATAATAATAGCAGGGCGTAACAGCATTATAGCAGGTCTACATAATGTGCGCTGTTGGGAACCAGTGCCCTGTAGTTTGTGCCCGCTTTCTCTTCAAAACCATAAAAGAGAGCCATAAATACTTGTTTGAATCCGCCTGGCTTTGTTAATACACTTACAAAGAGAAACCATGGTAATACAATGTTTTTAGACAATGGTAATACTATAGTTTTCAGTAAAATTAATTTGAATATTGTAATCCTATTATAATAATTCTTTACCATTGTACATATAAAAGTAGCATTGTTTTAATGTTTGATTACCACCACTGTACATTATTATTATTATTATTATGGTACAGTCAGTGGTATTATTATTATTATTATTGTTGTTATTATTATGGTACAGTGATGGTATCATGATTTTTTGTTTGCTTTTGAATTTACCAAGGCTAAATTTTAGTAAAAATGCAGCTAAATTATTAAATATTATTGCAATTTAAAATGTTAATATATATATATATATATAATTTTTCATTCTTATATGTGGATTTGGAGCTCAAGAAACATTTCTTATTATTATCCTCGTTGAAAACTGTTTTTAGGATTTTGGTAAATAGAAAGTTCAAAAGAGCATAATTTATTTGAATAACAATGTAAAAATCTTTACTGTTTAATTAATTATTTAATTTACTGATTAACTGATTGTGTCCTTGCTGGATTAAAGCCTGCATAATAAAGGATTATTAAAGGGTATAATGTGTTATAATTATCCATTATGTGTGTTGTAATGCATTATATCTTGTCGTAAATAATTGTAACTGAATTTAAAATGCATATTGTAACAATGAATCGATAAGTGTATTAATGCATTAACTGTGGTTACAATTATTCATGAGATTGTACAATGCATTACAAGGTGCATTACAAGGCATAATTAATGCATTTAAACTAATTTTATAATGCATTATACATAAGGCTTTACGTAAAGTGTTACCAGTATTTTTTTTTAAGTAATAAAAAAACAAAAAAAATCTAGGACTTCTTAATGGATGGAAAGTTATGTCTTCAATGTCTGTTTAAGGTGTGTGTATAGACCCTTTTTGCGCCGACGTCACGATTACGTCACTGCGCTAGCTGGAGGCAAAACAAAGGGAAAACTGGAGGCGGCCCATTCAAACCAGCGCAGATTCGGCTACATGAAGAGCTTAAAATATCATCTTGTTGTGATGTTGGATGCAATTTTAAGGCATACCTGCTGCCACTCCCAGACAAAAAAACCGACGACAGCTGTGGTTAAACGAGATAAAACGAGCGGACTGGACAGAAACTATCGTCAAAAATGCTCGCGTTTGCAGCACACACCTCTTATCAAAAAAGGTTAAATAAAGTATTGTCTTTTGTTGTTATGGATTATGGTTTGTGTTACGTGTCTAAAGATTTCTTATGCATCTCACAACTATGAAATAATGTCTGTGCTTGTGTGCAAAACAACAAACTGACGATTTATATGCTTAATCATCTGTAATATACATTGTTGTGATTGATAGTGGCTGGACTTTCTAAGAACTTAGTAAGAAAGAATAATCAAATACAGAAAGTTCAAATTTTTATTTCTAGAAACTCCACATCTTCCTTTAAATGTACTGTATGTAAAGTATTGTAAACTTAACTTACATAATTTACAGGATGTATATACTTTAAAATAACTATTTGGCCATGATACATACATCTTCTAATAATATATCATCAATGTTTAACGTTTTGTATTTTGGCCCAGTTCACTCTCACGTAAAGTTAGCTGTAAAAATAGCCCGCTGAAGTTGAAATATATGTACATCTTCATGACTAGATAGACACAGGTGAGTTTCTCTTTACTACTCGTTAGGTTTCTCTCAATCGGAGGTAACGTTAATCCTCTCAGATCGTCCATCCATGAGCAGAGGGTCGGCCAATCTGACTGTCCGTTAAAGTTAACTTATTTAAACAACAATAATGGTCCTGCACAGTGAGTGGTCTTACATATGCATGTAAAATTTGATTTTCTCCAGCCATTGTTAAAAAAACAAGGTAACAAACTTCATAGCTAGCGTTAGTGAAGCGGTCAGTGGAATCTTTCTGCCTCCAGCTAAGCCCCGCCCACAGAAAAACGTCACATTGTTTACTAACAGAAAAAGGGTCTATTATAAAGGGTTTTTTTTGGAGTTTAAGTTCCTTTTTTGGCACCCAGCGTGAAAGGGTGTGTTCACCGTTTGGATTCAGTTTAACTTTAGCCTTGCCCTGAAGCGACTGTAACTATTCTGTTACTAAAAATGTAATTTTATTCCTCTTTTGTTTTGTGCTCTCCCCAGATTCCTTTCTACACTGACATGTGTAATAAGCTGAATGCGGGGGAGAACTGCAGTACTCTAGTGGGCTATTCAGCTGTGTATAAAGTCTGTTTCGGCATGGCCTGCTTTTTCTTCTTATTCTCTGTGTTCACCATTCGTGTGCGAACCAGCACAGGATGCCGGGCAGCTGTTCACAACGGGTAAGCGGTCGACCCAGACACTTTTGAAGTGGTATTTACACTGGAAACAGTGCTTGTTCCTCCTCTGCTTTGCTCCATGGCCCCTCTGGGCCCAGGTTCACAGGACCTATAGAGACCACCATGTATTGTTTGGCCTGCTGGCTCCATCTGTACGCCCCTCCTAATGCTCCATTATTCACCCACAACCAAAGCCCTGAATAGAGGTATTAATTTAAAGCTCTGTCCAGAGGAAATGGCGCTTGTAGACGAGCTTCACCCCTACAAATGGGATGGTTTAGCCCCACATGAGAGCACTTCATGTTGCAATAATTGGATCTTTGTGTTGTATGCAAATGCAGGGTAAGGAAGTATATGGCTTATTTCCATCATGCTCTGCACATTCGTACAAGCCTTTAGAAAAAAAACACACACAAAACCCTCAATAAAAACCTCATATATATATATATATATATATATATTATATATGATTTAGATAATTTAGATCTTCCTGAAACTACCCTATGATGACATACTAACATTGATAAACAGGAAATCCTACACTAGATAGTGAGCAGTCAAAATCTCAGAATGACATACTGTAGGAAATGTGTCATGGTATTTGGGGTGGTAGGATTTTAATTTTGTTTGAAAGATTTCTCTTATGCTCACTAAGGTTGCATTTATTTGATCAAAATTACTCTAAAAACGGTAATGTTATTAAATATTATTACATAAAAAAACTTTTTTAATATAGCTTCAAACTGAATTTATTCCTGTGATGGCAAAGCTGAATGTTCAGCAGTCATTACTCCAGTCCGTGTCACATGACCCTTCAGAAATCATACCAATATGTTGATTTGCTGCTCAAGACACATTTCTTATTGTTATCAATGTTGAAAACAGTTGTGCTGCTTAATATATAATTTCTATGAATAGAAAGTTAAAAACAATATGTATTTAAATAGAAATCTAAAAAGTAGAATTCCTCAAAAAAAGTATTAATTCCTTTCAAAAAAAGAAAAAAAAATCTTTATTGACCCAAAAGTTTTGACCCTCTAACTTATAGTTTATCTTTAAACTGGGTTCTGTAATTAATTATAAATTAGGGCTGCAAAATGATTAATCAAAATTAATCGCATTCAAAATAAAAGTTTGTTTACATTCTATATATGTGTATACTGTGTATATTTATCATGTGTATATATAAATACACACACTTACATGTGTATATTAAGGAAAAATATGTTAGATTTATATATAAAATATTTAGATTTATATATAATATACATTATATACAAATTTAAATATATATATATATATATACAAATATTTGTTAAAATATATACATATGTGTGTGTATTTCTATATACATAATAATAGCAGTACACACACATATATAGTATGTAAACAAACTTTTATTTTGAATACGATTAATCGTTTTGCAGCCCTAGTATAAACTGAAACAAAGTTGCTTTGGATCAATATCTGTTGTGAAAGATCAATGAATTGATTTATTAATAATTATTTTGAATTAATATTATTTCCCAGATCATTTGAATAATTTCTTTTAAACTTTAGTAAAATGATTACATTTTTAAACTTACTTTGCTCACTTACTATTGTTTTCAAACTGTTTGAAAACCCATGTCTTATATTGTTATATTGTAAAGCCAGTTTGAGAAATGTTTTCCTTATTCGTTGTGTCTTAAATCAACAGTTTCCTCTGTTTCGTTGCAGGTTTTGGTTCTTTAAGTTCGTGGCTTTGCTGGCCTGCTGTGCAGGCGGATTTTTTCTCCCAAATCAAGAAAAGTTTCTAGAAGGTTTAGTATGCTCAGTTTTCACATGCTTCTTCTCTTTTTATTACATTTGTTGCTATTGAATTCATGCGCTCTAAAGAGGCTTGTAAAATTTCTTGAGATATTCCTGGAAAGTTTTATTATTTTTACTTTGAGCCTGCAGTGGTGTTGGGATATCTCCCCTTAAATGTCCAAGAGAAACAGAGTTGATCTACTGTGAGCATCTCTGTGTGGTTCATCAACTCCAGTAACTCGAACAGAGTCTTCCGCTGCCTGTATCAATAACCTCATGACTACACACATATTTAGAGGAATGTTGCACAAGATCCTGAGTGATAGACAGGATGTTGTCTTCTTAGAGTTGTCCTTGAATTAGCACACTTGTTTTAATATATCTCAACTCTTTTCATAACCATACTGCAGCAGTTCCATACTATAGTATGCAATGTTATTTTAGTATTATTGAGATTGTAATATTAATATTTTTTTATTAATATTTTGAATTAGTTTTTATTTTTATATCTTTTATTTTCATTTTCATTTGAAACTTTTAGTTCTATAGTTGTTTTTGCATTTTTATTAGGGTTTTGTTTGTATGTGTATATAGTTTTTATAAATTTTCATATCAGTTTTAATTATTTTAGTACTAGAGAAAGTTTTCTTTGGCAATTGGCTGAAGTACAAGACGTTTTTATATCATTTATTTTATTTCAGTTAACAATTATTATAAAAGTAACAAAATGTTTTTTAATGGTTTTAGTTCTATTTAATAAGTTAATAACTATAATAACCCTATGTTTCATATATTCATTTTGTGCCATATATGTTACATTTAAAAACAACATGTTAAACATTGTATTTATTTGTAACGCATAACCTCAAAAACTTCTCAAGATGAATGGTACTATGATGGTTCCATGTTTGTGTTTGGTGTCATAAAGAAAGTATTTAAGTAGTTGTGCTCTGTGCGCCAGAAAAGTTCATGTACACTTTTACATTAGTGCAGGTCCAAGCGATTATCGCTCTTTGGTGTCTCGTTAAATTGTGTTTTCAGTTCCTGGCATTTAGCAGAAAGCAGTGTTTGTTTTGCCATACAGTATCAGCCAGAGGAAAAGACCTTTGACTCATCTCTCTCTCTTTTTCAGTCTGGCGTTATGTGGGGGCTGCTGGAGGTTTTCTCTTCATCATCATCCAGTTGATGCTTCTCGTTCAGTTTGCCCACAGATGGAATCAAAACTGGTGAGATGAAGTTTAAGCGCTGTCCAAATAACTGTCTGTTTTTCCTTTCTTCCCTCTTTTCATTCACCAAGTGGAAAACTTATTAGGCTCTTGGAGAGGTTCTCTAGTACTTTCCATCATTGTATCCAACTGTTGCTTGGTATGCAATTTGAATCCCCGCAACTGGAAATCATTAGGTCTGGGAAAAGAGACTATAGTGTAATCTGGCGGCATTTAATTTCCACTGTCAGTTAGGTTGCATAGTTGCCAGCCGGGGTGGTCTTAACATTGTGCTGCTATAGCAGAAGGGGACTTTTTAACACCGAGTTGAAAGATTTGGGGAGTTTTAGTGTGCTTGGTACTTATTTTAGTCACTGGCGCTGTGGCAGACAAGCTGTGAGGTACAAATCACGTGGATAGTGTGAGTATGGATAGATACTCCAGTTTCAACAACAAGCAGAGCAGGTTTCATAGCAATGAAAGCATTTTCATTTTCGAGTGTTTTGTTTCAGTGGGAGTTTTCAATACATGTAACATTTCAACTGTAAGACAGTCACACAGAAGCAGAAAACTAAAGCACAGATTTTTATTTTTAAGCAGAGTTTTCTCAGGGGTGTGTTCATAAATAATATGTGTTGTGGCGGTAGAGTATGGCTTTGTGTTGTGCTGTTGACATTATAGGGAGGACAAAGAGAAGAAGTAAGAGGTTCTTGGCTGCTCTCCAGATTGTAGACAGGAAACCCATGGCAGAGCTCAACGTGCATCACAGTTTCCCCTCTGCTTTGTGTCAACAAATGGAAACCTCAGCATAAAAGAGCAGAAACATCGAAGACTGTCACTGGGAATTTTGTAATATAGGAAATATTGGGGACAAAACAGTTCTAAGTAACCTAAATTTGACCTCCCTTTGGGGACACTTTTTTATTATTCAGAAGTAATGTAAATAAAATGCTAATTTAAATAATTGGATGTTTTTATTATTATTTATCATTTATTTACTGAAAATTTATATTTATATGATGCAATGATATATATATCCCAAATTTATATATATATATATATATATATATCCCAAATTTTCAAATAGTAGTGTGTGTATATGTATATATATATATATATATATATATATATATATATATATATATATATATATATATATATATATATATATATATTTGTCACCTCACAGTCTCAATTCTTTAAGTTCTGAAAATCCAGAAAGTTTATTCTGTAGAAATGTATATAAAAACATAGAACAAATACAGTATGTCCTTACTGAAATGAAGCAGACGCTGGAGGGCTGCCCGGCAGATGGAAGTCACTGCTGTCAGCACTTCTCATGTGCGTTACTGAAACATTCCCTCACCCCACGCCTTCACAACTCTTCACTGCTCACTCAGTCATGGTAATCATGCACTGATATGGTACATTTATGATAAGAGCAATCTACCACTGAGACTAACTTGACATCTAACAGAAGCTCTTTTTTTCCAAGTGGGTTACAGTTGATTAATTGCAGAGACAGGCAATCTGGGTTTAACATCCTGTAAGCATGCTGAGGAACACAACAGTAATATGCCTTTAATTAAAACATCAGGATGTCTAGTTGGTCACTGGTTACTCCTAACACTCCCATTAACTCCTATCAGATAGCACCCCCACGGACCACCTGGTTAAATGACCTAGGAGCAATACACAATACCATACAAAAGTCTGGGTTCAATAAGACTTTTTAATACTTTTATCAGCAAGAATGCATTAAATTGATCAAAAGTGACAATAAAGACATTTATAATGTTACAAAAGATTTCTATTTAAAAAAACAAAAACATTCAAGTGTCATGTGACACTGAAGACTGGAGTAATGGCTGTGACAATTCAACTTATTTATATGTTATATAATATATTAAAATAGAAAACCCTTATTTTAAATTGTAATAATATTTCACAATATTACTGTTTTTACTGTATATTTAAGAGACTTCTTTCAAAGACATTTTTAAACATATATATATATATATTTTTGAGCACACCTGAATATTGCAGTGTGGTCTTGGTATGAACTGATTTCAGATTTTTACCCTACCCTAAAAGAAAGTTTGTGGCTGTTTGTGTAACCTGTTGGCCCAAAGGCTGAGTTGGATTGTAGACCAGACCTTACGTTGATAGTCAAAACTCTCTATGTATCTCTCTATATGACTACCCCTACCCAGATTTGAGATATAGATCTGATAGAAGGTCTGCTTTTGTCTCATGAAAGGAATGTTCTGGGTTTATCACAAGGCTTAACGCAATCGCTTTAAATAAAAATGCTGTTTAAAAAAAAAAAGTTTAATTCATTAAAGAATCCTGAAAAAAAGTGTATTAGTTCACACAAAAATATTAAGCAGCCAACGTGTTTTTAACATCGATAATAAGAAATATTTCTTGAGCACCAAATCGGCACATTAGAATGATTGATTTCTGAAGGACTTCTTAACAATTTCAGCTTTACCATCACAGGAATAAATAACCTTTTAAAATATATTAAAAGAAAAACCAGTTATTTTAAATTGTAATTGCATTTCACAGTATTACTGTTTTACTTTTTGTAGTGTATTTGGAACAAACATGAATTAACAATGAACAATAATATATTTATAAATGAATATTAACCTAGATTAATAAATGCAGTAAAAATAATTGTTCGTTGTTAGTTGATGATACTTATTGTGTTAAACTGGAAAGTGAAAGGCTACCTATAAGTTACGCATATGAATTACTGTTCGTTGTCTAAATTTTCTAGGTGGTTGAACTTCTGGATATGTATTTGCACAGTAATTCTTCTTAGTGGAGTTTTCTCTATATAAACAGTGTTTTACGGATAGTTATGTCACGTCTCTCTCTGGAGTCCTTGCATGTATCATGAAAGTTGCTTTTATTATTTTTTTATAAGGTTTATATTATGGTGACAATGAAGTTGAAAAATTTCATATAACAAAAGTCATTACGCCAGTCTAATCTTTGTTTAGAAACAACATAATTTTAGCATTTTTATGTGTTTTTTAATGATATTTATTATATTCTTTCGCTATCCCCTTGAGTGTTTATGCGTTTTCTTGCAACTGCATTTTTGGGTGGACAGAGGGACGAAATTATTTCCTGTGGTAACTGTCATCATGCCACAAAAGCTGAAGTTGTATTGAACCCAGAGCATTCCTTTGAACGTCTCCACTGTGTCCCTCCACAGGAGCTCAGGAGTCAAGTATAATAAAGTCTGGTATGCAGCGCTGGCTCTGGTCACACTGGTGCTGTTCTCCGTGGCGGTGGGAGCTTTGGTGTTTATGATCATGTTCTACACCGACCCAGAGGCCTGCTTCCTCAACAAGCTCTTCCTGGGTGTCAACGGTGGCCTGTGCTTCGTCGTGTCTCTGCTGGCTATCTCGCCCTGCATTCAGACCTGTGAGTTTACCAAGACTTCGCTGACCTACATTTTATACTAACAAACAGATGTTTGTTTGATGTCAGGCAAACAAATTTATTCATAGTGCCTGGAGCTTTTCCCTTGTGTGAGCAAGCTGGAGAGTTGAGGAGAAGAGTTTTATCATGGATTCTCACTGAACAACAAAGTTTTACGAGAAAATGTTTTAGCAAGTAATTTAAGTAAATTTCTGGAGAATTTTTTTTTTATCTCTTCCTCAATTAAGCGGCTGTTTTCAACAATGATAATAATAGAAAATGTTTCTGGAGCACATTTTACATTATACAAAATATTATAAAAAAAATCATTTAAATTGTAAAAAAAAAAAAAAAAAAACCCTGCAATATTACTGTTTTTACTGTATTTTTGAGCAAACAAATGCAGCATAAGAGACTGTCTTCAAGAACGTTAAAAAATCTTAATGATCTCAAACTTTTGAACGGTGGTGTACATAGTTCATTTAATAAAGATGCGTGATGTATGACGCATAAACTCTCAAACAGACATGATCAGATCAGTAAAAACCTTTATGTGCTGCTTTTTACTAACACATCTGATGTTTTGCTCTGTTCTCCACACAGTTCAGCCCACCTCAGGTCTGCTGCAGTCCGCGATCATCTCCGTCTACGTCATGTACCTCACCTTCTCCGCACTCGCCAGCAAACCCATTGAAAGTGAGTACGTCTCTCACTTCCACATTCAAACACAGCATCTCTCAGCCTGTCCTGGGTGTCTCACAGTGTGTTCTGTGGTTTCCTTAGTGTCTCCTACTGTAGCTTGTGTGTGGACAGAGCTGTAAACTGAGTAGCCCCAGTAATGCATTTCAACACACCAGACTTGTGCAGTTATTTCCCACACCCTTATTAAAATCCGTTGTGTGCTCTTTCTCTTTCAGTGGTGGAGCGAAATGGAAAAAATGCCACTGTCTGCGTCTTTCCCTACAAATCAGGACAGCAGAGCGACACAAACATAGTGACGGGCGTCGGAACAGCCATACTGTTTGGCTGTATACTCTATTCTTGGTATGAGCAATGAAAATCATGTTTTCTGATGTTGTGATGGCCCAGTCCAAACTGCTTTATAAAAAGCACCATGATAGTATCATGAATGATATTATTGTTCATATGACTTGTGACATATGACATTATTTGCCAAGATTTTTCAAATCATTTTATAGTTTTATGTGAAGAACAGGCCAAAATTTAAGGGAATTGTTTGCCCAAAAATGAAAATTGATGAAAATGTACTTACCCTCAGCCCATCAAAAATGTAGTTGAGTTTGTTTCTTCATCAGAAAAGATTTGGAGAAATTTAGCATTGCATCGATTGCTCATCAATGGATCCTCTGCAGTGAATGGGTGCCGTCAGAATGAGAGTCCAAACAGCTGATAAAAACATCACAATATTCCACAAGTAATCCACACAATGCTAAAATCTGTGGGTCCGTAATTCTTCCAGTGGAAAAAACAAAAACACCGTTGTCCTCTCAAATCAAAATTCACTGACATATTTATTTAGAACTGTTTTGGACTGTTTTTGCTTGTAAGTGGCACTTAATCTATGCATATTTGTCTGCTGATTCAGACCAGACAACTTTTTCTCTGAATTAAGCAATATTATGGATAGAGGATTCGTATTTTAAAGTGAAAAACATCCTAATAATGGATTTGTTTCTTACAAACATGCAGCTTTTATAGTTGGTAGAATGTCTAATGTGGACTATCGAAATTAAAGTCTAACCTTGTAATGTTTTTTGAACTCTCATTCTGAAGGCACCCTAATATTTAATGCTGATTTTTTTATTTATTCATTTATTTATTTATTTTTTCATTTTTGGGTTAACTATTCCTTTTAAAATGTAATTTCTGGAAATCATACCATTGCATGGCCATAATTCACAAAAAAAAAAAAAAATCAAAAGTATTGCTCATACAATAGACATGACACAACATGATTTTTGGGTGAACTATCCCTTTAAATAAGCTGGGATATTCTTGGCCTGGATGCAAGTACCCATAACATATCATTTAAATGGGTGATCCCAAAAATGATCCTGGGAGGAGTGGAAACATGTAATTATCTGGTTATGACAAGATGTTCATTTAGATTTAAAAGCAGGTAGTTTGGTAGGAAGGGAGTGAAGATTAGAAGCTCTCATACTGCGAAGACGTGAACTCACATGTGTTTCGCATTAACTACAGACATGTCTGCTGAAACTCTCTCTTTAGAGCCGCTCCTCTCCACCAAAGCCATATTTACACGTGTATGTGTTAGTTGTCAGACGGGTGATTCATTGTTGTCTCGCATCGAAATGTTTTTGCCATATTTCTAGTTTTCATGAGGCAAAACAAAGCTTTGAAGCAAAAAAAGTGACTTATTTTTCGTCTGGTGGTGTTTTGAAGAGTTTTAGTGAATGCTCTGCTTTTTACATTTGATGGTTAAAAAAAGAATACTGCCCCCATGTGTCTGATGCCTTTTGAGTTAACATAAAAATACTCTTCCTTCAGTTTGATCTCTACCACCAAGAGGAGCTCAACAGCATTGCAGGTGTACAGGAACGATATGCCTGAAAATGAGGTGAACATTTGCTGTGTTCTCTCTCTGTTGTGTTTAACATTACATCAAACTATATCATAAATCACACTGCTTCTTTCTTTGCAGAGAGCACGATGCTGCTTCTGCTGTGTTGACGATACCGGTAAGACACTTATTTCAACCTCTAGTATCTTAGGACAACACATGAAGATTTCAAGCTTAAATGTTAGAGGAATAACATATTTTTTACATTAAATTGGATTCATTTAGACACTGGAAAAGGGTAGATGGAGCCTCCTGGTTGGCAAGAAGAAGTACTACAGTTTTTTAAAACAGGTGTTTTTTTAATATTTTCCAGAGGACTATGATGATGAGAAGACTGCTGGAGGGCAGAATGTGAAGTATGATGAGAAAGAAGGCACAATCTACAGCTACTGCTATTTCCATTTTGTTTTCTTTCTCGGCTCCCTCTACGTCATGATGACTGTAACCAACTGGTTTCAGTAAGTATATAACAAACAACATTCCTCAAGACAAACCTTTTGTATTTTCAAATGTCTGAGGCCAGCTGTTACATTTGTTTATTGCTTATATGTGTGTGTGTGTGTGTATATATATATATGTGTATGTGTATATGTATATGTGTGTGTATATATGTGTATGTGTATATGTGCGTGTGTGTGTGTGTATGTGTATATATATATGTGTATGTGTGTGTGTGTGTATATATATGTGTATATGTGTGTGTGTGTGTGTGTGTGTGTATATATGTGTATGTGTGTGTGTGTGTGTGTGTGTATATATGTGTGTGTGTGTGTGTGTGTGTGTGTGTATATATATATATATATATATATACACACACACATATATATATATATACACACACACACACACATATATATACACACACACACACACATGTATTGGCTTGCCAGCAATATATTTATTATGTATAAATGTAAAATTTAACCTCAGTTTTATTCTGAATTTATGTTTGAAGTTTTATTTTTATAGCATAATTTATATAAAATAATATTTTTACTATTTACTTCAAGTTCTTCTGACCAGATCAAACCCAGTAGCTCAGACGTCGCCGTGCACTCAAGGGATAGTTCACTCACAAATGAAAATTCTGTCAATAATTACTCACCCTCATGTCGTTCCAAAGCCCTTCGTTCATCTCTGGAACAAAAATTAAGATTTCTGATCCTGCATAGACGGTAATGCAACTACCACGTTCAAGGTAGTAAGGACATTGTTCAAATGTAAAAAAAAAAAAATCGAAATTGTTGAAGTCATTATTTTTGTTTTCTTTGCGCACAAAAAGTATTCTTGTAGCTTCATAAAATTACAGTTGAACCACTGATGTCACATGGACTATTTTACCAATATCTTTACTGCCTTTCTGGTCCTCGAACGTTGTATTTGCCTTGCTGTCCATGCAGGGTCAGAAAGCTCTCTGATTTCATCAAAAATATCTTAATTTTTGTTCACAAGATGAACGAAGGTCTTACAAGTTTGGAACGACATGAGGGTGAGTAATTAATAACAGAATTTTCATTTTGAAGTGCAATATGCTTATGATCTTGTCTCTCTGCAGTTATGAGAACGCAAAGATCGAGAGGCTGCTGGATGGGAGCTGGTCAGTGTTCTGGATCAAGATGGCATCCTGTTGGGTCTGTTTATTTCTGTACATGTGGACCCTGGTGGTCCCCATGCTCTTCCCAAAGAGATTCCAAGCCTAGAAACCTTTCACACATGATCCGGTATCACCACTGTCCAGTTAAAACTACTGTGTGTTTGTGTGTGTGTGTGTGTGTGTGTGTGTGTGTGTGTGTGTGTGAGAGAGAGAGAGAGAGTTTTGTTTGGTTTTAATGTTTTTTGTTTGTTTTTTTATAGTTTTACTATAGTAATGGCTTTTGATTTCTCAAAAGCTGCTTACGTTTTGTCTTTAAATACGTTTTCATGGAAATTTGTTACAGAAATCATGTCACGGTTAGTCCCACGCTGATGTAGGGCTCTTTTTTTCCTCATAACATGAAGGTATAAAAACAAAGCATTGCTCAGGCTCACACATTACCTGCAAGTGTCTTGCTTGTTACGCTTTTATTTTGGTAGCTGAAGAATTCTATGCAAATCAACAAACCATCTGTGATTTTCATTCATTTATTTGTCTGCCTTTTTGAAAGGTCTTCAAATGTGTTTTATAGTTGTATTTCACATCAAGGGTGTTTCACTAACGTAACAAGACTTCCTATTTGAGTAAATGTACATATTTATTTAATAGAGATCTCTTCTCATTAGTTAGGAAAGTGCTGCCTTGCAAAACCAGAACACTACACCACCAGTTGCACTCGTGGAAACATGATCAAAACCAGCTGAAAAATGACTGTGCAAGATTATCCCTGTACATACATGTGAATAAATGGACTCATATGAGATGTCATGTTACTGCATTTATTGAAGCACCCTAATAACTTCCTTATAAAACCACACCAAAACACTATTTCCAAATAAGTCAGCAACATTCCTCAAGTTTCCTATCTTTCGGCTTCATCTTAAATCTCAGGTAGTGATGAATTCCACATGCTGTTTCCAGTGAATCACCATTCTAAGGAAAGCATGTGACTGCCATTCCCAGTAAATGTTTTTATGATGATTTGGAATGGACGGGCAAAGCCAAGGCCACATCGTTATGCCCCCAAAAACCCAAACTGCCGCACAGATTGGTATATGGCCAACAGCAAAACTGAAGCTATAGATTTTTCTTTATTTTTCGATTTTTGTTACAATTTAAATGGTGCTTTAGACCATGGATGTCCTATATTTTATTCCAGCTCATGCACTAAACTTGCAAGCATGTCATTTGTCAAAGAACAAGTTTCTACGATCTTTTATACTTAAAAATCATTGTTACAGCTATTCTATTTAATCTTTCAGAAGTTTTTGTTGCTATAAGTGCATGTCTGTATTTCTTGTTTGTGGTGTTCAGTTTAAGTTTACAGGGGCTTCCCGTATTAGACGTAATGCAGCACTTCTGATGCTCCCTGGTAGAAAAAAGTGTTGAAGTGTTTATCGATGAAGGAAATACATTCTAGAACTGGAATTATTTGACATTTTATGGTCATTTCCTGTGTAGCGGTTGTAGCTGTCCTACGTTTTGACGAACCAAAATCTCTTTTGTTAGAATTAGAGCTGGCATGTCTTTATGTTCCTGGTGATGGTGATGTTTTTGGCCTTTATATAACTCAAAATGAGCAAATAGTTAATTATTGCCTTAAACCCTACATGCTACAACTGCATTAAGCTATAAGCATACTGTTTATGTAACCTCTGAAAATTTGATGCTCAGTATTTGGTTTAAAAGTGTTTTTCTGGATTAAACATTATGCTTTCCTTTATTTACAAATGTGCTGAACATAAAGGTGACATTTGATTGCAATATGTGCTTTATGTAAATAGTCCATTGTAAAGATGACCACTAGATGTACTCATAATATTGCAAAAAATGTAATCTTGCGCTTTGTGTTGTTTTCACTAATTTTGCATGAAGACATTATAATCCAAAAATATGTACAGTAAGTTTACAAACAACTCTTGTCCTCATTTATATGCATTGATTTTTCTTTATTATTATTTACTTTTCCCCCATCATTTCAATACGTTCCATGAAGGTTCATATGAGTTTAACTGCTGCAGGATCAATATTCTTTTTAGTGTTTTTATTGATATTGCCAGTTCTTTCAATAAAAAAGACAACTGAATGAAATGGTGTAGTCTATTGCATTATTTAATGTTTTAATATATGGAAGTTTTGTCATTTGTAGTTGTGCACAGAAAGGAAATCGCTAACACATACTATATGAAAATGAGACTTAATTGTGTATAAAATTAGAGGTGTAATTTATGGTGAAACAACCTTCTTGGGGCTTACAAAATAAAACTCATGCAAAGCCTCAATATATAGGAAGAGTTGTATTGACCATTTTAACGTTTGATTTTTTTTTTTTTTTCATTGTACTTTAAAGTTTTTGAAAGAAGTCCCTTATACTCACCATTTAATCAAATTTTAAATTAACTTTTCTATTTTAATATATTTTAAAATGTAAATGTTGGGAATGCTGAATTTTCAGCAGCTATTATTCCAGTCTTTAGCCGATTTGCTGCTCAAGAAACATTTATTATCAATATTGAAAACGCTTATACTGACCCCAAAGTTTTTCCATTTTATTTTATCTTAATTTTTATATTTTATAAATATATATATTTAAATTTGGAGCAACACAGCTTTTTGGGTTGTTTTATTTTAAAATGTTTATGACATTCTCTACCAAGTCCAAGCACAAAACCTGACATTTTAAGTGTATTTATTCCGTTTAATGATATTACAACATTACGTGAGTGTTTAGAAGCACACAGGCTTTGCTCTTTCCTGCTGAACTGCATTTTTGTGCAGTGAACGTTACAGAAGTGTAAATTCAGAATAACTATAAAACTGGATTTTGTCTTGAATGCAAAAGTCAGTAAATGGTCCATGTTTTACTGGAAATAAGAGTACCCAAAACATCAGTCACATCACTAGTAGTGCTCTCCAGTTTCATTACTGCTGGGGTTGTTCTGTAAAGTCTTCCGGGATTGTGTCTGTAAATGTCATAAAATGTATATTAAGATACACACTAAAATGAATAAGAAGGCATTGTTCTTCTAATATCGTTCAAGCACTGCACTCACCATTACAGCGGTATCTCAGGTTGGACCAGATGATGTTTTCCTGTGAAAAGCAGAACACACCAAGACGGCCTCCTCTCATACTGGTGTCAATAACAACTCCAGAGTCTGCAACCAAGTCGGTGCCTTCATAGAACTTTACTCTGTGCCAAAACAGAGAAACACCACAAACATGTTGCTTTCTCACATCCAAATCCAGTAAAGTCTGAATTCTCCAGTATTTACAGCATCTAACCTGATGTATCCCACTTGGGGTCTGTGCTTCAGATTCCAGCGGTAGGACACCTTGTCCTTCCAGCCCACATTACGAGGGTCTTTCCACAGCAAGCGCACTTGATTGTTTGTGTCTCCAGTGTGCCACAGAGAATTCCTCAGGAACTCCCCTGGCCCGGTTTTAGACTTCACAGCCTAGAAATGCAAATATATTGATTCATGACTGTGTGTTTATTATTTAAGTTGAATAATCAAATCTAATTGGGATATACTTGAAGTCCAAAATATCTACTTGGCTACAGTTTTAACATCGGTTAAGTGTTTTTGCATGCTTCAGAGTTTAGCCAAAGCCACTTTTCTAGATTCGCAGAGGGCTCTGTGGAGTGATAATGATAAAAGCACACGCTTTGCGTTCAGACAGTAATAGAGATGAAGAGCGCTGGGACCTTAAGCTGAATGCCAGGCTCAGCCACTGCTCTGAAGGGCACGGCCTGCCAGTACGTCTGCTCCGTCTGCTTCCACATCACCACATAGAAGCTGGAGGAATCCTGGTAGCCGAAGATGAAGCCTGCGTAGTCATCATCGGTCACTGTATTCACATGGAAGGTGCCCTCAAAGTCCACGCCACTGAATGCTGTGTATCCTGTTTGTGGTGGCAAGATTGTGTCACATTTTGGTCGGATTTTCATTTAAAACAAAACACTAAAGCTCATGTTTCAACCATGATTTAAACAAAATTAATACAGAAATGACAGTTTATTCTTTAGTTAAAGAGTTACTGAAAAAAAATTTATTCTCTAATCATTTATCCACTCTCATGCCATCCTAGATGTACTGTATACGACTTTGTTTTATGTGAAAATAAAGATTTTTTGTAAAAAAAATAATAGGCTACATCTCTGAGAGATGTAATGCAACTGGACAGCAAACTAAAAGCTGATGCTTCAAAAACATGCAAAACAAACAAAAGTAACCCCAGTTTAATGTCTGCTGAAGCAAACCGAGGTGTGAGAAAAATACTAATGTTTAACATTTTTTTAAACTATAAACTTGCTTCTGATTCATCCACTGTGGTTGTATGGATTACCATTGCTTTTGTTTTGTGTGGTTTTTGAAGCATCAACTTTGAGGGTCCCAAACTAGTTAGGATAGTTGGGTGAACTATCCCTTTAAGAGAAATCGACATTTTACTTAAAAGACCAATTAAGACCAGTATGAATTTCCAGGTTGGTCTATGCTGGATTGGTTCTGGTTTAGCTGGTCTTTTCACCATGGAAATATTCAAGATGATTTGAATGGTGTGGGTCACATAAACATACCAACAGCTAGTCCTGGGTCACTATTCATGGTTTGGACAATCTCCATCCCCTGATTAAGAACAACCCAGTTGGGGTCGATCTGAGCCTCCCCCTCTGGATCCAGAACCACGGTCTGATAGGCTCTGAAGTCAGTCAAAGTGATCTCTGCATTCTCAGGGCAGGTGTCAATTCTGTCTATCACATGATCTTTGTCAAAGTCTCCAGCGCACTCATCACCCACCCCATCATCTGACAAAGAAGAAGAGAGTAGAAAAAAAAAAGCTCTTAACTTTTCTTTTTATCAGTGGTCAGGAGTCTAATACAGATTTGTAAGGCACATTATGATATAATATTTGGACACTTAAGTCACACTTAAAAACACAGATGTGCTTGTATTAGCATTTAAAAAAAACTGTAAACTAAAACATTTGTCTTGATTAATTGACATCCTACTAAACAAATATGCATACTGTTTTCATCCTTTTGGTCTGGGTTTGACACCAGTCTACAATTATCTTTATCATCCAAGATGCCATCATTATCATCGTCATCATCACACTCGTCTCCAAGCCCGTCCTTATCAGTGTCCAGCTGTGCACTGTTAATGATGTTGGGGCAGTTGTCTTTGGTGTTCTGATGACCATCTCCATCACTGCAACAAAAGACCTCAGTTATAAACTTGTTTTATATTGACCGTCAAAGAGAAAGGTAAAAAAATCAGACTCTACCTGTCAATGTTTGTGTCACAAGTGTCTCCAACAAGATCATCGTCAACATCAGACTGATTGAAAGAAAACAGAAGACAGGTTCAAATAAGTAATATTGAAAATGACATATTTAACACACATTATACAACAATTTGTTTCCCTTTAAAGAGTGCTGATATAGGAACCTAACAGCACAAGGACTTGTTTGTATAGCTTCCTTTGTTTGTATTGGTACCAGTAGGTGGCAGCAAGTGACTGTTTTGTGACTCAAAAACGCTGATTCATTCCAATCATTGAATTGTGTTGCTCAGAATCCCGAGAGGTTGTTTATAGCTTTGGATTTTTTTTTTTTTTCCAAACATTTTTCGTTGATTAAGCAAAAACAGACAAAATATTTGGTGATACTGTGTATATTAATTTATTGTTTAGTCACTGAACTGAATCAGAATCAAAGCAACTCAGAATTGTGTTGTTTTGTGAATATTAGCAGGCAATCAGCCAGTGATTTTTAGGGACAGTAGTACTCTTGCTCGTTTAATATTGTTTAACTAACTTGGTCAGCATTGTTTGATGGTTTTTGGATATGTACAGTGATAAGAGTGATTCTGCCAGTATGATGCTATTTTGTCTAAATAAATCTCACTAAAACCTTTAATCAATGTTGTGATACTAGGCACAGTATGAAACTGTGTTAATTTTTTAGCATTATTGAAGTACTATTATAGTTCTTATTCATATTTTTGAATTAGTTATTTTTATATTTTTCATTTTCATTTTTTTCAGTAAAGGTTTAATTATTTTATGTTTTTGTCATTTTTGTTATTATTTTTCAATTATGCTTATATAGTTTTATTTATTTACCCCTTTTTTACATCAGATTAAACTACAAGTAAATTATTGAATCATTACATTTTTGTGGTTTTAGTTAGTTAGTTAACCATAATAACCCTTGTTTGAAGCATGGATAACTACTAATTTTGAGATGAACAGTTGATAAAAATGCCTAAATAATTTGACTCCCTAAAACAGAGGTAGGAAAACAGTTTTCAAGAAACAGTGATTTTGAAAAACTAAACCACTAAAACTATCCATTTAAATTAGGTTCAAAGTTAGATCAAACTAAATAAAAAATACACAGAATAAGATAGAATAGAATAGAATTCAGAAACAGGCGATAATAAAGTTGTTTGGCACCTGGTTGGGGTTTGGCACCTCAGGGCAGCTGTCACATGCATCACCAACACCGTCATTATCTTTATCCTTCTGGTCAGGGTTGGGAACCCTCTGACAGTTATCCAGGATGTTCTTCAAACCTGTCAGAAGTAGAGAATGTACATGGATGCATTTAGCGATTCATCACCAGTGTAAGAAGCAGAGTATAGAGCCAGTGGTATAAATGAAAGTATTATAAAATGTCACTCAATGGAGCAAACTCCATCAGGAGTAATGCACTGCGGTGTTTGCAGTGTTATAGAGTATACAGTGATGTCTTTGTGTGCAGTTTGTTGGGTTATGTCACAAGGTGGCGGTGTTTCAGAAAGACTTCTGTGGAATAGTTTCCACGCGTCAGCAGCTCTTGGCTCAGGTTCTTGGTGGAAATGTGGTTGCTCAAAGGAGACATGACCAAGCTCTAAAGTATCAAGTCAAGTGTCTGGATTTCTGCCTTGATGAACAGACCGTAAATGTCAAGCGCTGCCTGGACTCTATTTTAAACTTTTCAGACTGGAACAAATAATTGTCGATTTGAAAGAAAATGATCAGTGTGGTGCCATAGAAGCTGTTAATAACCCTACAGGTCACTTCAGTTTTACATGACCCGTGCAGGCTAAAGAGCGCTCTAATTTGAGCTTTAAAAACAGAAGCTTCTGTTTTTCCTCATAAAATGACCTAAGCACAGGAAAATCCTGATAAAAAACAGGCCCAAAGGGTGAAAAGGAGATTTAAAACATAACACCCCATTTCTGCAACTACATAAAATACACAGCAGCCACATGGCAGACAGAATGCTAGCAGAGATTGGAAAAAGTGTGAAGTTGATCTTTGACAAAATAAGACCTGAATTAAATTACCATCCCCATCAATATCATCATCACAGGTATCTCCCAGTCCGTCTTTGTCTGTGTCCCGCTGGTCCGGGTTCTCCACGTTTACGCAATTATCACAAGCATCACCATGGAGATCTTTATCACTGTTCTTCTGGTCTATGTTAGGAACCAACCAGCAGTTGTCCTGTAGGAATACAGTCATGCAAGCACTCACATTGAAGGGTGCTTCTCAGTTCATCAAATCATGATCTAATGTTGATTATTCTGTACCTGATCATTGAAGATGCCATCACTGTCTGCATCCTCATCACAGGCATCTCCCTTCCCATCTCTGTCTGCATCTTCTTGGCCCGAGTTTGGAACAAATATGCAGTTATCCTGAAAACGAAAATAAGATTATATTTACAATAAGATTCAGTTTGTTAACATTACTTAATACAACAGCAAAAACAACAATTATTCTTTATTTCTCCAAAAATGAAAATTCTGTCATTAATCATTCACCCTCATGTCGTTCCAAACCCGTAACACCTTCGAGCATCTTCGGAACACAAATAAAGATATTTTTGATGAAATCCGAGAGCTCTCTGACCCTCCATAGACAGCAATGGAACTGAAACTATATGTAACTGTTTATGAAGCTATGAGAATACTGGCAGAAGATGGTCATTTGGAGGAGAAGAAACTGTTGAATAAAACTGTTATTTTTGTTTTCTTTGTGCACACAAAGTATTCTCGCAGCTTCGTAAAATTACGGTTGAACCACTGATGTCACATGGACTATTTTAACGATGTTCTTACCACATTTCTGGGTCTAGGAACATTTTGCTCTCTATGGAGGGTCAGAAAGCTCTCGCATTTCATCTGTAAAAATATTTTAATTTATTTTCTGAAGATGAACGAAGGTCTTACGGGTTTGGAACGACAGAATTTTCATTTTTGGGTGAACTAAATCTTTAATCTTGATTAAGGTTAAGTAATTAAAATGATAGTAACAATTTCAAGTTGTGCAAATGTTATTAATTTATGAATGAACATGAAAATAAACACTATCATTCAAAGGATTGGGGTCAGTAAGATTTGTAATGCAACTGTAAAAAAATTTTATGTTTCACAATATTACTGTTTTTATTGTATAACTGAACCCAAACTTTTGTATATATTTGTAAAATGACCTCGACTGATAAATGAAGAGAATGTCGTTCATTGTCAGTTCATGATATCTAATGCTAATAAACTAAACTTCTAACAAAAATAACAGGTCACATGAATATCACCTTCTTGCAGGTTCCATCTCTGCACTGAAGCTTCTTATCTGGATAAGCGTCAATGTCTGTGTCCTTTCCACAGACGTAGCCATTTCCTGCCCAGCCAATTTGGCACTAAAAGCAACAAAGATGTCAGCTGAGAAAGTTTTGTCCTGGCTCAAAAGAATGGCATAGGAAATCACCAACACAAACTGTGACATGATATCTCTTTATGTTTTCTTGAAATGCACAAGTAGACAAAACATCTGTGTGAATGCTTGACGTCTCACCGTACAGCTGATGCTCCCATCTCTCTCCACAAGACACTCTGCATTGATGTCACATGGATTTGGCTGGCCGTTCCCACACAGCCTGTCAGTTGGAGGAGCAGGGTCCAGGCCAGTACTTATGCAGCCGCTATTCTGGTCACCCTTGAATCCAGTCTTGCAGATCCCACAGTGAAACGCACCCTACAAGAAAGCAAGCATATTTACTGTACCTGCCACTGGCCACATTAGTACAATGGGTAATCTAGGATAGTTGTAGTCTTACCACTGTGTTATGGCAGTATGAATTGGGTGTGCAGCCACCGTTATCTACCTGGCACTCATCAATATCATTACATATCTGATAAAAAATGATAAATATGGTATTAATCACAGTATGGTACTAAAATCACAAACAATACCATTTTTACTATGTGTATCATGGTAATACTATTTTTGAACTTGTAGTTGTAGTTGGAGTACCGTGTAAATATTATGGTTTATAATACGGTAATCATTCTGTATCATGGCATACGTCCGAGAGTGCTTTAAAATGTCTTATTACATAATATGTTCGAATGTTAGGGGTCGGTGAAATTTTTAAATGTTTTCGAAAGATGCTCTTATGCTCACCAATGCTCCATTAATTTGATCTGAATTTTCAGCAGTCATTATTTTAGTTTTCAGTGTCACGTGATCCTTCAGAAATCATTCTAATATGCTGATTTCAAGAAACATTTCTTATTATTATCGTGTTGAAAATAGTTGTGCTGCTTAACATTTTCACGAAAATTGTGATTTTCAGGATTCTTTGATGAATATAAAGTTCAAAAGAACAGCATTTATTTGAGATATAAATATTTTTTAACGTTATACATTTTTGATAAATTTAATGCATCCTTAATGCACACACACACACACGTATGTATGTACTGTATGTATGTATGTATGTATACATACACACTGGTTAATTTAATTTTATTTAATTTTATTTTATTTAAAATGAAGCATTGTCCCAAATACATACTTGTTTGTTTGTCTGAGCATAATGAACGCCCACACCCTGGATCTCTGGACCAATGAAGCCTCGTGGACACTTCTCACATCTGAACCCTGGTGCAGTGTTAACACACCGAACACCAGAGAAACATGGGTTGAACTGGCACTAAAATTGAACAGTTTATAAGGTTAGCTGGATTTATGATGTTCAACAAACAATGCTCTGTAGTATATGGATGATTAAGTCACACTTGCGATCTGTGAAAAGTTCTATAAAAACCATTGGAAAATTACCAATGATCAAATTAACAGTTTAAACAATTATTAGTCTAATAAAACACTTACTGAAACATGATTATATGTTAATAAATCATTATGTGTTCCTAATTGAGTTTTATTGTTCATCATTTAAGTAGAACACAATGTCAGATGTGTTGAACCGTCTGAGCTATTGAGATACTGCAGTGAGTAATGGAAATATATAAATAAAATAAAACAAGTCTTCATGAGTGTTCTTGTTCTTTCCTAATTACTCAACTACGAGAGAAGTAAACAGGATATAAGTGGCTAGATGAACATCATAAACAGCAAAACTTGATTCAAACCACAGAAAGACAAAGAATAGTATAGTATTATGATGAACAAAAAAATCAGCATGTTAAGTCTAACCTCATCTACATCATCACATTGGACACCATCTCCAGAGTATCCCTCGGGACAGGGTGCACATTCCACACCTTCAGCTGTTTCGATACACATGTCCGGCTTAAAACAGACCCCTGGCCCGCACTTGAACTGCTTTTTATTCTGTAGTCCTGCTTTTTCCCGTCCAAACGCATCTAAATGATAACAGAACACTTGAGTTCACCTGTCTGACACCTTCAACATCCTCATTATAAGCCTCTAATAATTGACTTGACTGAGCACAGACACAAACAACTGCTAAATGTTTTCTCATTATAGCTGTTTTGTAACTTTTTAACTAAAGTCTTACCATTGCATTGAACACACTCCATGATAGTCTTTCTCAAGTCAGCGGTTTCTTTGGTCTGTTATGAAAACAGATTGTCATTATGCTTAAGTTCTGAAGAAACTGTAGGGATAGTTCACCAAAAAAGGAAAGTCTGTCATCATTTATTTACTCTCATTACATTGTTACAAACCTGAATGACTTTTGTGGAATATTTGTAAGAAATTTTCTGGTCACTAATTCTACAATGAATGGGGGATTTTCAAGCTTCAAATAACCAAAACAATATTTTTATCATAAAAGTATTCCATAGGCTTCTTTAGCTTTGTGTGAGGACCAGATTGAAATTTAAATTGATAAACATTAATAGTCTCCCCCTATTATTGAACCAGTGATTTGAAACCTGATTGATGCAGGAATCATTCAGACTGGTTGTATCATCTGAGTGAAAATTAGTGAAAATAATGATCTATTCCTGAAAGAACTCAAAATAACTGTACTTTTTGTGTGAACTACCCCTTTAAGGAACTGTTTTCTCACTCAATTTCAAGTTACCTGCTGATCGACCTTCTGTTTCAACTCTTGGATCATTCGCATGAGCTCAAACATTGGGCCAGCTTCCATTTTTGAAGTTGTTCCTGCAGAAATGTAACATAATGATATTCTCTGTATTAGACAAAAAAAGTTAAAAATAACTAATCATTAACAAAACTAAAGCTGAGTAAGACACAGATGACAGAGAAAAAAATAACCTCACCTAGTAGTTGCAGTGTTTCCTTCTGTTCACCCTGCTCTGGAGCATTGCAGTCCTGTAGCTCTACCACATTATCAATAGACTCATCAAGCACGAGTTTGAGGTCTGTCAACTTGTCCTGTAACACAGGTACATATTCACACACTGTAAAAAAAAGTTAGTAATTTTACAGAAAAACACTGTAATGTTACAGTCAAACATGTTAATTGATTAAGAGTAAGTTACCTCATACAGTGAAAAACTGTAAATAGTTTACGTTACATGTAATTTTACAGTAAAATACAGTCAAATTTATAGTAAAAGATTTGTTTGTTTTTTTAAAGTCCCTGCATGACTCATCACATATGATTATATTTTGTACACATACTGTAATTTTGTTTCACACAAGTATTGGCTGTGATTTATGGACAAGTCACTTGCAATGCACTCAATGAAGCTTTTTTATTGTGCCACCTGTATATTAGGGCGGTTATCAGCAGAGCTGGGTAGTAACTGATTACATGTAATCTGGGATTACATTCACACATAGACTTGTCATTAGTCAAGTGGCAACACAGCATTTGAACAATGGATTTACAAAAATCATTTCAAGTTTAAGAAGTGTTTCAACATTGCATCAACTACTGATAAACACACTCATTTTTATTTGAATTATCACTCAGTAGGTTATTTAAAGGGGTCATATGATGTTGCTAAAAAGAACATTATTTTGTGTATTTGGTGTAATGCAATGTGTTTACGCGGTTCGAGGTTCAAAAAACACATTATTTTCCACACACTGTACATTATTGCTGCTCCTCTATGCTCTTTACAAAGCTCATCATTCTGAGAAGCAAGGTGTGCTCTGATTGGCCAGCTATCCAGTGCATTGTGATTGGTCGAATACCTCATGCGTGTGACGGTAATGTTTTAACCATAAGTTTTAACCATAGACTGTAAAAAAAGGTTTTAACCTATGCAGTCTGAGCCAGAAAGAGAATTGATCAGGTCATCTCTCGAGTTTCTTTGGAGTCGTTCATTCTTTTGTCATGTGACATGACAGCATTGGATAGAGAAATTAGTTAATTTACAAGCTTCCTTACAAATGAAGTGCATAGTTATTATTATAATTATTATTATCATTATGTGATGCGTTTCTGGTCTCAAATTGTAGCTTTTTATTTCTTACAGTTTATAAATGTGAGAATTTCTGTCATGATAGTTCTTTTCGATAACACTGAATGTGGTAACAAAGGTAATAAAGAGTTGGTTATTATTATCAAATCTCTTTCCGGCTCAGACTGAATAGGTTAAGCTTATGGGGCTGTCACGTGATGAACGAACGACTCGAAAAACCCGAAGACTCGAAACAGGTGAACTACTTGAGTAATTCCAGTACAGAACCTATAGGATGTTGCGCAATCACTCCCCGAGACGACTCGTTCTTCCCGAGTCACATTAAAGATTCGTTCAAAATGAACGAAGCATTCAAGAACGACCCATCACTAGTTGTGATGCCGTATCCCGGCCTTTTTACAGTCTATGATCCCGGCGCGACGAGACTAAAACAATAAACAAGGCATTTGTTGCATAAAGTGAGGACATAATTACTGATTATAATGACTCATACGGCCTTTTTACGCGTTGCACCGTGCAAACATAACACCATGTCTGCATTTGTGATCGTAGAAACGCCAAACAAGCACTACTCTACACAGCTCAAAACTCGCGTTTGAATAGTCAGTAGCAAATTCTTTAAATATCGAAATGTACTTACAGGCTGAGTCAGCAGCACCAGATTATCCTTGCAACATTGGAATTGCTGTTCACAGCCATGCATAGTGTTCACATTGTAGGCTACTCTCCCAGGATCAGGAAATAGTCCTCCGTAAAATGCGCTGCACACACAATATTTGTGTTGTACTGTTCTGGAACAGTGTTGTAAATATAACTTAACCACTGATTTCTAGTTGTGCACTCATTTGGAAGGCCAAACAAAGCACTTTAGCTTTCACAACGAAACCCACAGCGTCTCCATGACATGGCATTGGCAACAACATTGCTACAGCGAGAATAAAAGTTACGCCTTCTTTCATTGTGTGTCCCTTTGGGTGGTGTAATGCAAATTTTCCCACACCATGATGTAGACATGTGGGGGCGTGTTTGAATGAGCCGTTTTAGGAGAGTGTCGCAGATTCTTAAAGGGGTCATACGGCGTTGCTAAAAAGAACATTATTTGGTGTATTTGGTGTAATGCAATGTGTCTATGTGGTTTAAGGTTCAAAAAATACATTATTTTCCACATCCTGTACATTATTGTTGCTCCTCTATGCCCCGCCTTTCTGAAACGTGCCGATTTTTACAAAGCTCATCTTTCTGAGAAGCTAGGCGTGCTCTGATTGGCCAGCTATCCAGTGCTTTGTGATTGGCCGAATACCTCAAGCATGAGACCTCACCCTATCGTGATGTCATGTCCCAATAAAACCCATTACAAACAAGGCATTTGTTGCATCCAGTGGGGACATAATTACTGATTATAATGACTTATACTGTCTTTTTAAGTGTCGCGTTGCATCGCACCGCGTAAACATTACCATGTCTGCATTTGTGATCGGAGAGACAACAAGCACTACTCTACACAGCTCGAAACTCCCGTTTGAATAGACAGTGGCAAATTCTTTAAATATGAAAACATACTTACAGGCTGTGAGTCATAAGCGCCAGACTGTCCTTGCAAAATTGGAATTGCCCCACTTTATAGAAACAGTGTTTGAGCATAGCTGGCAGGCTACTCCCAGGTTCAGGAAATAGTCCTCCGTAAAATGTGCTGCACACACTCGAATATTTAGGTTGAACTGTTCTGGAACAGTGTTGTAAATACAATTTAACCACTGATTTCTAGTCGTGTCCTCTTTTGGAAGACCAAACAAAGTACTTTCGCTTTCACAATGAGCACATGCGTGCAGCGCGTGCATAACAGTCTGAGTGCAGGCTGTACAGGTGGTCAATAAGAATAAAGCACAGATATGCTGTTCTGAAAGGACGTCGGGAATGGGATATTGTTGGACCGCCTGCTCCCGTTCTAATTACGCCAGAGTTACCAACCGCTACAGCCTTTTATTCGGGAATTTAATCCGCGTCTCAGTCCTCTAATTAAAACTTTGAGCGTCGTAACTTTGCAGATGTTGTTTATGCTCAAACAGCAACATTACACACTAACTATAGTTAAAAAAAAAAAAAAAGTGAAATGATAATCAATGACCCCTTTAAGTACACCTGAGATTTTAAAATAAATATTTCAATTGACATTGGTTAATGGTCACATGGCGTACAAGTAAACATAAAATACTTATTTTTTAACAAGTTAATTATTTTTAAATGATTTATTTTAATTGTACATTTTTATTATTTAATTACATTTTTGCTTTTCATTTAACTAAAAAAAACAAAAAAAAACCTTGTTCCTTGTAAAGTTCCTTTACCATCCCCAGTTTGGGAAACCTTGATGTAATATTACGTTTAATGCACTTCAGGTTGTTAATTACAATGAAAGGAATATATTTTCTCACTTTTTGTATTTTTACATCATTTTATTTTACATCACACAAGATTATCCTGTTTAAATCAATGTGATAAACGAGTTAGGTCAAAAGTAATCTAAAAGTAATCTGATTATATTACCTAAAATGTGTCTTGAGTTATTATTTTTGGAATAAATGTAAAATCCTTAAAAACACTAATCTGATTAGATTCATATCGGCTTTAATAAATAAAATATTGATTACATTGTTAATGTAAAAATATGAAATAGAAGGTTTTTTTTCTTCTTTTTATGATAGTGTAAGTAATGAATATTTAACAAAGGAAATGTGACTGGGACATGAATTTACATTTGATTAAAAAAAAAAAAAAACTTTGAAGACTTTGCCTCCTCATTTCAGAACACCACCGCACACCACTGGTTATCAGTATATTTTAAGGTAAAAAGGCACATATTGGTAGTGTTCAGTAGGTATATTAACATATCACTTAATGAAATATCTTGTTACAAGTTTATTTTATTTTTTACAATGAAATTCTGACAACCAGTGAGGCCAGTTTTTTTTACTGTATTTTTTACAGCTTTCTGTATGCATAGATAAACAGAATAATGATATTATTTGTTCCACCTTCTAGGATTACCTGGGATGAGGTTGGCGGGGTCTTGAGCGTGACTCGTTTCGGGCCCTGCGGCAGTGATTTGAAGGCCAGCGGCACATCCTGCACTCTCTCCACCAGCCTGCAGTCCACATAGAGGGCTGTAGCGGGGGTGCCCTCCCGCAGCCCACTGAAGTGGAGCAGTATATGGTGTTGTTGACCATCTGTCAGTGGCACTTTACTGAAACTGGTTGATCCAACCTTTCCATTGCTTTTCAGATATTTCAAAACAACTGTGAACAGAAAAAGTATTTAGAGTACATATCATGTATCTATTGAGCCACTGAACATAAAGCACATTAGTGAGCTCTGATCACACAAACCTTTGTTGAATTTCCCCTGAATGGTGAAATCAAAATAATCTGTGTTGTCTAGGGCATTGAAGATGCGGAAGACCCGAGTTGGAGCTTTGTTCTGCAGTTGCAGGCTTGCAAGGATAAAAACATTGTCCATGTTCTTTTCCTTTATTCCTCCCTGCAGAAGGTCAGGTAAGCAATCCGGTGACACCAGAAGATCATAAACTGCAAAATTAGCATTTTTGTCAACAGATTTGCATTGGATACTGATGGTTTTTGATGCATTTATGTAATACATGTTATTCAGCAACTCTTGTCTAGGACACATTATAAAAAGCAACCAATAAGGTCATTGACAAATTTGTCCTCAGCTAATGGTCATTTCATAGAGTGTTCAGCTCCACATTTGTTAATCCCACTGCATGCTCAGGGATTTCCAGATAATTTATGACATTTACGGAGTGATAAATGACCTGCCTAACTCAAAAAAAAGGTTTTTTTATATATTTTTGCTAATATTGATATTATATTTGATCAGAAATTAGCTGGTTTTCATTTATTTCACATTTTAACAGTAGAAAATTAAGGTATGAACACTTTTATTCATAAATAGTTTTGTAAATATATGCAAATAATTTAAAAAATGCAAGAATCTTAACATTAATTTTTTTTTTTAAATGTCTTAAATATTCAACTATATTATAAGGTTTGAGGACTTACCAATTCCTTGTGCTTTCACTGTATCAAACAGCTGTAAAATTAACTGTAAACCGAATATGATTCTTGTCCAAGTACCCATTGTGGATTTATTTTAAGTCACAATCCAGTTGAAGTGTTCCACCCTTTTTCCTGGAAAAATAGTTTCTGCTCTGACCCCTGATTCAGTCTCGATCAGTAGCCGTCAAAACAGAACTGCCTGTTCCCTGTAGCCCTGCAGATGAATGAGAACCAGACTGGTGCTCAAGTGATTTACGCTTTTCATGTGTCTCTCTATATATAAGGTGTGACCAAGCACCTCCTCCAGAATGCTTCTGTGCTTTTACTAGTCACATATTGCTGTGAGCAGGTCAGATCAAATCCTTATAAAAGAGCTCTTTGTTAATGATGTTAAATGAAGGGAGGATATGCTTTGGTTTTTGGTCAGAATCTGCGCCAGCTAGTTAAAGGTTGCAATGAATATTCTGGTTTAAATGATCTAATTAAACAATTGATTTTGAAAGCAAACAAAAACAAAACAAAACAAAAAATTTGTTTGTTCTTATTTTGACATTTATCATTTTCATTTAAACTGTACTTAAAAGTTGTATCTGAGGATCGTTACACAGAAATAATAATGGCTTAACAATCCGACTGCACTTAACCAAACAATCAGCCAAAAAAGAAAGAAAGAAAGAAAGAACACATTTACAGGAATGATCTGGCGTGACATGTCCCTGCTGAGTCTTGCCAGTTTGAGTGTTACGACAGATGAGTTATGGAAAATCAATTAAACTTTCAGCTTCATATGAATGAGTTTACCACATTAACTCTACAACTGCCAGTGTATTGTATCCTGCAGATTCTCAAATAAAGAAAACAGATTTCATTCTTTAAAAAAAAATTAAATAAAATATCTGACAGAATTGTTTTACGATGTCAAAAAGATCCTAAACTATCCTAAATCCTAAATATACATCTATATTACCTATGTTTATTTTATTTCTATTATTTATGTACAGTGTTGGGAAGGTTACTTTGGAAATGTAATAAGTTACAGATTACAAGTTACCCTAAATATAATAGTGTTTAAATTAATTTATTAAAGTAGGCTAATGTAACTAGTTACATTTGATTTTTTTTTATTACTTTTCTAAATTTCTAATGAATATCTTCAGCTTAATCATTTTCAAACATTTAAAGCAGGCAGGGTTAACCTAATTTTAAAGCACAGGCACCACAAAATCAGACTTCAGCACCTCTTTTTAACCTCAGAGTTCGTTCTGAGGTTAAATATAGATTTAAAATCATAAAATATATTTTAATAGCTATAATACTGTTTTTGAAATCAAATTGTTGCATAGCAAATATGTCAGGAAACACTGACATCTAACAATGCCTTGGGGGAAAAAAATAGTTAATCATAAAAAATAAAGCATAGGCTATACATAAACCCAAATAGAAAATAAAACCTTATCGAATAAGCATGTGCCCTGTTCTGTGTCCTAAACTCCTCTCATATTTTAGAGCGGTCAATGCAATTTGGGGAAAAAAATCAATCAAATCAGTGTGAGAAAATATTAAGATTAACATTTTCATAAGTAGCCAACTGTAATTTAATTACACATTTTTTATGTACGGTTACATTTATTTTGTAATTAAATTACGTAACTCTGTTACATGTAACTAGTTTGTTTGTTTATTTATTTGCTGAATTATTTATTTGTATTTTTTTTAATTAAATAAAAAGTAAGGTTTCAGTTTCTTGCCTTCATACATGTATTTTAACAAACTCTCTCCTGACACACTGGGATGCTGGACTGGACTCATGTGCCGTGCACACCAACATGGCGGAACCCATGGAGCTGCTCTGCTGGGGAGGCGACTGGGATCTGCCATCCGTGCACACAGACTCTCTCATCGTGCTGGTAACTACACGGCTTGTTTTAACGTGTGTGCTGTATGCATATTCACAGTGTAATGTTTAATCGCGAACGTCGATGCATTTTTGGAGAGACGTCCTGGGATCCGGATAGCTGTCCGAGTCACTTTGATAAATAAAAGTCTCTGTATACTATTTATGCGCCAGTTCAGTTGTCAGCTGATGACTCCTGTTACCGTAGCTGTCATGCAAAAAGCAGCTCGACTGAACTGCATTGCATTGGTTTGACTGGTTGATAATAGTAAGCTTATATGTGTCGCACAGCTCCGGGTTTAATTTCTTGAAGGTCAGAGGAATAATGCTGATAGGATCTGAAGGGTATGGGCTCCTTTTAAACGCGTTTGACCTAGATTATAGATTATAAACAGGTGCTTGTGTTTTGTGCTGGAGTGTAGATTTGTGTTTTTTTTTTGTTTTTTTTTGCAGCTGCCTGAAAACATGCGTTCTAATAACCTTTTGCAAAAAAAAAAAGCATAATAAAAGTCCTGGTTACAGTATAGCGCTTTAGTGATGATTATTAATATTTACTTAACCCTTAATCAATCATCTGTTCACCTTCTTATGTTTTGAATGTTCTCTTGCAGGCATATGCAAAATTTTCAGGTGCAAAGCTTGCAGTAAAGTCTATTGACTGGTCATGGAGGACTATCACAGGTCAGAATTGTTTTTAAAAGCATTGGTGTTAGAGCTTGTTAAATGTAGTGAAAGTCTGGGATGTAGCTACAAGCATCCATGTAATTTTCCAAATGTAACATTGTGAATACCAAACATTGCTGAAGTGCATGAGAGGGGATGAGGAGTTCTTTGATGGTTAAGTTGCAGCTGTCGTTTTTCTCCCTCCACAGCATCTGTGCCACAACTACACTGTGAGGGATCCACAGTCACAGAACCAACACAAATTCTAAACTTCCTACGAAAACGGGTAGAAATTTATATCTCATTTTTGTGTAAAGTGTTTGTCAGCAGAAGAATCCTGATGAGTTTATTGACCAGCTGACTATATATTATCCCACTTATTACATGACTTTACCAAATAAATTCATACAATAACAAAGTATGATGTGCTTGAGAAAGAGTAATTATGCTCCCTGGATTGTATATTAAAATGTTAATAATACATGTGTTGCACACAGAGATTCAATGCAGACTATGAGTTGACAGCTAAGCAAGGTGCAGATACAATGGCTTATATCGCCCTCCTGGAAGAAAAGCTGCGGCCAGCACTGGTGGGTCCATCTGCAATTCACATTGTTTCTCATCCACATAATGATTATCTTATGAATTAAGTGTACATCTGTAATGTTAATTTGTAGCTGCACACATTCTGGGTGGACGCAGAGAACTATGCTAACCTGACCCGACCCTGGTTTACGTCACATTCCCCGTTCCCCCTTAACTTCTTTGTACCCGGTCGACAGGCCAGCTTGGCTCTGTCCCGCATCTTACTGACCAAAGCAGAGTCACCATTGCTGAACATAACAGAAGTAGAGGGAAAGGTATGAGAAAACAGATCCACAATCATAACTTTTACGTCAGAGACATTAACTGTCATGCATTGCCTTGAATTAATCTATTCTTTTTTAATGCCATGGTGAAATGGAAATGTCTGTGGTTCTGCATTGTGAGATGGAAAACAGTTTATCTCAGGAAAATTGTCTGCCCTCATGAGCAAATCTGCCTGAGGTGGAGTGTAGTAACCAGAGGATCATGAAATTTGTTACACAACAAATGTGCTATTGTAGTTACGCCATTCCTCATAATAATGAATACAAAAATTGTATGGTTAGTAATAGAATTTCTTTTAGATCTACAGTGAAGCCAAAGAGTGCCTGAATTTGCTCTCCCACAGACTTGGGAACTTCCATTTCTTCTTTGGAGACACGTGAGTTTTTCACTTCTTTTATTGCATAATATTTATCAGCTCTTTAAAGGGACAGTTCACCCCAAAATAAAAGGTCTGTCATAATTTATTCACTCTCATGCCGTTCCAAACTTGTATGACTTTCGTGGAACATAAAAAATATATTTTGTGAAAATAGAGGTTTTTTTTTTAATTATAATTTTTTTTTAATCTTTTTTATTTAATTCCCAACGTTTTCTGTGTGAATATATTTTAAAATGTAATTTACTCAGTGGTGCTGCTGAAACTTCAGGCTTTCCCTCACCAGGAATAATTTATATTTAAAAATAGAAATTTTTATTTTAATAATAATTCACAATATTACTGTTTTTTTTTTTTTTATCAAATAAATGCAGCCTTGGTGAGCATGAGAGACTTCTTTTAAAACATTACAAAATCTTACCAACTCTAAACTTTTGAACGCAAGTGTATAATTGAGTTAAAAGGATATTTTGCCCAAAAATGAAAATTTTGTCATAATTTTCTCAATTAAATAATTTAGTTGTTCCAAACTTGAATTTCTTTCAGCCGGTGAACACGGTAGTTGTGGATACACAAAATATTATGGAAGTCAATGGCTACTGTCAACTATTTGGTTACCCACGTTCTTCAAAATGTATTCTTTTGTGTTGAGCAGAAGAAAGAGTCATACAGGTTTGGAACGAATTGAGGGTGAATAAATGATGGCAGAAGTTTTTCATTTTGGGGTGAACTATCCCTTTAAATGTAATTATCTTTGTGTATCAGCCCCAAGTTCACCATGTTTTCTGTCTCTCAGGCCTACAAGCCTGGACGCCTTTGTCTTTGGCCATATCGCCCCTCTAATTAAAGCCCCTCTACCCAGTGGGCAGCTTCAGAAGCACCTGAACCAACTTGATAACCTCTGTCAGTTCTGCAACACCATCCTTAAAAACTACTTTACTGATGCCTCTGCTGAGAAGAGAATGGACTGTAAGTAGTAAGACCTCTGTCATAGCCTGTCCTATAGTACTATATAAATAAAACCACAAAAAAATAGTATTGGTCAAGCTCTGCTCTCTTTCGTCTTTTTATTAGTTTATCTGAACCTCCAATTGTTTGCTGCTGAATTACAGAAATAAATCATTTAACCACCAGACATTCATGGTTCATTACCTTTCCATTGCTTTCAACCCTAGACATTTGGCTTATAGTAGATGATAAAAGACAGTTTAATAACAGCATGGTCATGGGCCTCGTGGCTATTTTAAGTGATTTGCTATGTCTCTTTGGCTGCACTCTGTATCTGCTCTAACCTTTCTCCCATGTGCGTAAAAACACCTGCTTTTCTTCACAATCAGTGTCCTTTCGTCTTTTCTCTTCTGTCTATGCCCTCTCGCTAGGCTCACCTACGGCTACCCATGATCCTGTCGATGCAAACCTCCAGAAACTGACACAACTTGTTAACAAAGAGTCCAACCTTATTGAAAAGGTCTTGGCAAGATCTGCTCATTCACTTCTGAATTTAATGTCACTAGAAATCACAATTGCATGGTTAAAAGTATGTGGACACTGTTTTTTCTCTGTGTATTGAAGCAAGTATTTGCTCCTATTCAGAATTACACAGCAGCTTCAGGTCAGACAGACACGGATATTGGGTGATGGGATCTGGCTCACAGTCGATGTCCCAATTCCAGCCAGACTTAATAAACTGTTTACTTTTCTGGAAAAGAAAAGTCATGGAGTATTGTGCTGAAAATATTTGTTATAAGGAGATGGTATAAAAAAAGGATTGTAGTTTTGACAGTAAAAGACTAAAAATGCTATGGTAATAGCATATAATGTTGACATTTCCAGAATTATTAGGGGTATTTATCCCAAAATAAGTGAATTGTGACAAATGTTTCCACTAAATAAATAAATAACTAATAAAAAAAAAAGAATTACGAGATATAAACTCAGAAACTTAAAATGATGTTACCATATTTTTTACAATAATTTTCTAGCAACAACAGCTGTTTTTTTTTCTTTACGTTTACACTTTTTATCATAAATTTCCAAAGTTGTTTAAACAGTGTATGTTTGATTTTATGAACCTGATGAAACACACACAAGGGGGGTGTCCACATGCTTTTGGCTATGTAGTGTCTCTGCATACACATCTTTTGGAATGAAGACTTGTCCTGTGGGTCTTATCGTCATGTATGTTTTTGTCACAGATGGATGACAATCTTCGCAGCAGTCCACAGCATAGACCGCACAGACATGAGACCAAACCCTTGGCCCTGGCCGGCGAGAGGAACTTGACCCCTCCCTAATAAACCCCTTCTATCTAAGCACTGGCTTTACCATAATTTATTTATTTTCCATTGAAATGGAAGTATGTCCAAATGATATTTATAATTTAACATACGTATGCTAAATTAATAATAAATTAATGCTAGTTTTCCATGATGAAGTTGTTGAAATGTGTTACAAAATCTAACACTCAAATCAACAACAACAACATAAAGGGCTTGTTAAATGGGCATTCTTCATCTGTTATATTTAAAAACCATAAGCACATATGGTAACTACATATGAAAATGCTTTTTAGTAGCCTAATATAAACATTGAGCTGACAATTGATGACTTGAGATACAAATACTATAGTTTAAAAGAGGAGTTGCATTTTCCATTATCATTGGCTTTTCAAACTTTGAATGCACTTGCTGGCTTTCCAAATGCAAAAGGATCTGTGTGTTTTATGATGTTATTTATTTTTCAGTCCTGCCCCAGCACAATTACAGGTACGTTAAAAGCTTTATGGTTTACATACTAGGTGTTCAGCTTTTATTCCATGGTTTCATCATAGAATTGTTTATAATAATCAAGTTAGGAGTTTAAATTTCTACATCTTTAAGGTTCATAATAAGTTTAATTTTAGTGCACATGGCAGGTTAATTATCACATATTGTAGTAAGCATGTAGAGTCTGCATTGTGCCTCATTACAGCATACTTCTCTCTTATTTGATTTGATCTTTCCATCGATTTCACTTGATTGTGTAACTTTCCACATTCTTGACTTCTGGTGCAAAGGGATCTTGACATCTGATTTTGTGTACTGTGTATACATTTATTGTTCTTCATATTCTTCTGGAGGTTTTATACATGCAAGGAATGCCTTAAAAGTCCATTGTTGTGCCATGCCATGCTATCACACCTGACTGTATTTTTAATGTAATAGGTCATTCATTGTTTCAAAAAATTGTATATTTCAAAATATATCAATGTATAGCAATGTTCAAATATATGTACATATATGCAATAAAGGGAAGATCTTTGAAATGGCCCTTTCTCAGATAAATGTGGAAGAAAACAAGTTAACATGTTTAACTTATTATATATTAGTTTTATGTTATTAGTTGTTTACACCAACTGAAAAACCTGCTATATTTTTATTTGTACAGTGGAAAGTAATGTAGCTAAATTGTGACAGAACTTATTTATGCTCTTTGAATGAACAATACTAACATATTGCACAACTTTCCATTCATTCATCATTTAAATGTGGCAGTAATAGAGAGACAGCTGTAGGGCTGCTGTTTGGATGTCACATGGAAGCTATTACAACTCTCCACTCCCCAAATATTCACATTCCCTCAACAAAGTGGAAAGGACAGGAGATTTTTTGTTTTGCTGGTTATTTTCCCCTGGTTCTTACCACCATCTATGATGAATTAAGATTTTACGGCTAGAAAGAAGAGAGGTTAATAACACAAAAAAAATATATGAAATAAAATATTTAGGGTCAGTAGGATTTTTATATAAATTAATTTATATATAAAAATAGTTACAAAATGTCTTTCAGATAAATGTGACCCTGGACCACAAAACCAGTCTTTTGAAATTGAGATTTCTACATCATCCGAAAGCTGAATAACCAAGCTTTCCATTGATGTATGGTTTGTTAGGATCGGACAATATTTGGCCGAGATACAACTATTTGAAAATCTGGAATCTGAGGGTGCAAAAAAATCAAAACATTGAGAAAATTGCCTTTAAAGTTGTCCAAATGAATTCTTAGCAATGCATATTACTAATAAAAAACGACCTTTTGATATATTTACAGTAGTAAATTTACAAAATATCTTCATGGAATATGATCTTTACTTAATATCCTAATGATTTTTGGCATAAAAGAAAAATCTATAATTTTGACCCATACAGTGTATTTTTGGCTATTGCTACAAATATACCCCAGCGACTTAAGACTGGTTTTGTGGTCCAGGGTCAAAATGTTTCTAGTCTTCATCTCAAACTTGAAAAAATTGATTATGGTTTCTAAAAAAAAATTAGCAGCACAACTGTTTTCGACATTAGTGATAATAGAAAAATTATGAGCAACAAATCATGTTATGATCTCAGAAGGATCATGGGACACTGAAGACTGAAGTAAGGGCTCATTTGCATCACAGGAATAAATTACATTTTAAAAATACATTAAAGTAGAAAGCAGTTATTTTAAATAGTTATTTTTATTTATGTATTATATATTATATAATATTCATTAAATATTCATATTTCTTTTTTTTTTTTTTTTAAACAAATCCAACATTGGTGAGCCTAAAACATTAAAAATCTCACTGACCCCAAATTTTGAACATCTTAATTCATCTATGAGCTTAATTCTTTGTTTATTAAAACAGCTCTCATAGAAAAACATCTGACACTAAAAATATTCAGAAGCATTGTTAACATTTTAATTCATTCCAGTCGTTTCCAGAAATACAAATAAATATACAAGTAGACTAATTAATATCACTACTAAATGATTAGACAACAGAAACATTTAAAAGAATAATTTTACAAAACAGACAGCAAACATCTTGAAAATTAAGATGCTATCCATACAGTACGTGGCCATTAGACAATAAATATAATTTAAATGTGTTTTCTATTATGCAAGTGATTGTAACTGATTTTGACTGTCATACAGTGAAGCTTTCATTGCAGAAAAAAAAAAAAAAAAATACGTATGCGATACTGTGGTGATCCATTGGAAGTGAAAACTAAAATCTGTTCATTTCCCTTTGCTTAGTTTGTGATTAAGTGAGATCCAGACCACCAACAATTTTGAATGGAAATGGTGAAATAACCTTTTCCTACCAAATCATGTAAACACAGTAAACCACAGAAAAATAAATATTTTCATCACTCATTTGTGATGCCTTGCCCATCATCTCAAAACACGTGTCTCCATTTAGCTAGCATTATTAGCAGTGCCAACATCTGTTTTATTCAAACAATCTGGAGGCCTGTAGCTTCCAAAATAAATACACTGCCTCTGAATGTGAATGTCTGCACATCGTGTGATCCAGGGGATCGTCACATACTGTATGATAAGCAACAAAACTGGTCGCATGCACATTCTGTTTCATATATACAAAAACAACACAACAGCTCCAAAAAACTAGTTTCTGGAGGGATTTAAAAGCACAGCTTCAAAAACAATCCTTCCTTTCACAAAACTAAATTAGGGTGACCATATGTCCTTTTTCCCGGACATGTCTGACCAGGATTTCTAAATTGCCTAAAATGTCTGGGTTTTGGCTTTGTTTTCCTATGGACGTGCTCTCTGCGGTCTTCATACATTGCTTTGACCGTTCTCTGTAGATCCCACCTTCACACATGCCACGATTGGTCGATTATGTACACTGCCTGCACGCTATTGGTCATTAACTTCAACGAGTATGAAAACAATAAGAAAACAAAGCCCAAACCAAGACATTTTTTGATAATTTAGAAATCCTGGCCAGGACATGTCCGGGAAAAAGAGGACGTTTGGTCACCCTGATTAAATATTTCTCATTATGGTCACCCTAACTAAATATTCTTCATAATCTCTTCAGTCACACCATACAACTGAGCAATTCTTCAGGTGACAGCACAATATGGTTTCATTTTTTACTATTAAGAAAGAATCACTTGATTCATATCCTGTCACACAAGCAAGCCCAGAGTTTTGAGACTTCAGTCATGTAAACTAGCAGTGCTTAACAAACTCCGGCACCTCCATGGTCATTTTCAGTTCTAGATTACCCGGCTGCTCCAGGACAAACACAGGGTGGCAAGGTTGAGTGAAGGTGTGCCGAAAAGTGCCCAAGAGCTGCCCGTTCTGAGCATTGAAGAAGAACAGCCGACCCTGACTGTAGTCCAACAGAGTGCCGATCCGCGCAGGTATGTCCACGAGAAAGATGTCAGACTCCACACGGTCATGAAGAAGTTCAAATCTGCAGCTGGAGAGAAGAAGGGTTAATACAACACGATAAGTCTATCAAATAATATACATACAATACATATCATATAGTACAACACAATAAACATATCAAATATATATATATATATATATATATATATATATACACACAGCACTGTGCAAAAGTCTTAGGCCACTAGTATTTTCACCAACAAAAAAAATATTTGCTGTAGTGTGTCAGCAGGAAATATCAGTTTACATTTCCAAACATTCATTTTGCCATTAATTGTAATAATCCAGTGAGATTTTTGTTTGCACAAGGATTCTGACAACAGCCAGTGCTCCACACAGAGATCTGATCATCACCCAGTCTGTCTGGAATCACATGAAGAAACAGAACAAACGGAGACAGACTAAATCCAGAAGAACTGTGGCAACGTCTCCAAGAGACCTACCTGTAAAGCTCCCTGAAAAACTATGCGCAAGTGCACCGAGGGTACAAGCTGCTTTAAACGCAAAGGATGATCACACCAAATGTTGATTTAATTTAGTTAATGGTTAATAGTTAATAAGTTAATGGATAAAGAAAATCTATTTATGACATTATTTTTGACAGTATTCTCATTTTACAGCATTTTTACACAAGTGCCTAAAACGTTTAACAGTACTGTAGCTGGATTTAGTCTGTCTCCATTTGTTCATGTGATTCCAGACAGACTGGATGATGATCAGATCAGATCTCTGTGTGGAGCACTGGCTGTTGTCAGAATCCTTGTGCAAACAAAAATCTCACTGGATTATTACAATTAATGGCAAAATTAATGTTTGGAAATGTAAATTGATATTTCCTACTGACACACTACAACAAAAGGTAGAAAGCTGATTTTTAGCTGGTGAAAATACTAGTGGCCAAAGACTTTTGCTTTGTACTGTGTGTTTTTATATATATAAAAACACACACACACACACACACACACACACACACACACACTGTTTTTACTGTATTTTTGAACAATAAAATGCAGTCTTGAGAGACTCTACAAAAATTTAGTAGTATATATGCAATGTAATGTAAACACATTGATTCCCTTTTCTCTCATTTTATGCAGACACACTCATAACATTTTTCTTTCCATTGGCAAGGACCCTAGTTGCTGATTTGCAAACTCTAACATCATAGATGATGTACCTTCATAGCTGTAGACCAGGGATTATTTTTGAAACACAAGACTATTTTTAAAGGTTTTATGGAAGACCGAGAGAACTTTTTAATGAGAAAACAGATTAAATGAGAGAACACATTTTTTTTTTAGATTTATACCAAAGTGGCATTTTGATTCTTTTCGAAGGCACCAGTTAATCTACTTCCCCAATTGCCAAAGAGCCTTGATTACACAGTGTTTCCACAGTTTGAAATGGTGCTCCAAAATGTCCTACCAGGTTGTTTATTTAAACTGTAATGAGCAGCTAATAAATAAACACACTTTTCTGGCTGGACAAACCCTTAAATGTTACTGGTCCAGAAAATAAATTCCATGACCTTTACATCTAACGGATATCCTCTTTAGGATAATGAAACACATGCACAAATACATGCAAGTGCATGACATGAATGGGATACCTTATAGATGTAGGTACACAAAGCAGACACCAGGAGGCACTGTTCTCCCCCAATGTGCTGGTTTGTGATACATTTGGATATGCAATGCCAATGCGGTAGGCTTTGCACTTTGACACCTCAGTCTCCCAGTAGTAATGTCCAAGAGAAGGTAAAAGCTCAGCCATAACAGCTGGACATCTGAGAACAAGTTAATTAAAATACATAATCATTTGCTCTAAATAAAGACACTTGTGCATCACTGAAAACAGCATATGTCAGGCAGTTTGAAGTTGAAAATTATTATTTTTTTCTACTTATAAAGTATGTATCTACAGTGTTTTGTAATAATGAAAACAACTGTTTAAGGTACTTACTCTATTATAGAAGACATTTTATTGTAGACGTCGTGTGGGTACTCTACTGAGTTCCTGTCCTCTGAAACCTTCAGCACTGAGTTGGCCGTTTCGCTGAGGAAGTGTAACCTTGTACCTTAACATACAACAACATTCACCAATTACCAAAAAACAGAATGAACATCATTTGAAAAGTGAGAATTTAGTGATGCTGTCAAATATTGCCATGCTCCTATTATTTCGACTGGATTTTGCCCATGGAACTTTGTAAACAATGGGTAAATGTGACTGCACTTTAATAGGAATAATACAGTATGAGAATCTTAGACTGATGTTGTAATAGCAGTGAATCTGACCTCTGGTGGAGATAAGGGCCGCCTCGCTCTGCTCACTGGCCCCTCCGGCATTCACTGATTTGATGTAGAAGAGGTAATTTTCATTGGGCTGAAGGAGGACCCTCTGCTCATAGCCTTTTATCCCAGATATGGATCTGTGTAAGGAGAGACTGTTTTCAATAAGCGCAGATTTAACCTCTCTTTGCCCTGCTCGGATGTGCACCCTTGAGGAATCATGGGAAACCTCATCTGAGTGTTCAGTGGATTTGAGTATACAAGCTCTTAGTGAAATATGCTACATGAAATATTTATAGCAAATGCTACTGATGGCTATCAATAAGTATATTTGATGTTATGTTTAAAAAATGTAAAAATATACACTTCACCTATAAAGTCAGCATAAACCGGAAATTGCTAATGTTTTTTCTTCCCTAATATGACGTATATATATAATATAATATAATATAATATAATATAATATAATATAACAATATATTATTTTATAAATTATATTTAAAAAATAAATAAATAAATTGAATCTGGGTTAATATAGTTAACTATATTTTTCATTACATGTATTAAAACTTTAACTGAAAAAATAAATAAATAAAACAGACTTATTTAATTTAAACTATTTGTAGTCAAAGCAACATTTCTCATTTTCCTTTAATTGAACTTTATGTACTAAATAACTAAAACTAAAATAAAAATGTATAAAAACTATACTGACTCCTAAAACAAATAAAATGACAAAAACACAACAAAATTTCTTAAACTTTAACTAAAATTAAAATGAAGACAGAAAATATAAAAATAAGCTAATTCAAATAATTAATAAAAACTATAATAGTAACTCAAAATATTAAAATAACACTGATTAGAATTGTCAATTTTAAATTCATGGTGACTTTAAAATAAAAAAGTTATCATAACACTATTAACCAAAACATAAAAAAACAATGTTTATGCTTGTACAGAGAGCTGAGGATAAGACTGGTTAACTGTACCTCAGTCCCTCTCTCTCACATGCATATTGGCGGCAGTACTCCAGTGTGAAGCTGTCCACAGCGCTGGGCTGAACGGCGCTCCAACGCAGCGTGGCCGTGTCCCACAGCACTGTGCACTGTTCTGTCTGGATCACCGGGACAGAAGGAGCTGAGGAAACACACTGAATTGAGTTACTGATCAAAAACAGACTAACTGCTAATCCCAGGTTTGTTTTGCTAAATGTGAACACTATATATTTAATCCGGATTAAAAACACTTACATTTTGCATTCACATTCAGTGTTAGTGATCTCGTAAAGAGGCTCCACATGGTCGCCTCGTTATAAATTGATATATTATGACATACATATGGCAGCATGACCTCTTGCTCTCAAAAAACATCAAGCGAGTCAGAGGGGATTTACACAATGAGCAACTGACCGGTTCTGAAGGGTAGCCTCTCACTCGGCATGCTGCAGCCTGTGTAGTTCACCGCCATCACCCACACTTTATAACACTTATCCGGTTCCAGGTCTTCTAGATTACAGTAGCTCTCCTTCACAGTCACCCTGTATTCCTCTGAGATCGCTGCAGATTCAATTACATTTAACACACTTTAACTGAAGCACACGGCTCATCTGAGCATCCCACTGACATAATTTTACATAGTAATAAGTGTTTTTATTAGTCAGATTGGCATGTTTTTATGCCAGTGGCAAATAGATGGTTTATGCTTAAAAATGTTTCAACATATTTATGCCATACAATGTTAGCATGGTCCAAAACAACACTGGGCCCCAGTGTTGTACACTGTGTTTTTTTCTAAGTGTGGATGGTAAAATCCCATTCTCCCTTTAGTCTAACCTCCTTGTGGCTCTTCCATGCAGTAGACTTGGAAGCAGTCAATAATGTCATCCTCATTGACTTTCCAATACACAGTAACAGAAGTGCTGGTTGCAGAATTGGCCTGTTGAGGCTGAAGATGTGGTTTTTGAGGCACTACAAAATGAGTGATAATTCAAGTTAGTAAAAAGTGAAGAGTGTTTATTAGCAATGAAAATCTTTGCTAAGGCGCACCTGGAATGGCTTGTCTGTTTTTCTTCCCATTGCCTGATTTGCCCTTGGCATAATCCTCAAAAACCAGCAGCCCTCGTGGACCAAGTTCAAGTGACATGGTGGATTCCAAAGCTGTATTCAGCCTATTTAAAAAAAATGATTAGAAGGATCACTGGAAGGAGACACTGAAAAACTAAGAAGAAATCCAGCTTCTCACAATATTTTCATAGCGTGTGAATACCCCATGCAGTAAATAATTAGATTTCTATTCATTTAACGGCTATAAACACTTGATTCAAACATTGTTTTGAACACACCAAACTAAACAAGGCAATTACAACAAGCTTCTGTTTTGATTAATTTAATATGCAGATCATTTCTGAAGTATTGTAATTAGCATACGATGTTAGCAAGCCACTGATGCAACATAAATTCAGGCCATTCAGTTACCTCATATTGATATCTTTTGATGACTGAGAAGGGGTAAATAAAAAATGGTTCGATTAGACTAAAAGTTTTAGTTCATCAACAGTTCATCGTCTCTCTTAACAAATCTTAGCTAAGCACTTTAAAATGCTTTCAGTGCAACTACGGCTTTAAAATCAATACATCAAAGCTAATCTTAAAGTGTGACCTACTTTAAGCGAGTAACTAACACACAAATGACGTAAGCCTCACAGAAAGAAACTTAAGTTGGTCTGTCTCTTCCTCCTCCTTAGCTGTCATCTCCATAGTCTCCTTGGCCTTGTCGATATTCTCCTGGAACGAGACAATCTGGTCGTACAGCTGCTCCAGTTTGGCCTTTTTCTCCTCCTCCATGGCCTGAGACATCTCATTATACTGATCCATCAACAGCTTCACCACCTCCTCATTGTGCTCCTTTATGATCTTCTCACAGTCATTAAAGTTCTCCTGTGGGAACAGCACAATAAAGATGCACATAAGTTCTCAGTAACCTTTCTGGCCTTAATAGCACCCCCAAGCTGACAGTGCACTAACGTAAGCACTACAAAACTCTCATTCCAGATTTCTGAGTGCAAAAGTCACCTCCACAATGCTAAGATGTTGTGGGAGCACATTTTCTAGGGCAGTGGTTTCTTCATCTTTTTGATCTTAGTCTTGGTCCTCCACTGTCCAACACAAATAATTGTGACCCTGAACCACAAAACCAGTTGTAAGGGTAAATTTTTGGAAATTGATATTTATACATCATCTGAAAGCTGAATAAATTTGTTAGGATAGGACAATATTTGGCCGAGATACAACTATTTGAAAATCTGCAATCTGAGGGTGCAAAAAAAACAAAATATTGAGAAAATCGCCTTGAAATCTGTCCAAATGAAGTCCTTAGCATTGCATATTACTAATCAAAAATTACGTTTTATTAAGTATATTTATGTTTACGGTATGAAATTTAAAAAATATCTTCATGGAACATGATCTTTACTTAATATCCTAATTATTTTTGGCATAAAAGAAAAATCGATAATTTTCACCCATACTATATATTATTGGTTTTTGCTACAAATAATCCGTGCTACTTAAGACTGGTTTTGTGGTCCAGGGTCACAATAATACAGTGGGTGTCTATGATATTTTGGTCACTAGATATGACTTGTTTTATACTCCAAAAAGTGAAAACCACAAATGGCACAAGATATGTTACATATGTTTAAATGAACACATTTCGATATAAATACCTCCACTGTGTTGTATGCCAGCTCAAGCTCAGACACAAAGTCTTCAATGTTCTCTGATCTTCCTTGTAAAACTGATATCAGTTCACTCAGCTGATTCTGAAAACATTATCACATGGGAAATTCATCAGACAGACATCACGAAACATTCTGAGGTGCAGAACACAATGTAGGTCTAAATATTCAGCATTCATCTTGAATGATTGAACAACATCTATTCCTTTCATTCTTGTAAATACCATTTCTCTTTTGGATTGTTCATACTTGCAAATGTCAAATCACATTGGTGCAGTCCTTTGGAATAAACTACAGATGAATCATGGAAACAGCTGTCAACTTTCAGAGAGGGACATGCAGGGCTTGCTATGAGTCAGTCGGTTCTGACTCATCTGCTATAAACGCTGTCAAAGGCCAATAAAGTAAGCAATCTTTCACTGTCTCTACCTGATGTATACTTAAACATTCTTGTATAGACAACACATTTTATTTTGTTTTACAGCCGATTATGTGTTTTTATCATTTGGAAATATTAGACACTGGAAGAGTCCTTCTGTATAAAACACTTGAGCAATCAGTGACTTCATAATGTAAGCTCTCCAGACAGGCCAGCTGAGAAAGATCAGATGTCAAGCGGATGTCAGGAAATCATGTCTTAGCACTCTTTGAAAGTACAGAGAACTTAGCTTACCTTAATACTGTCAAAGGCCTCATCCAAAGAGGCCGTCTCATGGTTTTGATGCTCAGCCTCACTCAACAGTACTGGGCAATGACAAACAAGGCAGAATGCATCCATTGGTTGAATTTCAAGTTCCTCTTGTTCATATTCCGTCATCTGGGCACTATCTAAACCCTCAACAAATTCAAAGTCGGTTTCCAGGGTTTGATCTGACAGTCCAACTTGTTCACGGTGCCCATCCTCAGCTAGAGCTTGTTCAGATTGTCTTGCCTCTTGTTCGGTGACCATCTCAAAATCAAGCTCCTCCGCAATTTCCTGCAGCAAATCTTGGTCACAGCTCAAGGCAGACAGGTCCTCCTGAGGGGTAAAACTTCGCAATTGTGAGAAGACATCTTTATTCCGACTTAGGTTTCCTCCTCTTTGTATATCTTCATAAACTTTCACACTACCCTTTATCTCTAAAGGTGAGACTCTCATTGCTGAGGTGTCGTCCTCCTCAACTGGAGGAGGAGGCGAAATGGGTTCTGGTAGGTCTGTTATATCTTCAATCTGTGCGTCATTCAATTGCGTTTTCTTTCCTTCCTCTGAAGTTTCTACTGAGGTTAGAGGTAACATCTTGTTCTCAATATCTGTCCTACCAAGGGATGATTCTCTTAATATGGCCAGGTCATTTATTTCACTATGTTCTTCTACCTGTACCTCCTTTGTTGGCACAACAGGTGACAGTCTTACTTTTGACAAGTCCTGTACATCTTCAGTTACTTTCATCTGCTCTATGCTTTCTCGAGCCTTCATGTCATTAGCTAACAATAAGCTACATTCTTGGCTTGAATCAATCATTTCTTTAATCTCTGTTGTCACTCTTTTCTCAGCAGGTATCTCATTCTGAACTGGCTCTTTTGTGGTGTCGGCTTTCTGATTTGCTTCCTCTGTAACATCTACCTTAATTTCCTCAACTTTCCCATGTTTTTCTGCAACCCCAGGTTCAATCTCAGGTATGTCAATATGTCCCTTTTGCTTTTCCAACGTTTGTTTTAGCTCTGGTGCCTCATTTTTTGGCCTATCTGCACCTGCGTCCGCTTTGGCTTTCTTGTTTTTTGCACTGAATTCATTTTGTAATTCTGGATATATTTTCTCCTCACTTGTATTCTCAGGTTTAGTCTGAAGCTCAGTGTTTGCTGTATCTGTTTCACACGAATGTGATTTTTCCGAAGCTCTCTGAACTGATGTAATTTCAGACTCTGGCTTCATTTCAAGTTCTGTTAACACTTCTGCCGTACCGACAAGGGCCTCAACCTCTTGTGCTGCACCAATTCTGTCAAGTACTTGCTTTTGTTCCTCCTTCTTGGGTATTAATCCTTCACTCACTTTATCCTCAACTACAGCAAGTATTTCTCCATTCTCATGGATGTGAGAGTCAATTTCTAATGCTTTAGATGCAGAATGTTCCGTTTTAGTAGCATCTGTTGTGCTTGTTTCAGTCTCTCCTGAAGGCTTGACCTCTGCTTTTAAAGGTTCTTCAGTTTTAGGAGGCTCTGTTTCATCTAACAGAGGTCCTTTGATACTGATAATCCCCCGAGAAAATATTTCTGGTGATTCTCGTTTTACTATGTCTTTATCAATCCTTTGAGTAATATTTGGCTCTATAATTTTGTCTTGTGTCTTGGATTTATTAGTCTTTCCTTTGTCATTTTTAGCAATAATACTAGATTCCCAAATGTCAGCAATGCCATCAGCTGCTTTGTGACGTTTATCCGCACTGGTCTCAGAAACACTCATGTTTTCAACTGCATGTGGTGCATCAGCCTGGATTTCCTCTGAGCTCTTTGTTTCAGGCAGAATTTCAAAGTCATCTTTAGCTTTAATAACATCTTCATGCGCTAAACCCCCAGGCACTTGAATATGAGCATTCTGGCTTATTTGTTCTTGTCCACTGTGTTCTTCTTTATTGGTGGTTTTGCTTTCTGGCTCAAGGACTTGAACCACTTCATGAGGCCGTGTGTCATCAGGGTCACTTTTTGTTGCGATACTGTCATTGATAATGACAGTGACATCACATTGCTTTTCATCTGTCCTACTATGATTCGCAACCAAGTCATCTGATGTGACCTTTCTTCTAATGATCTTTTCCACCTCTGGTTGGATTCCTGGAGCACAGTGCCCCTCTGAACAACACCCTGTGGACTCACCCTGCACTTCACTTTCATTTTTATCTTGCACACATGGTTGTTCAGCAGTTACTTCATTTTCTTCTTGTGCTCTTTCTAAACATCCAGTGAGTTCAAATTTACTTTGTGACCATGCAAATTGTCCCCCATCTTCCTGCTCTTTAGCCTCAGGTACATTAGCAACCACTGGTGTTTCATCCTTCAATATGAATTTCTCCAGATAACCATCTCCGTCATCAGAATCAGAGTACCGCCTTTTGAAAGACCTTTCGGAAACGACACTCTCCGCATCTGAGAAGTCATCTTCTTTCTTTCGGTCTCCTAATGCGTCCTCATAAAGGTCTGAGTAGTGGAAGGACATTGCTCGTGGCTCCTCAAGAAGAACTGGATCTATGATCTTTGGTGGTCCGGTGGGGAGATATACAGGTGTGAGGATACACTCCTGACTTCCAAATAAGACTGATCCACTCTCTTTCAGAGTTTTAGAGATCTCTCTTGCCGTTCTTCCATTTCGCTCCTTATACTCATGGGGAACCACAGGCTCTGCATTGAACTTATTTCCATAGAACACTTCATCAAGACGTTCACCTGCAATTTCAACATCACTGATAATCACAAAAGAATCTTCATCAACGGCTTCATCTGCTTCTGGTTCTTTCTGAGTCACCTGAGGTTTATCTGGCTGGACAGTAACTCCTGGTACAGGTTTTTCTGTCAGTGTAGTGCTATCACTAGGCGTCTGCTCATCTAACAATGTGAACTTTTCAAGGTAATCCATATGAGTTTCATCCTTCTTTGGTTGTTTATCAGCAGAGATCTGGGATGATTGCTTCAAGCTTTCATTTTGCTTTATTTCCTCAATGTCTGTCTCTGTGTTCCCAGGACAACTGTTTGTAGCAACAGGTTCATGCTTGTGTTTGGATTTTATCTTTGGGGTATCATCCAAGTAGGCCAAATTCTCTGCCAGTACACCGCTATCTTCCTCATCTACTGTAGCGAGCTTTGAAGGTACAACAATATTGAGTATTTCAAAACCTTCTGATATCAAACTAAAAAGATCTTGATCCTTGCTTGCAGCAGACTGAGCATCCTCATTGTTTTCAGATCTGATATTCGGCAGAGACACCTCAATCATTGCGGGTCTTTCCTCACCTATCCGACTTTTTGGTAGTCTGGTGTTCGACTTTTTAAATCGGTCACCCAGCTTGCCTCTGCTGCTTGTCTTTTTCCTCTTAATTCTGTCTTCATCCATTATGATCACAATATTCCCCTGTGTTCCAGAACCTTCCAGGCTGTACTGTTCAGACGGCGAGCTTCCCTCTGAAGCCCATGGAGTTGAGCATCTACTGGAAGCAGTCTCCCACACTATCCCACTGTCCTCACTCTGTACCGTCACCATAGAGAACGACGGGTCCACCATCAGGCACTGGAGTTTAGGCTTCACTGATGGATCTTGCACAACTTCCTTTAAACTAACCAAAAAGAGTTTCAACAAAGAAAATGTGCTGTAGAATATTCTAGTCTGAGGTATCATATGGCAAATATCATGTTTAGTGCTTATGATGTTTTGATTCTAATAGTAAAACTTTAAAAAGTTAAAAATAATTAGCAGAAAAATATCTGCAGTAAAATATCTGCTTGTTACAGACTTGGAACAGCTATTAGTAGTGAATATAAAGCTATTTTTAAAATATTTATTTATAAAACATTAAAATGTTAATGAATACATTAGTAAAATAGAACAATTGTATTTTTAATGGACAACTCTAAAAACTCTAGTACAATGTGACAAGGGCATTGTCCAAAACTCAGTGTTGCCAAGATTTAGCAACTTTTCAGACTACCCTAGCAACTTTTTTTTAAGCACCTAACAACAAATTTAGCTATTTTTAAAAAATTTATTATTTGGCAACTTTTAGCAACTTTTGAAAAGTGACTCCAATGATAAAAACAAACCATGCATTTTTCCTCCTAACCAAACAAAAAGAAACTATTGAACAGCTAGCCAGCCAAGGAGCACATCAGCTGGTAGAGAACTGGAGAGAGCATCACACACATCACAAGTGAATCAAGTTGCTAGTTGCAATAATAATTGTTCATTTATGATACACCTTAGTTGCTAGTTTGTACCTATAATTGTTAATCAGTTAGGTACACTGTTGATCTGATCTCAAAAATCTATCTATCTATCTATCTATCTATCTATCAAAATGCAATGTGTAATTTAAAATACAGATCAAATGCTGGTAAAAAAAAAAATAATAATACAGAAAATTCCTTCATATTAGCACAGTACTCTGTGCCCTATTTTTGTGTTGCATTTAGCTTACTACCAATACACTGCTTAAAACTATAATTGTTAATAATGTGTAGTTTTACTAGTTATTTAGAAAATACATAAAATGTAGTTGTTCAAAAATAACTTCTCAATAATTCAATGTTATATTTAAAAATAAAAATATGTAATACAAATGTGTTTATAGGGTACTTTTACAAATAATCTATTAAATGTTTATTATTTGTACAAACAAATCTAAATGAATATATTTCAAATTATATTATTTGCCAAGATTTGAGCAATGATGCAGTTCTGCGTCATGGTTACATAATGACATCATCATCCAATGACGTCACAACGTCATTTAGCAACAACATGACGTGCCTTTAACAAAATAAGTTAGCAACACTGCCAAAACTGTTGCTATGGTTACCTCAGACTTCTGTTCTCGAGCGTTTGCAAACAAAATGTTGGAAATAGCTAATGAACGAAAATATAACATAAATAGACATAAAATACATATATTACAATAGGCCTATATATTTTTTAACACAGCCCTTGGGGGTTTGTCGATCACCCAGCACGTTCATAAAAAATAAAAACTTCTATTTGAAGTAGAAGGCACCCGTGGGAAACTACGTTAACGTACCTTTTATGAAGTTCCTCAATCTCCTCTTCGTCGTCGATATCCATTATTCCTGACCCCATGTCCTGCATTTCCTCCATCACTGGCTCTGCCCCCTCACGTTCCCCTTTCAAAGCACGATCCATTTTGATAATCGAAATATGGTAGTGTTATTTTAAAATAAAAACCAGTCTCGTTGAGTGCAGCTTCGGGTTGGGATCATGTCTCGTTGAGCGCAGTTCGCCTTACTCAGCGGCTGCTGTAAATAGATTTCAAATATTCTTGAGCTCAAGGCTGCGTACTTGGGAAAGAGTCACAGGTGTCCCCGTTTTTGTAACCTCAGTTAGGGATATTGTCCCATATATTTGATTTCCTCTGTCAACTTTTAAACAGTAGCACATCGTTAACTAAGTCCTGAACAGTAAAGCTTGGATGAATCTGCGGCGGTGTCCCCTGTAATATGAGACGCAGAGAACACCGCCATGTCCATGAGTGACACGACGACTCGGGCAACCGTGTCAGTTTTCTTTGACTGAGCTAAATTTACTCTCCAACCCTTCCAGACAGCCATATTAACACCCCCAAAACTCATATTATGCTATGAATCGAGAATAACAACCCATTAATGGATGCTGTACTACATCACAACATAAATCACATTTACCAGCAGTTGAAAGTGTCACTGCCATGCAGAAATCAATCCAATTCTCAAGTCACATGAAAGCAATCTCTGAACATATTAAACATTAAAGATTTTCCCTTAAAATAAGGAATGTGCAAGTTACCACTTCTACAAAAGATTGCTCTCTCATTATATTTGCATTTAACAGAACATATTACCAGCAAAACATGGGAGTAAGAGACTAAAAGTTAAACAACAAATAAGTGACAAAAGGCAAATTACAGTTTCATAGTGACATTTTAATCAGATAAATAAACATTTAAAAGACTGTACAAACTATACAAAACGTGTCAGAATATAAGAAACCAATAGAAGTGTAATCCCTGAAAATGTTCAGGTAAAAGTAGTCAGTTGCCAGAAAAAGGTGTTTTTTACAACTTGGGGTTTTTAAGGAAAACAAAGATCACAGAAAAGTTGTCATGATATTTTTGATACCGTTTTGCTTTGATTTCAGTGAGCTAGAAAAGGATTATATTGGCTAATAAACCCAAAAATGCTCAGAGAAAAAAAAAAATGCTACAGCTAATTCATTATCTGAATGCAGACTGTGTACCTTTGGCCAAACGATATTGCTCAGTGTCTGATGTTTCACGTACAACTCAAACATAGACGCTGATGTTCCTGACCAGGGACCAGATAATATCTTAGTCAGCTCAATGGATTTGGCTCAACACATTACAAAAAATCCAGTATACCCAAAAGCCCTCTGTAAAGGAGTAAAGCATGTCTTCTGACAATGTATAATGGAAGACTCCAGGTTTAATCCAATCTGTATGTTTATTATTATCTGGGGTCATGCTATCTTTTTGGTCTTGTATTTTTGAGAGGCAGGATGAAGTTGAGATCTTTTCTCAGCTGCAGAACCTGGTAGGACTGTAAATGAACAATAAAAGCTCATTACCAAACATAAACTCAGAGCGGTTTCAACAGACCGTGTTCATAAATAAGGTCAGAATAGTATTTTGCAAATGTAACTACAAATGCCAGTTGTTCTGTAGACCTTCCACATTCCTCATGACAACTTTAGCCTCCTTAAAAGTAGCTCTGTATGAGAATAAACTTACATAACCGAGCGTAAATGCAGAGAGACTGCATAAAAAAAACTAAACAACTTACTCCTGTATTACAACCCTGAAATGATCTATATACCTTCTTATATTCTGCAAGAAGACAATCACTTTTAAGATTTCACTCTCTGATGAACTACGTGGAATATTACATCATTATTGTAAAACAATGAGATGCTTATTTTGGTTACTCAAGTTGTCAGGAATGAGTTTATGAAAAAAAAAAAAGATTTTAATATTAATTGAACATTTATATTTTTAATTTAATTTTAATTTGATTTAAGGAGGCTTACCTCTGTAAATTCTGCTTTAATGGCTTCAAACTTAACCTTCTCGTGAACAGCTCTGGCTGTGTTTGTGCGATCAAATGGTTCTAAAAAAAATAAATAAATATAAATAAAATAAAATAAAAATATATTAGTAAAAATATAAATATTCAAGTTCTTTGGGACTGATAAATATTAATAAAAACAAACAACTGTTATTCTTATGAACTCTTTCAGTACATGATGTACAAAGATATTGGGACTGTTTACCTTCTACACAAATGAACTTATCTCTCCATTCTCTGCAACTGGTCTTAGGAAGAGTTTTTGCCTCACGCACAGAGATCACATGCTTATCCCATCTGTGGAAATATAACAATTAACTGTAAAGACATGCTTTTCAGTGCATTCAGACTTGTTTATTCTAAGAAGCATATGCACATATCCAGAGTGTTATGAGCATTAGAGCGGGCCATCTGGACCAGGGCCACATGCAAAGCCAGAATTTCACCTGCTGTTGTCAGTCAAGCAAAGTGACATGAAACAGGAGCTTTGCAGGTGGCTTAGATTTAGGTTAGTTTTTGTTAGCAACACTGGCCCCTATCTATTACAAGTAAAGCTAATCTGCTGTGTAAACTGGGATACAAACATTACAAATTTGATTGCCAATTATTTACTTTTGTGCTGTGCTGTGCTGTTCAGAGTCAAAACAAATTGCTTGCAAATCTCTCATTATGCCATATTATCACCTATCATAAATATTGGATTCAGTCTTTTTGTCATCTTACTTTCTTTCAATTAGCACAGGTAAGTGCTTCCCACAGATTTACACTATTTGTGGTTGGACTGCCCCCGGGGGAATTTACAACTTCGATACAATAAAAATACTGATATACCATTTGTAAAAATGCCATTAAGGGCATAACATTTTAGATTTTTATTGAAAGATAAATATAACAAGGCTACAACATGACAATGAGGTATATTTTTACATTAATGAAAACTTCTTAGGTGGTAAAATACGGGAAGATAAACGCATGGATTTGCATACGTTTACTTCAAATTTTTACCCAAAAACAGGGTGGTGTGAGCATTAATGAGTACACTCATGTAATGCATATATATTTATATATATTTCATACTGGAGGCCGGAGAATGTTCCAGGGAATCCCTAATATGGACAAATGCATCCAGCAATCGCTGTAGCCTAATAAAAATACAGAAACGCTGTAACTGACCAAACATGAAGACAATAAACACACAACCGCAGCGATATATAAAAATAAAGTCTATTTATAATGGAATGGTAATTGACATCAGATCACAAAAATACGTAATTTAAAATACTTAACTATTTAACTATTCTCAACATATACATAACATATTTAATAAAATATGTTATTAAATTATTAATATGTATTTTGTTGGACAACATGTTTATAAATGCTCTCATTACACTGTGGGGTGTGTAAACTGTCTGTCAGAGAGGAGAGAGAAAGTGCAGCTGGTGCTATCTGTGTATAGATACTGTAACAAAAAGAGTATTGAAACCATTTTAGATATTTTTAGATTTACGTCCACCGTCATGTGAGAGAGATGTGCCAAGCTAGTCAACACGACAACTTTAGCTCTACACCGAAGTAAGAGTTTACCCATTTTAAAGAGTAAAATAAAAATTTACCAGGAAAAGGAAAATCTATTTGTCAGTGTCAATGTTGATATTGTGGTGGGCCGCCACACATAAATCAATGCATAAATCTTTTCGGAACTGTCTGGTCGTAGGCCTCCTGTTCACTCAAAAACTGAGATTCTTAAAGGGATAGTTCATTCTGTCATCATTTACTCACCCTCAAGTTGTTCCAAACCTGTATGAATGTATTTGTTCTGCTGAACACAAAGGAAGATATTCTGAAGAATGTGGAAAACAGAGCAGTTCTGGGGCACCATTGACTTCAATAGTATTTTTTTCCCTACTATGGAAGTCAATGGTGCCCCAAACAGCCTGGTTACAAACTTTCTTCAAAATATCTTCCTTTGTGTTCGGCAGAATGAAGACATTCATACAGGTTTGGAACTACTTGACAGTGAGTAAACGATGACAGAATTTTCATTTTTGGATGAACTATCCCTTTAAGCTCAGTCTGAATCTTACGATCAATCAGTTCCAAAAAGAAATACAAAATCTGTGCTAAACGAAAGAAAACAAGTTTTTAAAAAGATTCAATGCAATAATACATAGTATAACAAGAAATATATGCACAATTTTTGACTGTAAACACCTCAAGTTGTAACAAAGTGGAAAAAAAATTTTTTTTTTGGATGTTATACCCTGTTTGCACAAAGTCAACAAGTTTTAGTCCAATGCGATAACATTAACTAGCATTAACTTTTGACCTCTGCAAAAAGATGCAACACAACAGGAGGGTTATGTGTTATAGCACTACAAATTCTGAGGTAACAGGATAAAAAATAAAGTGACCTAGAATTAAAAAAAGAGGTTTCAGAATATTTTCATGTTTTGCCTAAAATATTGGTTTGATCAATGCCAATGATTTGTTCCATAAATCAATAATGTTACTTACTTGAAAACAGTGGCATAGTACTTCAGGAAACCCAAGAGCAAATCTCCCAGGGATGACTGGTTTTTAGACACAAAAGTTGGAATATTGCTTGGTCCACTTGGCACAAGATGAATGTCCATTTTAGGATTGAAGCTCTCCTGAAAGAAATGATTGCAGCATAAGAAGTAAATTCTTAAAAAAAAAAAAAAAAAAAAAAACATCTTTTTGTGTGTCATTTATTTATTAGACAATTTGCTTACTGGATAATCCATCTGAAGGCACGGAATGACAGGTTCAGGAAGAGCTATATGAGGTTGAAACAAACATTTAGAACAACAAAAGCAGAAAAGCACAAAAAAGCTTCAAAGCATGCATATTTTTTAAGACTCACTGCACTCTCAGTCCAAACACTGCTAATTACAAACGTTTAGTGTGTTTCAGAAAAATGACTTACTCTGAAGGTAATGCAGGACCATAAGAACCAGCGTGTAGCTACTCAATGTTCCTCGGCTGGCATCATTGATGCGGTGATGACTGGCCCATTTCTTTATTACAAGGATGATAGGACGAACACGTTTTTCAACTGAAATGAATATAAAAACTAATAAATAACATTTTCATAAAGATTTAAATTAGGTACACAATTCTGAATATTTCTGATCTTACCATAGGCATATGTCCGCAGCAAGAAGGTGTTTCTGATACCAACAGTGTTGTTAAAGTTCAAGTCAAACTCCACACCACTGGCATGTAAAAGAATTCCAGAAAAAACTGTGGTTAGCTGATATATTGATCTTTTGTTTTAACATGCTTGCTACATTCACACTGCCAGTGCTGGTTAAATATAGTTCACCATAGTTCAAAGGTTTGGGTTACTTAGGACATTTTTAAAAATATATATTTTTAAAGTAGTCAATTATATATACCAAGGTATCAAAATTACATATTTTCTATTATTTGATCAAAAATAAAAATGATAATACTGTTAAATATTACAATTTAACATTTTAATAAATTACATTAAATTATATTAAAATGTTAAATTATATTAAAATGTAACATTTTAATATAATTTATTCCTAAAACTGAATTTTCAGCAGCCATTACTCCAGTCTGAAGTGTCGCATGAAATTATTCTAATATGCTGATTTGCTGCTCAACAAGACTTATTTAAATGCTGAAACAGTTGCTGCTTATTTTTGTGGACACTGTGATACACTTTTTCTGGATTATAATACATGTATTATGAATATGAAGTTCAAAATAACAGCATTTATATGAAATAGAAATCTTTTATAAAATCTTATCTTTTGTAAAAAAAACTAAACAAAAAGCCTTTACTGTCACTTTTGATCAATTTAATGCATCCTTTCTAAATAAAAGTATTAATTAAAAAAAACAATTGAATAGTAGTGTAGGCACATCTATTTCTGACTGCAAATACAACACAAAAACTGAAAAGACCTACCCGACTCTGTCCCTGAATTTCAGAATGGGCACTTTAGCTCTGATGAGCTGAGGCCTCTCAATGTAAGCTGCAAGACAGCAGCAATGCCATTAATGGATGAACAGGGAAACATCTGTATGTTTAATGACTTATGTATGGCAAATCACTTACACAGTTTGTAAAACAATTTCCGCACAAGACTAAGAACATATACAGCATCTGTTCTGTGGTTTACCTACAAAGGAGTATGTAGAGAGTTATACCTAAGACAGCAAAGCCTGAACAATTAGCATAGAAACTATTTGGACAGAACTAAACAAAGCATCTTTCCTCTAGAACAGTGGTTTTCAAACCTGTCCTGGAGCCACCACTGGCCATTTTATATGTCTCCCTCATCTAACACACCTGATTCAAATCATCAGCTCATTAGTAGAGACTGCAAGACCTGATTTGGGTGTGTCTAATAAGGGAGACATACAAAATGTGCAGGGCAGGGGTGCCTCCAGGACAGGTTTGAAAACCAATGCTCTAGAACACACCTACCATTCCCTCTTCAATGACAAGACAAAGATCTGCATCACTGCTGCGACTACCAAAGCCATTTAAAGATGACCCGGCCAAGAAGACTTGTGCACCTTGACCAAAAATAGAGCAAAGTTTGAAACATTAGAACAAGTTCATGAAGAATGCAAATTAAAAGAGTAGCTCACCCAAAAATAAAAAAATCTGAACATGTACTCATTCAAGATGTAGATGAGTTTGTTTCTTCATCAGAAAAAGATTTGGAGAAATTTAGCATTACATCACTGGCTCATCAGTGGATCCTCTGCAGTGAATGGGTGACGTCAGAATGTGAGTCCAAACAGCTGTTAAAAACATCACAATAATCCACATGACTCCAGTCCATCAATTAATGTCTTGTGAAAAGTTGCACGTTTATAATAAATCTCCATAATATCGCTTTCTCCAATTAAAAAGTCATCTTATTTTTACATCCAGAGATGTTAATTGATGGACTGGATTTGCATCAATTATTTGTGCATTATTGTGATTTTTTGATCAGCTGTTTGGACTCTTATTCTGACGGCACCCATTCACTGCAGAGGATCCATTGCTGAGCAAGTGATATAATGCTAAATATCTCCAAATCTGTTTCAATGAAGAAACAAACTCTTGGATGGCCTGAACGCGAGTACATTCTCAGCAAATTTTCATTTTTGGGAGAACTACTCTTTTAAACTATGGCTAGGGAAGATTCCAATCATAATATCTGTAAATATGAGTCTAATGTACATGGGAAGATTGTCTGGATGTCCCTCTGCAGTGCTGCTCGGCAATGTTCCTTCTTCTCCAGATCATCATTCTGTTGCTCGCAAGCATGAAACAGGTCGAGAATCTGCTGACTCAGCTGTGGGCAGAAGAATAATAAATATAATACTGTAAAATATTCACTTCTCCAAACTTTGCCATTAACTTGTGTGTATCAAATAAAGGTCATGTGACAAAGTCACCCAGCATTCCTGGATTTTATTTGTGTGTTTACCTTATCATTGACTGATGATGGGTGAATGGTGCTCTGATGGGATCCCTCTCTCAAAGATGGCACACAGCCTCCAGTCTTAGAGGTGGCAGATGAGCATGTGGGGACGCTGGAAGAAGAATTACAGATTTCTTTGCTTGACACTGGTCCAGTCGCCGGTTGGGAGGTTAAGTTGGCATTTCTTGCAGGCTGGTTGTGAGGACCTGGAGATCTGAAGCGCTGTCTCTTCAGGTCATTCTGGCTGCGATTATCTCTCCTTCTCCTGGCACAGTAAATGACATTTTGTTTGAGGCAAAGAATTTAACACACCCCATTGATTGAAATACAGATTAGTGACAATTCCAGTGGTTTGTGGTCACGTGTTCAAGATGCCAGAGTGCTACTCACTTTCTGTTGCTTCCTTTTACACCACTTGGACTGAAAGAAGCATCAGGTTGTTCCACTGGTGTCCACTGATAAGTTGGAATCAAACAAGGAACATTCATCGTTGGACCAATGAAACTACGGAGACAGAAATTAAGAAATCAAATGAATTCACAGAGCATAATGCACAATTTCAAAAGCACAATATCCACTCACTTTGTTACATTCAGATGGGCTTCAATCCTCTGTTGCTGGGATACAGAGTGAGGTAGAATGTGCTGGAATAAATGTTCAGATTGCCCATCTTTATGGGAAAAGACGTAACCTCTAGGGAACATCCTCCTCCTCAGCCAGAGTAAACATCTACTGCCTTCAGCTTTACAAACAAAACAGTCAGTTTGGAGACAACAGAAAGAAAACAGATCATTTTTAAATGTTTTCCCAACCATTTCTGTGATTTTTATTTTCACTTTCAAACTTTAAACATTTAAGAGGCAGAATAAAACAATAAAATTTCATTGCCAAATGATAAAATGATCTCAACACCCAAACACATTATGCTGGAAATCTGCTGCCTTTATAGTGTTTCGTGCTAAAATTTAAAAAGAGAGATTCTGATATCACTGATGAAATCACAAATGAAACCAAAACATGCAGCTCATTGGCCGAAGAGCGCTAAAACATAACATCAGTTTACTAGCTTACAGTACAATAACTGTGTACAACCAAATGTAAAAAGTCTGTAATAATTGCCTTTGATTGTTCTAAGTAACAACTGAAGAAAGAAGAGCTCACCAGTGGGGCTGGCAGGTTTGGTAAGTGAGAGAGCACAAGCGTGTGAAAAATATCAAAACACCATAGCCTCTGTTTCCGGGTTATTGCGCTCGCTTGCCTCTGATTTTAAAATAAAAGTCCCGTGCGGCAGGACATAAGGTAGAAAAATTAACCGCTCTTAATGTTACACTGAAACACAGCATCCATGAAATCCTTTATATTTAAAACAGAATATAGATGTTTCGCTGTGGCCAATTGTCATTGGTTACTTTTTGTTCATTCCTACGATTTTTTATTATTATTATTATTTTTTTGTTCAAATTATGAGTAAAATGGGCCTGTGGTAAACATTACTTGAAGATATTTGGCTGTCATATCTCAAACGTTCACATTTTTTCTTTCTTTCTTTCTTCTTTTTTTTTTAACTTAAAGTTTAAGAAGGTGCTTTATTATAACAACTACAGTGGTTGTTGTTCAGTTTGTAAAGAATATCAACTCACATCTTGGTGGTGGGCCTATTTTTGACAAAATAGTCACAGTGCTGTTATGTAGCATAGACATTTTTCACTATGTTCAGTGTTCACAGCGTTCCAGACTATGCACAGTGTGGAAGTGGAGTGAATTTGCCTGGAGCAAGGAGTGGGTTTCCTGAAAGTTGGAGCATCTGAGTGGGTTTCTCTCACTAGTCAAGAACTGGGGGAAATGGAAATAAGTGAGTACAGAATGCTTTGTGTGGGTATGGAAATTCTTGCTCCACTCCACTTACATATGTTTTTCAAGAAAAGCTTAAAGTCTGTGTGTTTCTTGATGACACACAAAGCTTGATGCTTTTGCTTCTTTTGGAACAATTTTTGTATTGGCTGTGAAGATCGAAGGCTACAAAACAGCCACCTTTTTGTCCGAAATACCAGTATTACCTCTGGTTCATGAAAATGTTGGGTAACACTTTATTTTACGGTGTCCTTGTTACACGTTACACTTACTATTATAATATTAATTATGCATAATTAGTAACCCTATGCCAAACCCTAATTCTATTCCTAACCATTTAGTAAGTACATGTAGTTAATTAATATTACTCAGTACTTAAATGTATAATTACACTGTATCAAGGATGCCTTAAAATAAAGTGAAGTGTCATCCGTGCCCTCAAAGGGTTTACTTCACCATATTACAAATAAATCCTAATCTATTCACGACAAACTAGCATATCGTTGGAAAGGACTAAGACTCCTAACTAGATATTTTACCTATTTTTTTTTTCGTTACAGATTATGTAGGAACAGTAATAGATTAAATTATGACAAGATCGCACCTAAAAATTCTACATCATAACAAATCTAAAGTGTTGCCTTTTCCCTATCATGTTTTAGAAATCATCAAAAATTATATATCAATTGAAAGCTTAAAACCTCAAAATTCGTCCAGTTAAAACCATTTTAAAAGCGGGCATTGCATTACTACAGAAATGGTAGGCTACTTCAGAATCATTTTACAAAATGTATTATGAATTATTACGATTTATGTTTGGATAGCCTAGTGCACTTTCACATCTATGTTCAAAAATGGGGGTGACTGTTAAAGGGTTAAAAGCAGTATCACACTTGCAATCAAGCTGTTGTACTGTGGTAATTGACTGTAACAGCTCATCAGCTCTTATTTAAATTGGAAAAAAACAAAAACAATTCTAGATCCCTAGGTTAAAAACACAATTTAAAAGGTGTAAATAAATACCCTTGTTACATTTGGAGTAAACAAGTGTCAGAAATGAAAGGTTAACTCTTCATTTCTCATAAGATGTTTTGATAGTTTTAACTACACTGAAGAGATTGTCAGAGTTAGACAGTTTTATTTACATTTTCATAAAATGATGACAATGATAGGATAATTAAGCTATTGCTACGAATGTGAATTATGACGATGATCGTCGTAAAACCCTATGATGAAAAAGTGGCAAGTGTTTTTTAATGGGAGAAGAGCGTGCCAGGGGGCGTTGTTGTGGGATATTGTGTGGTATGTGTTATGACCATCGACTGACAGTAGATTCATCTTTAGAGCCACACGCCCACTGAGAGAGAGGCAGCGGTTCTTTATTCATCGAATATTTCGAATCGCAGAGATGCGAGGTGAGTCCATCGTGTGCCAAACTAGCTGAAATTGGGCAGTATTAGTGGGCAATTCGCCGTGGGATTCATTCAGTGTATCCGACAGCCTACATTCAGAGCGCGTAATGAGAGACGCAGAATGCCGCTGCTCATAATGTGACTGACCGCGCGCACCGCATCCAAAGCCGCTACATTCAGCAGGAAGAAGAAACTCGGTGATCAACAAATCGCTTCTCGTCTCAGGAGGGAAAAACGACAACATGGGGTAAGTTGCTTGTAAATAGCGAAACGTACCGTAGGAATTGGCAGCTCGGAGTATGATCGTTTTATCACCGGTCTTATGAGGACAGCTAGGACAGAATGTAAGGACAGTTATTCATGCTCATGAACGCCTTCCTTTTTAGCATGCATAGGAATGTATGAATTCAAAAATTTCGATTTTCTAATGCTTAATTATGGCATGAAAATATTTATGTGCTTTATGTATTAAAATATCGTACATGCCCACACTAAAGTGTAGGCAAACACACATACATGCATAGCCTATATATCTATATAATATAATAGCCTATAATATAATATGATATATAATAAAATGATTTATTATATATATATATATATATATATATATATATATATATTCATTTTTAATTCATTACCATTTTGACCACTGAGAGTAAAGTCTATTGGTCAGCTGTGTATGATCTATGGTGTTATTTTTTGGTAAATGATAACAAGCATGTACTCTGGATGAGAATGAACATTAGCTAATTTCATATATTGATGTGCTGCAGTGCCAAAGGCCTTTAATCTCGTCATGCTTATGTAATCTACATTTCAGCAGAGCATTGCTGAATGGCACAGCCTCATCAATACAGTTTTGGAGCCAATATTGGCATGACATCTGATATCTGTACATGGAATTTCCAAAGCTCAGCTGGAGATTGAACCGAAATATAGATTTTAAATAAAGGTGACCCTATACACGGAAATTCAAACACGGGTGCTTGAAGGGTTTTACACTTATTATTCGTTTTGGTCTGAATAACCTAAAATCTTTTCATTGGTAGCTCATATAGGCAGTTGTTTATAAATCATTTTCCAAGGGTAGTCTTTGATCAGTGTCTGGAAGTTTAAGTGATCATGTTTTCATTTTAAATGTTTTATTACATAAAGATTGATCCATTTGTGGTGGGAAAGCATTTTCTTTTATTAAATAAATAATGATAATAATAAAAAACTTTAATTGCTTTAAGGCCTCTCTTCTTCATTCTTAATTAAATTATCACCATTGAAAGGGCTGTTCAGGGAGTGTATTACTCTGGAGAAAATGATTCCCACTTCCTACTCAATTCAGCGGCACACAATTCAATTGACTTCATACTATAAAGTGTTTGATTGTTATGTAGTATGCTTGCTAATATTACTGAGCAGCCGTTGTTAAGGCAATAATGGGGGTAATAGAGTGCAGCAGTTGGGTCCTGGAAGTAAAAACCTTTATTTTCTCCATAGGGAAATTGATTTTTAACAATAACTTATAAAACTGCTTTTGTTGAAGCCATCTGTTCGCATTATTTCAAATTGTATGTAACAGTAAAATTCATGGTGAAAACTACATTACCCATAATGCCGTGCAGAAAATTCCACCAATCAAAGAATCCAAGAGTGCTGAGCTCTGCCCACTTCCATGAAGGACCACGAATGACACCTAAAACACTTTAATATTTAATTATTTCTTCTTCCAATAGAGAAAAAAATACAAAATAAAAAAACCTTTAAGAAACGCCGCTAAAAATGTGGGCGGCAATAAAGAAAATAGGCCGTTGGGGCTTTTCATAGATCTGCCCCCTGCTGAATGCATTGAGAAATTGAAGAGATGGAAAACATAAGCAGTGCTTCAAAGATAAATATTGTAAAATGAGAAGTGAAAAAATTAAAAGTTGCTTATTTTTTTCTAAAACAGATTTTTTTAAAGATTGAAACGATGGCACTTTTTCAAAGTCAACATTGATCATGCTACCAGCCAGGTTATGTAACCACAAAATTCTTATCCATGTATGTCCACTACCTGTACATAATATTTAAGATCACTCAAGCTGGAAGTGTGGCAGAATTTCGTTTTCTTTTTTGTTACTGTATTATTTGGACAGAAATACAGATGTTCATGTAAGGAGTGGATGAAGTTAGACGGCTAGCTCTGGATGGTGGTGGGTTGTGGAAGGTGGGTGGTGTGAAATCGTCTCCCTTGTGTGTTGATGTTAATATTGAGCTGGCTACATTTGATTCCTTATATAATTGACTTTATGTATAGGCTTGCTTTGAGATACTTTTGACTGTTGAGTTCAGTGGATTGTGTGATCAATCTGTTCAAACTAAGCAAAGAATTGCTTAATAATTGCTTGTAACAAAATTTCAAGTGATTTTCTTAGATTGCTCTGAGGGTTTGTGTTTTCAGACACAGTTTAGAATGAAATCTAGTATTCATTTTCCTTTTATAAATGCAGGTTGTTCTGCCATCTTATTTTTTCTGTGTGGGTGGTTGACATTTAACCATGAATTGATGAAACATGAAATGGAAAATTATGTTGGTTATACTGTTGGCTACTTCGAAAATACATTATCGTATTTTAACCTAATTTGATCATATTTTCTGTGTATATTCTAATGATTGAAGATGTCATATGTGACAGATTCTACTGGTCAAATATATATATATATATATATATATATATATATATATATATATATATACAATTACAATTTTAAGCATTTTTATTGTAAATATATAAATATACAGTATTTTGTTATTTTTATGAATTACACCAAGTTTGTCACATCATAATAAATATTTGATAATAATCAAAATAATGTTTGATAAAAATTGGTATCCAAACAAGTTCATAAGCATATACATTTATAAACATCCATACTAATTTTAAGTCATTTTCACTAATATGGCAATATGACTAGTTCCAGTCTTTTTACTGTTTCATTTTTCTCCCAAAGATGCCTTTAATTAATTTCCTGTACTTGTTCTCTTTGCGCTTGGCATTTGTATACTTCTAAGTCTGTTTTAGTGAAAACATAGTAAAGTATGTATACAAATGGATTCCATTCACTATATAGACATATATTTCAAGTTACTACATTTTAAATGGTTATGACAAAAAAGCATGTGATGTCATGTGAACCACCCATGTGTGGTGACTGCAACTGAATTTTAATCGAATTTAAATGCTAATTATGCAACGAGCCTTTGATGCTCTTCAGAGATCTTCCGCCTCCACGGTGCAGCGTAAGCACTTCTCCATACTCCTCGGCGCTCTCTCTCCTCCTCCTCCTCAACTAAGCTATCCCTGCCTTTCTTCTTTCGTCTTCCTTGCTTTTTTCTCTCATTCCTGCACATCAGTCCAGCAGCAGCTGATTAGAAGCACGCTAATGTAATTGAATATGGTCATTAATTATCCTGGAAATAGAAGCAACAAACCATCTGTATCTGTGCTTACTGTTATTACCCCTTCCCCGTTCTGTACTTCCCACTTCTGATCCTATATTTTAATATGAAGGATTTGAAGGGTGTTATGTGGAATTGGGTCAGACTGGAGTGTAGGTTGTGGGGATGGTATGGAAAAGCTCTATCTGCTGATGTCTGAGTATACAGTAGTCAAGACAGATGCCCTTTGACATTGATTTGAGGCCAGTTGCTTTTAGAGTGTTGGGAAAGGGCCAATGAGCAGGCTATACTGGGATTCCCTCGGTGATTGAATTTGTTTTTGAAAACGTCCCATGTAACTTTATACACTCTTAAAAATAAAGGTTCCTAAAGTGTGGTTTAATTTTTTCCCCCTAAAGAACCTTTTTTTTTCTTACTGTGAAGAGCATTTAGATAAAAATCTAAAGATTCTTTTTTTCTTTTCTTTTTTTTTACATTACAAAGAGCCTTCTGTGCAGTGGAACAATTCACTGCATGTTGTTATTCTTGTAGTTATTTACCTATAGTGGTTCGCACATTCACAAGAATAAATGAACTTTAAATATGCACTACAGAAATTTGACCTCTCTGTCGCCCTCTGTGATTGCATGCAAGATTGCGAAGTTGTTTTGTGCTTCGCAACTGAATGAAGCCTGAAATTTTCATCTTCATTGTCAGCTTTACCCTAAAAATTTTCTGTAGTGCACCTTTCACTGATATTAAGAAATGCTGTAGAAATTGTTGTTCATTGCTGGTTTATGATACATCATGCATTAACCAATGTTAATGAGTTGAACCTTACTGAGAAGTGTTAGCATTCTGCTTTGGCTGCATGAATGCTAATTGCTCATGAATTGCTGATGACATGTATGTATCACTTGGAATGAGGATAAATGTGTAATTGTGTTGAGAAGAATGAGAAATGTTCAGAGTGAGACAGCTCATCTGACTGGGGCTATGGTGTTCTTTTGTTCTCTTCTGCGATGATTGCCTATTATTCTAGAGAGTGATTATTCCATTCTGCTTGTGGTCCACATGATCTTCTGTTTTTTTTTTTTTTACCCAAGGTGATGATAACTTTCACAAAAAACTGACATTCATTTTTCACTGTGCATGGCCTCCAAGATGACTAATTTCTTAGTTCTTAGATCATTTTTAGGAATGATCCCAAAAAATGAAAATTCTATTATAATTTGCTCACCCTCATGTTGTTTCAAACCTGTATGAATTTATTTCCTCTGTTGAACACAAAAGAAGATATACTGAGAAATGTCTGGCTGCACTGTTAGACATTTCTGTAATTTCTGCAGTTATTTACTGTATATCACCCAGTATAATACTGCAAATTCCCTTTACAGTAAATAACTGTAATGCCCTTTGCATCATGGGAATTTTCTGTTACGTAAGACCCCACATACAGAGACTTACTGTATTTTTTAAAATTGCTGTATACCACTGTACTTGCTGTAATGGCCTCTTCAGCGCCATTCTATTGAGGTTGTTTTATTTTCCTCATTTCTTACATTTGGATTGACACAATTTGCCCTACACCGTTTCTACAACGCCGCAACAGCTTGGGACTGACTACACTGGATGTGTTACATCACTTGTAATGATTGGAAAATCCATTTGTACTTCGTGTCAGAAATGTACGTCAGAAATATACCGGGGCATCACTTTACTGTCCGCATCCACTGTAGATAGTATATATAATGGGATCTATATTGTTTTTTATCGAGTCGCGCCACACCACTCGCGTCCGAGGAAGACACGGAAGCAGCAGGGCAGCGCCGCGGGTTTTGCCCGGGGATGAACCCGCGAGAGTGGGAGAGCTCCGGAGAACATCTACGCTGTGTGTCGATGCACCTTACGAGATAAGACCAGCAAGCAAGGTAAAAATATATGTACCTTTGTCTGTGTGTTTGTGTCAGATTTTTGCACACCAGTTTAACTTAGTAACATGGCGGTAACAAACTTTACTATGGTAAACTGCGCTGTCATTTCAAACGACTTTTGTCAGCTTATTGAATTAAGTTACCAAATTAAAATTATTTTTAATGAGCAACGCTTATCTTATATTAACATTAGGTTAACTAATGTGAAATTTTGTTCAGGTCTTAGTAGTTAATGTTGGCCAGTAGCCTGAGAAAATAAAATCCTATGTTAAGTTAAACAAGTTTTATGGCTAGCTGCCTTTTCTAGTTTTAGAATTAGTTTGTTATAGTTTTTAATGAAATTTAAGATTTACTGCATTGTTTTGTATTTGTGTTTTAACGGCAACTGCAATGAAGCATCAAGAAAGACATGAGCAGGCCAGCCACCCTGAGACTGATAATTCATGGTAAGAGAACAACTATGGTTTTGAGAGGTTTGTGTATTTTATATGGGGTTTGCCTTTTAAAAGTGTGTCATTTCTACTTCTTGTTTTTCAGAGAAGACATTTCTGTCACTAATGAAGTGGAGGGTGAGCAAAGATGGTGGCCACGTTTTGGAGCAGCACCTGGGTTTTGCAGATGGCTATGCATTCTTTGGCTGTTTGTAAAGATTCTTTGTGAGGATGAATCCAGAGGACACAACATAATACACTGCAAAACATCCTAAGACAGGAGAAATGGTGAAGTTGCACTGTTCCAGCATTGGAAGACTGTATTTTTAAGTGTTATACATGCAGTGTTTTAAAGAAAGAATTTTATATTTTGTAATTATTGTGTCTGTTTTAATTGAATGCCAGTAGTACCTATGTAGAGTAAAAATAAAATGAATTCTATATAAATATTAATCAAATCTAATGAAATCTATATTAAAATGAATGAATTACAGTAGTATACTGATGAATTGGATTGGATAAAATGGATTATTTTTCAGTAATTTACTGTAAAACAGTAGTTTGCAACTGTAAATCAAATACAGTTTGCTACTGTAAATCTTAATTACTTAAGTTACTGTAAAAACCCTTTGAAATGTCTAACAGTGTGTGAAATGAAAGTAAATGGCGTCCAGTGTTGTTTTAAACCCCACTGACTTTCAAAACCAGTTGAAACCTTCTCCAAAATATCTTCTTTTGTGTTACATAGAAGAAATAAAGTCATACCGGCTTAAAACAACATGAGGGTGAGTAAATGAAACCGAATTTTCATTTTTGCATAGCCTGTCCTTATGAAGGGTGTATGTTGACTTTTGCATTGTTAACACAACCTTGAAATGCAGCATTGGAGAACATGGCTGGGGTGTTCATGAAATTTCACTCATCCTCTTAGACTAAAAGAAATAATGCACATTAGTTTATCTAGTATTTATGTTACCTTCGTCTGTGTGCGATTATCAGAGCTAGGCCGTCTGGGAAAAGAGCCCTGATATGCTCTTAGTGTGGTCCAATGTGTGCAAACGTACTTCCAACAGCAAAGATCAGGTCAATAGGGGTGGGACTGCACAGATTACTGCGTCCCTGACTATATTTAGTGTCCATCTCACACGGCCCCAGCCAAACAGCTGGCATTTCCATATCAGCAGGGCTTTGAATGGTCGCCTTGCACTGGTAGCAGGGCACCAATGTGTCTGACTGGTTAGGACAGGCCCAGGTTTCCACCTGGGTTCAAACAGTGGTGATCAGCAGCAAGATGGAGGCTGAAGAAATGGTCATCCGTCTACCGGGACGTTGCAACGCGCCTGGTGGAATCGGAGAGACGACTGTGCTCAGGCACAAAGAGGTTCACCATTTTTTCTTCCTACCTTTCAGGGAGCAGCCCATCTACAGCACTCGGGCACACGTCTTCCAGATAGACCCCAACACTAAGAAGAACTGGATGCCCACCAGCAAGCATGCGGTCACTGTATCTTACTTCTATGACAGTACCAGGAACGTGTACAGGATCATCAGCCTGGACGGATCAAAGGTAATGTGGTGTTTTATTTTCATTCATGTTTACACTCTTAGAAATTAAGTCTATTCTTCCATGAAGAACCTTTGACATCCATTTAACCCTTCCATTTCACAAAAGGTTGAACCCAAAAATGGTTCTTCTGCGAAACCCCCTTTTGGACCATTTATTTTTAAAGAGTGCATAGGACTGCAAAGGGAAATGGAGGAAAGGAACGGTCTTATAACATTTTCGGTGGAGATTAAAGGATTGTCTTTGGTCCAAGAAAAGCTTCTGATAGTGCTTTCCAAATCTCAAAAATATAATGTGAGTTTGATGCATCAGTTGAATTTGCAGGACCCTTTTGTGCACAAGAGATTTGAGTGTGCGAAGGACCGACCTGCTAGAGATTGCTATCAAACATATTCCCTTGGATAGAAGTGGATTAGTTCACTCTCCCTTGTGGAGAGCAGCATGCACTTGAATTGGTCACTGCTGTGCAGTCTTATGCAGTGGATGTAATGGTCCAATAATCCAAGAAACATCAATAGACAGTAGTAGGGACTCCACATCTGCTAGAGTAAGTCCATCCATCTTACCGTAGGCTGTTTACTCTAAGGCTTCCATAGTTTTACCTGTTTATTTTCATGTAGTTTGTGTAATTGTCCACAATACTTGGAAACAGACCACTGCAGACCATGTACCTCCACCAAAAAACGCACTGTTAAAATCAGCCATATGTTTTTTTTTTTTACACCAAATCACGAACCCTTGGACCTAATTAGCGTATAATTCTCAGGCATTGCTCCTGCAGGAGTGGACACACTATTGCTTTCAACCACTCCACCAAAATCTCAGCAGTCACATGGAGTGTTTCATGTGCAGTCTTAACCATATCCCTACGGTTCCTAAGCTTTTGCAGAGCAGGATTTAAAATAGCTCCCGCAGTATGCCTGAATGTGCTTGTGAGTTGGGATGCTCAACCCTCCCCTTAGCTTTTGGTTTCAGCGACAGAAATAACATGGGAACCAGTGCACTTTGCACTGTGACTGTTGACACCTACACAGGCAAGCACACACTGTTTATCAGCAGTTGATCCTGTTGAATTTTGTGTAGACCTTGAACGATGCTCATTCAAAAATACATTAACATGCAATTTATAGATAGAATGACTTGAATGCACCTCTCTTATGAGCATGTTTTTAGTTCCTAAATAAGATTCTTTTTTTTTCATTGCACAATGCACATAAAGTTAAAAATGTAGAAAGCCTTGATAGAAGAATGGAATTGACTGGACCCCTGCAGACATTGTGTGTCACAGTCAGTAAGTCTCTTAAAATATCAGATAACTTGACCGTTTTATAACAACCAATGTAACCACATTCCTACAATTCCTCTTTTCTAATATATGGTATTTTTAATAGGTAAAAATGCTTTTACCATGAAAAATAATTTTAAAAGCCTTTGTGAAATGTGATGATTTATTGATACATGTGACAAGATTGTGTACACTCACATATATTCAAGGAAATTAGGCTTTTTTCACTGGTGACTCCACATGCATAATGTTTGATTAAACTTAATATGTTTAGTAATTTAATTTTATTAAAATTCAAACTTTGACTTTGGATTTTTTTAATAAAGCACATTTGCGATGCAACTACTGCATCCCAAAGTGCTGTACAAGTGCATGGACTCCCTAAATCGTCATTTACCTATCCCATAACCTCTTTAACATGCAGCATTTTATTTGTGGTTAAAATTCTACACTAGCTTAACTTGATTTAGGCATCTATCAACCAAAAAGTACAAAAAAAAAAAAAGAGTAGCCTACCGAAAATACCATGGTCATTCCATGGTATCATTTGAAGTACTTTGGCGTATCATCAAAATACCAGGGTAAATATGGTAACCATTTAGTTATAATGCCTTTAAATGTTACTGTTCCTTCTGAGACTGGGGCAGGGAATGGGGTCAGCGCAGCAGCTGTAATTAGAGTCTGATCCTAAGTCAAGTCTGAGCCCTGAAGGGAATTTCAGTTACGCCTCACAGTGGCTAAAGGTATTAGCAGGATGCTACATTGATTGAAGAGCTCATGTAAAGCTTGACATGATATTTAAGCTCTGTCTATTCCTGTGTTTTCTCCCTCTACCCCTATGCAATTTATTCTGCCCTTACTTTTGTATGGCACAGCTGATTGTAGTCCTGTCACTCTGAATGACAGGGACTTGTCACTAAAGCCTTGTCCTTATCTGAACCACTATTGACTTATTATAGGCAGTAGCACAGCCAGCAGTAAGGTCTCTATCCGCTGAGTGCTATTCTCTTCATCTTGAATATAACTTCACTTGACCATATTTGATCAAATGCAGTTTCGGTTTATTTTGGATTTTTCTTTGAGGACTTTTCTCTTTCACAATATTATTATTTTTTTTTTTTGCCATTTTATTTAGAGACAATAACTTAAAGTAGAAACAATACTAGTTTTTCAGAACTAAAATTTTCAGTAGCATGCTATTACATAGCTTGCTCATTTTCTAAATAGTGAAGCTTTTTCTGTTACATGCAGTTTTTAGCAGTACTAGTAGTGTAGCATGATCACTTTTCACAATTCATCATGGTTTTTAAACCAAATGAATTCTTCTTATTCTATTTTAGTGAAACAGTTTGTTGAATGTCTTATATAAATGAACAGGTTCAAAAACATCATCATGGCTGCATATGTGTGATTCTTGTACACCATAATTTATGTAGATTAGTGTGTGTATAAGTGAGATTTAACCCTTGTGCTTCTAAAAATCCTTTACCTAATTAATTTTTTTTTCCAATAAAAAAAAAGTACACTCGAAAATCCCTGTTGTAATAATAATATTATTACCAAATTTTGTTATACACTGTGTGAGCAAAGTCAGCATATTTTAGCACAATGTGATAACATTAACTAGCATTTTCGGGAAGAAGAAAATCTTCTGGGAATTTTGTAAATTCTGTCTGTTTTTTTGTATGCAGCTTCCCTGAAGTAAATTTCACCAGAAAATATTATTTCAGTCTTTCTCTTTTATTTATTTATAAAATTTCCACGTTTTATTCCACATTGTTACCTACGGTTTCTTTGTAATTAAAGAAAATAGTTTAAAAAAAAAGTTATTTCAAACCTGTGTTGCTAGCTGCTTGGTTACGGTTGCGACACTGCCCTATTTTAACCCCTGACAGATTACAAAAGTAGCATGAAACGGACAGCTTCTTCCAACAACAGAGATGTTAGTCTTAGCACTATTCTTTGCTGCTGTCCACCCACTGTACAGCTTTCAGCTGTTCTCATGCAATTACAAGCCTGAAGTGAGTGATTATACAGCAGGCTGCGTGGACTCTGATTAGAGCTCTCGCCGAGCCGTCTGCATCTGAAAATAAAGACAAATACCAGCTTCAATGTACATAGCGTTCAGCAAGCTGAGCAGCACGTACACGAGAGCAATGAAAAAGGCTCAAACTATGAAGTTCCTGAGCTGGACTACCACACATACACATGCTCATCACTTCATTAGGTTTACCACTTAATGTGTACATTAGACAGCGCAAACATCAGTCAAGCTGATGCAGATTAGCAAACACGAACATGGATTTTTTCGAAAACCTTCAGTATTTTAACAATTTGATTATTATATTTGTACATTTATTATATTAGATTATTATATTTGTTTCTGAAGAAAATAATGAGTGTGTTTGGTTGTTTTTCCATTACTTGTGTGTTCTGATTTTTAAAAAAATGTGTTTGTTACTTAAATTCTAGGTGCTGTAATATTTGAAAGTGCTGTTGATTTTATTTTTTGCTTTATGTATGCCAAAAACTCAGTTTCACATTATGTGCCTTGAGAGATCCACTTGGATGGAGGTGTCTTAGAGCGCAGTAGTGATTCAGGAGAGTTTGTCCCATTCATTTTCATCATAGGCAATTAAAAAACATCCTGGATAAATAGATCAACCAGCTTTAATGTCAATCACAACAATGCATCAATTGTTTCTAAGCAAAAAAAAAACTATTTGAAAAGACAAAGGTACAATTTTCTTTTTTTCTTTTTTTTAATAACAGAAGGAATGTTAACACTTTAGGGACCAATTCTCACTATTAACTAGTTGCTTATTAGCATGCCTATTATTAACATATTGGCTGTTTATTAGTACTTATAAAGCACATATAGTGCATGACCATATTCTACATCACTAATCCTACCCAATACCTAAACTTAACAAACACCTTACTAACTATTAATAAGCAGCAAATTAGGAGTTTATTGAAGCAAAAGTTTTTTGAAAGAATTTCTAATGCTCACCAAGACTGCATTTATTTGATCAAAAATACAGTAAAACAGTAATGTGGTAAAATATTATTACAATAGCTGTCTTCTATTGTAATATATTTTAAAATGTAATTTATTCCTATGGTAGAAAAGCTGAATTTTCAACCAGTCTTCAGTGTCACGTGATCTTCAGAAAGCATTCTAATATGCTTATAATTTATTAGTGTGATAATTTAATTCAAGTCCTAATTGTCATCTCTACATGAAGGAATTGATCCAAAAGTCATATTAAAAATATTTTTCGACCACTACAGTTTTACAGGTAATGAGCATTTGACTATTTGTCTGAAAGGATGCTTGTTGCAGAGTACTGAGAACTAAAATTAACTATGGACATGTGGACTATTGCTTTTGAGCTTTGCTTTTGCTGCGATTCCCATTACTATGGTAACAGCAACTTCATGATTGGTGGATCTCTCTTCAGGATTATGAGTAATTCACCAGATATTCATTGCTTAAAAATGATATGAAATTGAAATCATACTGATTTCTGGTTTCCACAGATGCATAAACCATCAGTTAACAACCACAGTGCTCATAGCACATTTGTTTTAAAATATGTACAGTATATGCAATTAAAAATGAATGGGATTTTAACTTGCAGAACCCTACTGTTGTGCTCTGTAGGTTAACCTGTAATATCTGTACGAATGCTAAATACTGAAAGTATAGAACAGAGGCAACAGCATTCATCCTCTCTGAGGGAATGATTGTATAACATGTGTAACACACACACTCAGGAAGCTGACAGTGGTAGCCCACTGTCGATTTTCTCGCTTGAAATTACACGTTTGTGTGTGGCCAATTGGCCTTGTTCTGGAAGTGTGTGGGAGTATGAGAGCGCTCGAGGCCTTTTATCCACGCAGTCTCCGTGGATCAGTATGCTTTGTGCATTCATTTATTCCATGTTTTACATTCCCCATCTTGAAGAAGTGCACTGCAAAAAATAGATGAATATATTATGCTTCTGCTTAAAACTAGTAAGAATAAAACTTAACACTGGAACAGGATAAACACCATGACATGAAGTCTTACTATCCATGTAATTTTGCAGGTTAATACATATTTTGTAAGAATGTTTAGATATTTCTGCTGGAAAACTGATACTGATTAAGGATAGGATTTTTTGCTGTGAAGATGCCTGAGTCTGTGGATGCTCAAATTATGATTATGTGAGTTCCACATGATATGTGCAACATTCACAGTGCAGCTCTTTCCTCTCTCTCCTTCTCTTTCTCTTTCTCCTTCTCTTTCTCGCTCTTTCCTCCCTCCTTATTTGCTCTCGGTTTCACACCCACACAAACACATTCACTGGCAGCGACTGTCGTCATTTCATCAATAACATTTCACAGGCTTATAACGCAGGAAATATCTTGAGATGTACTGAAGGCAGTTAAGTGTTTGTGAGCAGACATTTCCGACCATGTCCTGACCATCTCATTTAGACATTTTAGAAACATTTTTAAGACAGACTTCTCACTGTACAGCAAGTAAGCTATTTAATTATTCCATAATTGATCACTGATTAAATGCCATCCTGGAGCATTGTCATTTAATTCACACAGAATGAGTTTAAACACCTGTCATTCACAATGTTCCACATATTATATTATATTATATTGGTTAATTTGAGCCTATTAAAGGGATAGTTCACCAAAAAAATTTAATTACCCTATGATTTACTCACCCTCAAGCCATCCCTATTTGGGCGGGACTAGTTTTACAGGGGGTCGTTAGAGAAATTTGTGTTTCATGGACGTACCTGGTGATTTTAATCCCGTCCAAATCTGCCACGTCTGTGTTTTTCTTACACAACCTCTGTAATAATTCCAGAGCAAATTACCTACTGCTTTTCAGCAAACTCAGCGATCCTCTGAGAAAACGAATCCCATCTGAATGCGAATGTCTGCCATTGCCGCCAATATTTTTTTTCACAACGCGCTTCTGTGTGTTTTGGCCAATGTGAATTACTGTAGACGCTCTTACCGTGCGCATGTTTGATATATTTGCCTCCCGGCAAAGAAATAAAAAAATAACAATAATAAAATCAAGAGCCAGATCACGTAAACAGCGTCAGGTAAGATTACTCATAATGGCAGTGAGTGGTGGTCGAGGTTTCGAAGCCCAAAAAAGTGCATCCATCCATCATAAAGTATACTCTACACAGCTCGGGGGGTTAATAAAGGCCTTCTGAAGGGAAGCGATGCATTTGTGTAAGAAAAATATCCATATAAATTCTTTTTTTTAAATTTTGAATGAAGTTTTTTTCTATATTTTCAATTTTCTATTTAATTTTATGTACTTTTGTCATTTTTATTAGTTTTAGTTTTTAAGATTTCTGTTCAGCTTTAATTTATTTTATTTCAGTTTTAATTTTAGTATTTTAACTGTAAGTTTTTCATATAATATTTATATTTTATTTAATTTTATTTCAGATTTATTTCAGTTAACAAAAATAGTTTCAGTAGATTTTAGCTCATATTTCAACTTATTGGGCCCTATTTTAATGATGTAAGCGCATGGTCTAAAGCGCACGGCGCAAGCACACTCAGGGCATGTCCGAATTCACTTTTGCTAGTTTAACGACGGGAAAACAGTCGGCGCGCCCGGGCGCATGGTCTAAACGGGTTGTCCCTATTCTCTTAATGAGTAATGGGTGTTTTTTTGGGTGTAATGTGCAATAAACCAATCAGAGTCTCATCTGCCATTCCCTTTAAGAGCGAGTTGCGCTCGCGCCATGGCAGAATCGCTATTAAACGGCGGAATTTTAATTCTGATACACGCAATGACTATCCATTATGACATGTATGACATTTTTATATTTATGCCTACACAATAATATTCTTTTATACTGTAATCCTTTCATTTTTAATAATTTGGCATGTTTGTGTGCTGCTGCGCGTCCCTGTGTGTAATAAGCAAAGTGAATGCGCGTTGTGGACCCGCCCAGTGGTGCATTTTCTTCTAACGCGCTCTTTAAATAACAAAAAAAAATATTGCGCCATTGACTTTAGACCAGGTTTGAGTTGGTCAGTGGCACAGTCTTTTTTCAGTTCTTTAAAATAACAACGCACCAACGATGTGCCCTGAACTTCAGACCAGCACGCCCATGGGTGCACAAATGGGCGCAAATGCACTTACTATTTAAACAACGCGGTGCAGGATGGGAAAATGAGAACTGCGTTGGTCTGAAACTAGCAAAAACACTTGCGCCGCACCTTGCGCCGCATTGCGCCGGGTGTATGATAGGGCCCATTGACTTAAAGGCCACATCTCAGATAACAGATCTGCATGAATATGCTGATACACTAACGGATCACACTCTTTCACACACTATTTCTTGCTGGATTTTGACCCAATATGTCAGTCAGCCCATGTTATGGACCCTACTTTGCCTTTTATTTGCTCTCTCAAAAAAAGCTTTCATCTTAAACACTTCATGGCCAGATTGTTCATTGTAGTGCACACTTATGTTTTCACAGGCTTTTCTGAGAAATAGTTTTGTTTTTTCATCTCACAGGCAATAATAAACAGCACTATCACCCCGAACATGACCTTCACGAAGACGTCTCACAAGTTTGGGCAGTGGGCAGACAGCCGTGCCAACACAGTGTATGGGCTGGGTTTCTCCACTGAGCATCATCTGGCCAAGGTGGGTGGAATACTTTCTCTCTACTTTTCTCTTTTTCTCGCTCTTTCCGATCTTGTTATCTCTCATTTTCTTCCCTGTGTCTCTGGAGGCCTTGTTCTCCCTTTCTTTCGTTCTCTTCCACCCCTGTGTTTCTGAGCTGGGGAACACCTACACACTGTGCCCTAATGAGGAGCTGTACAGTCATCGGTGCGTGGGAGGCTTCTTCTGTGCAGTGCTTTCCTCTCTTTCGCTCTCTCTATCTCTCGCTCCTCTGCATTATGATGATGCACTGTCAGGAGCTGAGGGTAGAAAACCTCATCAACACTTTTCGTCTTTCTCCTCTTTCCTTCTTTTTTATTCTCTTTCACTCTCCTCTTTCTCTGTTTCTTTTGATTTACATATGCTGTATTTACTTTATGAAAAGTGAATTATCACCATTATTTATTTATTTTGAAAATGTTGTGTTCTTTTTCGGTACGGGTCGTTCGCTTTGGTACGCATATTTTATGTTTTAACCTCTGCACAAGTGGAACTTCACTGGAAACTTCCGGTTTTATATATTGTTACTTTTGATAACAAACAAAGCCTAATCTTTCAAATTATGTCCATTCAAAGTTCAAACGGCAGCGCAGAGCACCAGTCAGCGTGATTTTTATATTTAAAATAAATAGTAAATTTAATTTAACCTTATAGAAATGTAAAAGGGCTCCCAATAGTTCAGAGCATGAGCTGAGGTAGATTTTTATCACTAAAAAATGTTTAATTATAATTGATTTTATTTAAAGAAAGAGCCATTTGTTCAGTAAACCACTGTTTAATTAAAAAAAAGCAATTTTATGTTTAGTTTTGTCCCCCTGCTATACCGAAACCATACTGAACCGTGACGTCAAAACCGAAGTACATACCGAACCTTCATGTTTGTGTATTTACACCCCTAATGTGTATATATATATATATATATATATATATAGGGGTTAAATTGGGATTTGTTATGTGGGGGGCTCTATGGTATCGAGCTTATATATATATATATATATATATATATATATATATATATATATATATATACATTTAGTAATTTAGCAGACACTTTTATCCAAAGCGACTTACAAATGAGGACAATGGAAATATATATGTATTATGTGTGTGTGTGTGTGTGTTTTGTTTTTTTGCAAAGATGATTTATTCTAATGCAATATTCTCATCGGTTTTCTATCAGCTGTGACATAGGCTAAAAATCTGCATGTTTTTCTTTACCTTTATAGAGGGCATTTTCCCACTAATCTCATTAACTTTCATTTCAAATTCTTACATTTGATCTATAAATTCAATTATAATAATGTGATTGTTATTATCTATACGTTATTAAATTAAATCATTCATTTACACTGAAAAATACAACTACATTAAATTATGAGATTCTTTAAAAAAAAAAATTTGAATATACAAAAAAGAAAGGGTGGAAATTATACTTTTAAACTAAATTAAAACGCCAGTAGGTGCCAGTAGTGAGCGTTTAATGAGTGAGTCATAGTCATTGAGTCCTTCATTCAAACGATTCGTTCTAACGGCAGATTCATCAGATGTTTATGCATGAGCTAATGATACTTTGTCTCAACCGATTTGTTCAAAACACGGAATCATTTAGCAATGAATCGGATGGTTGCTTTGAGATGCGCTGTGGTTCCGCCAAAAATGTAAGTGACCTAATATTATTGTATTTGCTCACTGAACTGTTTATAGAACTATTAAACAGTCGTAATCTTAAATGAGTTATAAAGTCTTAAATGACCGCAAAGAGTTGGGAGAAAATCGATTATGTGTCAGATCCGCGTCATGTGCATCAGGTTTTAAAGAGACAGCGCTGCTTTTAAAATGAAACCTGCTGAAGTCTGTCACTGATGTAAATCAAAGAACAAAAGAAAAAGAGAAATCATTGGACTGTTCTAGTCGCTGATTAACTTTTGTAGCTTGAATAAAGATTAATCTGTATAGTTTATGCATATACAATTTATAGTTTATGTGAAGATTGTTTTAAAATCACTTAAATTAAAAGTTGTTATATATTTCAGAGGCTATTAAATGTTAAAAATAATGGCTTTAAATTATACTGTAATGTTGAATGGCTATAATTAATATGTAAAATTGAGGGCCAATGCATTTAATAGAGACACCAGTAGCAGGACAAATTAAAAACGTTGTAAATACTGTATGTTTAGTCATTGTAGTAGTAATGACTGCCTGTTTTTGCAAAAAGAGTTTAATGGCCAGTAAAACATTTTTTTTGGCAATTTTATCATTGCCATTGGCAGGTGTGGCAAAAAGTTAGTTTTAGGCCCTGCTTATAGGTACTCGACCTGCGGCCTTGTGCCTATGGCCGAATCACAGCCATGCCACTTTACAGCCATATCTCGTCTACTCATGTGATATTGCTTATATATATATATATATATATATATATATATATAATATATGTATATATAATTTTTTTTAAAGGTGATTTTTTTTTACATTTATTTATTTTTTAAATTTAAATTTAGCTTAATTTTAATTAACAAAGTTTTCAATCGTTTTAGTTTTAGTTAAAAATAACAGCAAAGGAAAGATCAATGGTCATATCTGAACTTTCTAACTCCAGTCTCCAATAACAGATCTGTATGAGTATGATGATACAATAATGGATCACTCTCTTTCATACACTATTTCTTGCTGACTGTTGACTCAATATGTCAACCATTCCACGTTATGGGCATTATTTTACTGTTTTCTGTTTTCTCAAAAAAGCCTGCGATAAACCTGAGATCTGATGTTTAAACATTGTTAATGGAACACAATAGCCCTGAACCTAAAGTGTACAGTAGTCTCCCCGCTGGATATTCAGAGGGAAATGCTGCAGTCCTTCTAGAGCTCTTGAAGCTTTAATGGGAGCAGTCTATATTGGGAACTGTGACCATTGCTCCTTTTTTAGCAGAGATACCGCATATCCACTCTAAAATAGTTTATCCATTTTAACACATAAACATGATATCCTTATATCTGTTTCTACATACAATATTAAAAAGACAAGAATTAATAGGCACCAGCATAAACTGCATTTTGTACGCATCAGGCTTTATTTAGCTAACTTGACCATGATGATTTCTTGGGTCGAATAAGCTTCAGCAGAAAGATCTTGCTGGTTGATGTGCTTTATCAGCTGGACCAGTGAAACCAGCATCAAACTAGCACTAACCGGCTACTAAAAATCCACTTAATGTGATTATTAAAACCCATTTCTCTTCTCAGTTTGCAGATAAATTTGCAGAGTACAAGGAAGCAGCCAGGATGGCCAAGGAGAAGTCTCTAGAAAAGATGGAGCTGGCAAGTTCGCCCTCTCAGGTATGTCCTGTAATGTCTGGAGGATGGGCCTGTTGCTTATATGGAATGAAGTTTGCTTTGAATAACAGATTTTCCAAAGCGTCATTCAAAAACTCTCAAAATTGTCATTTAAAGAGAATATATATACAGTTATTGTAAAAATCCTAATCCATAATAGTTTTTTGCAATCAGTATATTTTCCATTTCCATTTAATTCTTATCAGTATAGTCTAACCAGTATGGAACAATGACATCCGTAAAGATGTCAACACTGTTCTCAACATTTCAGTCTCCAAGGGAAATCTCTCGTCTCTGAGAAAAATTTAGTTTTCCTAAATCCCACCATTGTAATTTCAGCTTAACAGTTTTATATATGTAAAAGAAGATTATGTCATAGGTATGTGAGGGTGCAACAAATAACCCACCGATTTGTTATTTTCCACAGGAATCGCCTGCTGACATTCATTCCCCCCTGACTCCACCTGTCACTGCGGACCTCTGCCGAATCAACGGCACCGGTGATGACGTCAATCTGTCTGACGTGTCACCAAATTCTATGCTCCAATCAGACCTTTCCCCGACCACGCCGACCCTTGCACACAGGTAACTGGGGCTTAATGTAAAATTTGTCACAATTATTTACTCAATTTCTGCTTAAAAACTTTTGAGTTTTTAGCTGATATTAGAGATATCGACTCAAGCTATGATCGATAATTATTATTTAATTGTGCTACTCACCCTCAGACCAAAAGTTTAGAGAATTTTAGCTTTATGTCACTCTCACACTAATGGATCCTCTGCAGTGAATGGGTGCCATCAGAATGAGAGTCCAAACAGCTAAAGATAAAAACAAAAAAAAAATCCACAAGTAATCCACAAGACTTCAGTCCATCAATTATTGTCTTGTGAAGGCGAGGCAAGGCAAGGCAAGGCAAGGCAAGTTTATTTATTCATATAGCACATTTCATACACCGTGGTAATTCAAAGTGCTTTACATAAAAGGAAGTGAAATATTAATAATCATTAAAAATAATAATAATCACAGCAATAAATACAAGGAATTAAAAAAAAATAATAATAATCATAAAAACAAACATTCTGAATGTTTGAATGAAGTGAATGAATGAAGTGAAAAGCTTCATGTTTGCATGAAACAAATCCATTATTTAAAGTTTTTAGCTTCTGGACAAAAAATAAGTCCATAATACATAATAATGCTTCCTCAAGTGAGACACTTCCTTCCCTGTTGTCCTCTCACATCAAAATCAACCAACATATTCAGGGCTCGCAAAATCGCTAGCCCGACGTCCCGGGGCTATTGTGTTTTCCAGTCAGGCTACCAAAATGTATCACTGCCCTGCCCGACGGGCTCCTTAAATACAGATCTCCCGTGGGTCCTTAAAAACTCTGAAAGTGAGTTGTATCAAAATTAAGGCCATAAAAAGTTTTAAATATGTTAAATGGTGTAAGAAATGTCTTATAATTTCAAGAGGTCTTACAGTTGGGGACGGAAAGACAAGAGTCGCGATACGGCAGGATTAAACTTCAAAAGGCAATGATGTCATTGAATAAATATGAGCGCTGCACGCTTCAAGTCAAAACGCGGCGCGGATGTCTTTATGTGAATGTATCTGAAGGGAACCGACTGTCCTCAGAAACGTGTCGTTGGCATTTTAATTTCATTTTACCTATAATTCCTGATAAAGCAGCATTTATGAGCGCTGAGCTGCTTTGTGTACAGCGTTTCCGGGGAAACCGCGATATTTCAGCGCTCTTAAAGCGCCACCTCGTGGCAGAGAATGAATTTGCATTTCCAATAAGCCTTTCTTACTGTTTATGGTCAGATCAATGCAGATAACAACTCATGTTTTTACGCAACAAACACATAGAGTTGTAAATGAGAAAGAAGTTGATGTGCCTTCTAAAAATCTAAACAGTAGTTAAGACAGTATTATTTATACGTTTCAAATTAACAATTTTGTTTGATTGATCCATTTTCATAAAAACGGCCTATAGCCTGAAACGCTGTTGTATAAGATTTTTGTTTTTGTGGAAACCTGTATCTGAACTGTAAATCATGTAATTTTATGGCTCAAAACTGTATGTTACCATAGACATTGTCCAACCCCGCTCATACTGTGTTCATTTTACTTGTGCAGCTCTTAAAATGGGTCATAAATTAAATATATTTTTAAAAATTCTGCAGATACCCTGTAAATAGTGAAATAAAATTCCTGCCTTCATATTTGTTGATATTTGTGTATTGAAAATATTTTTGATTGACATTTAAACTCCTATCTGATTTTCTATATTAAAGAAAGAAAAGAAAAGAAAAGAAAATAGTAATTTTTTAATTCGGGCTAGTTAATTAATTTTTTCGGGCTACCAAAATCTGAAGAGTACCTGCCCGAAGGGCTACCAGGGATTTTGAAATTTTGCGAGCCCTGATATTTGTTTAGAAACTGTTGTGGACTGTTTTTCCTCATAAGCGGTATTTGATCTGTGCATGTTTCTCTCCTGATTTAGATAAGATGACTTTTTTACTGGAGAAAGCAATATTACAGAGAGAGAGCTTCAGAGGGGGACGTTAAAAACGCCTTGATGGATTTTATTTATTAACAGACATGCAACTTTTCACTTCACAATAATTCACATTAATTGATGGACTGAAGTATTATAATGTTTTTATCAGCTGTTTGAACTCTCATTCTGACGGCACCCATTCACTGCAGAGAATCCATTGGTGAGCTATAGATATAAAGCTTCATTTCCCCAAATCTGTACCGATGAAGAAAAAACTCACCTACATCTTAGAGGGCCTGGGGGTGAATACATTTTTAGCAAATTAAAATTTTTTCACCATTCCTTTAAATCAGTGGTTTTCATTTCCAGTCCTCGCGCCCCCCGCTCTGCATATTTTGTATGTTTCTCTTATCACTTCAGACGTTTGTTCGATTTGACCTTAAGTGCCCTGCGAAGTGGACATCGCAGGATATTCTGCCATGATTCCAGTTCGAAGTGAGCGTATATGTTCCATTCAGAGGGCATTAAAGTGTGCAAGACATGAATTTAAATTGTATTTATTTACAGAGGTATATTATGTCACAATTCACACTTCTCTAGTAAGTTTCGTATGTGTGTGAAAACGCTGCAGGCCGTGGCATAGTGCAAATCCATGAATGAATGTTCCAAATTGTAGTAAACGTCAACAGATTTCCCCTGCTCAGGGAGTAGGGAGCACTGAACACTTTGTAGTTATCATGTCAATCGGACAACAGTTCATGCATGGAGCTCTCTTCTAACAAGCTGATAATTGGAATCAGGTGTGTTAAAGGGGTCATCGGATGCAAAACTCAGTTTTGCATGTTGTTTGAACATAAATGTGTTGGCAATGTGTGTACACAACCACCCTATAATGATAAAAATCCATCCAGTGGGATTTTGTAATCTCTATAAATAATATCCCCTTTTTCAAATCAAGCCATTCTCAGCTCCTTGTCTGTGTGACATCACACAGACCCAGAACCCCTCCCACGATAGTTGATTGACACTGCCATCTTACCTTAGACTAGAGGTCTTCACGGGTCCAAAAATTCATGAAAATTCCAAAAACCCGAAGAGACCCGTAAATGTGCTGCACAGAACCGACCCGGACCCGTATTTTATTTGAAAGTGGGACCTGAACCCGTGCAGACCCGAGAAATGACTTAAATGTACTATCCGGACCGGACGCGGACCCGGCCATTATTCGAAAGTTGGACCCGAACCCGGCTGGGAAGACACAGACCCGACTGCACCCGATCGGCACATATTGCACAGCAAACTGCTATTAAGTCAATAACAAGTTGCGAGAGAGAAAAAAAATCCCCTTACTACTGTTAGTAGCCTTCTCCTCTGACTGCGATGCATACAATCCTCCTAGCCAATAAATTTCCATCCATGTTAGGCTGTTCGTTCCTCTCTATTGCCGACTGAAAGAGCCGTCTTAATCCACTGATTATTTCTTTAAAAGTCTACTTGCTGTCACGGTCAGTGACGGATGACTAATGCAACTTCGCAGTTTTTTTTCTTTTTTCATCTCGAGTCAACTTCGACTGTTGTGTTTACGCAAAAATAACAGTACTTTTTGTTGGTTGTAATAAAGACTCGGAGCAATTCTTTTTTTATCAAAAAACGTGCAGAACAAGAAGTGCGTTACACTTTACTGCGTGCGTGTTCAATAACAGGGTGCGTCTCTTCTTCAGTTTTGTTTCAGCTTTTTTTTTTTTTTTAAATCACTCATGAAGGAATCCATGATCACCGTCCGCTTGCAGTAGGCTACATTAACTCCGCCCACGCTCTGCTTCTGGCGGCTCGAGGTAACGCGTGTTTGTTTTTGTTTTTTTCTTTCACCTTATTTCCCGCTCACAATTTTCTCATCCTAATTTTACAAACTGCAAGTTACAAAACACACACATGCTGACTGATACTGATCACTGGCGGGTGCGGTGTTCTCCGATCGACTAGGGTAGGCTATTACACACAATGTTAAACAGATCCGGGACCCGAAGTAATAGATTGGGACCCGACCCGGACCCGGCTGACCATTTAAAATATAGACCCGAACATGTACGTGAAGACCTCTACCTTAGACCCGCCATTGTTTTGACGCTGGAGCAGATGTAGACAAGAATGACTCCTAAGCAATTGAGGTGTTTAGTTGTTGGATGTAATAATGAATATCGCAGTCGTCATTTACCCCCGACATCTGAGCTGCTGAAGACGCAGAGGATTAACGTTACTTTCATTTTTGAAGGGAATGCGCTGATCCCCGATCTACATAAATGCGTCTATGTTCGCGTGAATCATTCGTGATCCAGCTTCACCTACAGATGAAGTGAGTACAAGGGTTTTTTCTGAATATTTGCAAATCACCTTTTCTAATAATGTACTAGTTAGCAAGTTTCGCGGCTAAATGCGGCTAAAGTAAACAGGACGGCTCATCACCCCACAGAAGAGAGGTGTGGGGTGAGCAGAGCTCATTAGCATTTAAAGGGAAATGCAACAAAATGGGTTGCTGTGAAAAGAGCTGATTTTAACATGGTAAAAAGGGTGTTTTTTAACCAAAGTATGTTATAGACTTTTCATTAAGACCCTAAAGAATCATATCAACTTGTGGAAAATGGGCATCCGATGACCCCTTTAAATAAGAGAGACATGCAAAATATGCAGAGCTGGGGGGCATGAGGACTGGAATAGAAAACCACTGCTTTAAATATTTAGCAAATTAGTTTAGCTCAAAATGTACGGAGCCCTTTACAGGACATTGTGGTGGGAAAAATTCGGGGTGAATGGAAAAAATTCAGGGTGGGAGGGAAATTTTTTTTTCAAATGTTTTGCGTTCTCTCGCAAAACTTTTGCGTTCCCTCGAGAAACTTTGCGTTCCCTCGCAAAACTTTTGCGTTCCCTCGAGAAACTTTGCGTTCCCTCGCAAAACTTTTGCGTTCTCTCGCAAAACTTTTGCATTCCCTCGAGAAACTTTGCGTTCCCTCGCAAAACTTTTGCGTTCTCTCGCAAAGATATTTGCATTCTCTCGCAAAACTTTTGCGTTCTCTCGCAAAGATATTTATGCTCGCAAAACTTTTATGCGTTCTCTCATAAAACTTTATGCGTTCTCTCATAAAACTTTTATGCGTTCTCTCGCAAAACCATTTGAGTTCGGACAAACGCTTCCTGTTTACTTTGCAGCTTGCAGTGGTTATAGCTTGTATGTTCACAATGAGCGGTTCATAGAGTTTTATTTTGAACTTGGACTCAAATAAATTAATAAGTCAGTGCTTAGTTCAAGGCACGGTTTTGGGACATAATAAAACGCTTAATGTGGCTTAATGTTTTAAAACAGTGACTTGGAGGACCAAATTCGATAATAATAAAAGCTGATACAATTATTAGGCTAATATTAATAACCTTATTAATAATATTACTAAGCAGAATAGCCCAGAATATGAACGCAACGCCCTGCACGTAGCCTAAACTTTTCTCCCCATAAAAGCTTAGTAGGCTATAATGAAAACGGTGATTTAAAAATACAAAATCCGTTGCATTCATATTCTGGGCTATTCTCCTTTATTAATAGTAATATTATTAATAAGGTTATTAATATAAACCTAACAATTTTATTAGTATTTATTATTATCGAATTTGGTCCTAATGTCACTGTTTAAAGCCACATTAAAGCGTTTTAGAATGTCCCAAAACCGTGCCTTGAACTAACCACTGACTGACTGTATTTCTTTATACTTGAATCAAAGTTCAAAATAAAACTCTATGAACCGCTCCATTGTGAACATACCAGCTGCATGAACCTTTCATTATAGCCTACCTTAAGCGTTTTCTATGGGGAAGAAAAGGCTTAACGGGCAGGGCGTTATGCTCATATTCTGCTTTATTAATAGGAATATTATTAATAAGGTTATTAATGTTAGCCTAAAATTTTTTATCAGGATTTATTATTATCAAATTCAGTCCTCCAATGTCACTGTTTTAAAACATTAAGCCACATTAAGCGTTTTAGAATGTCCCAAAACCGTGCTTCGACATAAGCACTGACTGTATTACTTTGAGTGCAAGTTCAAAATAAAACTCTATGAACCGCTCCATTGTGAACATACGAGCTATAACCACTGCAAGCTGCAAAGTAAACAGGAAGCGTTTGTCCGAACGCAAATATCTTTGCGAGAGAACGCAAAAGTTTTGCGAGAGAACGCAAATATCTTTGCGAGAGAACGCAAAGTTTCTCGAGGGAATGCAAAAGTTTTGCGAGAGAACGCAAAACATTTGAAAAAAATTTTTTCCTCCCACCCTGAATTTTTTTCATTCACCCCGAATTTTTCCCACCACAATGTCCTGTAAAGGGCTCCGTAAAAATGAACATGGAACTTCATACTTTACATTATAATGTTGTGATGCCTAAATTCACTTGTATCATTTTAAAAGATTGGTTTTAGATTTTAGTGTTTTTTTTTTTTTAATTCAACAAAATATTTGAATTTTAATATAGGCTTTAATATAGGTTTTTGTTAATATCGGTGCATCCCTAGTTTAATAAAAGTCGTACCTAAAGTCTCAAGTAAAAGGGGTGTTAAAGTTAGCACTACCAGATGCAAGTTCATTGCGCTTTTCTCTCAACCATTTTTTAATTATTTACATTATTATGCGCATTCAGACACTTGTTCACATGAGTATGTACTCAGCAGCTTTTTTAGTCTGACTGCAAAGGCAATGTTTAGAGCCCATTTCACCGAGTCTCTAGATGCTTGAATGTTAATTAGTTGAGCAATCCTGTGCTGCAGGTTCAAAAATAGCATCCCACCATTTCTTACATAATCTGAGGTTAATGTTTCACTCTCACCTGCCACTTGAAAAATACTAACCGATTATTGAACGCAAATGCACAGTGGACCAAACCGCATTCAACACCCACACTGCAGCTCTCTTCCAGACAGCTACATGTTCTGTCAGAATTTTAGAAGCATGCATCAATAACTATGTTTTTCACTGCAATAATATGTCCAAACTAGTCAGAATTATATAATACAGTGGCATGTTTTCAGCCCAGAGCAAATGTGACTTATGAAAATGGAGGCGGCGTCATCTGTTTTGAGCCTTTGCAAAATGAGTCAGAAAACCTGTCAACACATTTTTGCTTACAATGTGACCTTAAACAGGACTGTGTTTTGTTCACGTGAATTCATATTTTTGTGAACAAATTCATATGGTCTTTTTTGTGTGTTTTTTTTTCTTTTTTCCAGACACGTGCTAAAAACTTGCCAAGTCTGCTCCTACTGATATTCACAGCTGTTTGACTACAATGTTTTCGCTGAATACATTCTTATGCAACAATGACTGTGGATGCAACAAAAACTTAATTCTGTTTGAAATTCTGTTATTATTTTTAGACAGATATGCATACTAATGTCAGCAGAACCTTCTTGATGTTGTGTTTTATTAGTTTGTCTTTTGAAATCCTTTGTAGAGAAATAATTTTCTGATCTTTCCTGCAACTTTTTGCATCCTTTGTGACTTTGTTTCATGGTCTTTTTGTATGAAGTTGTGTTTCTAAGGTTGATATTTGTAAATCTGAGAAACCGTTTAATACATTTATTAAATGTCATTACACTTCAATTTCTCAGTTTGCTGAAGTTTTCCAACTTGAATTTTAACAATGAAAACTGGTTGACGTGTGTAAGTGATCTTAGTGAAGCAAATTGTCCTTTCAGTTTTGCTAAGACTGATTCATACCAATTTCAAATTATATGAAATAAGCAATTAGTTCATCAGTGAGACTTTGATTTTGAAGTAAATAATGCCATTCGTTCCTTCAAAGATGACCTTACTTCAAAATTACCCTTAAAAATACAGTTCCTGTCGCTTGATGAATGTGTATAAATCTGTATATGGGTCATAGATTAGCTTGTAGAGTGTATTTGTTCTGCTTTGGCTTTTATTACGTGGTGAGTGATTTGAAGGCATTTCTTCAAACAGTAATTCTCTCACCCACAGTCTTGTGCAGTACATTAAAGTGAGTGTTGAGGGGCTGGTTGGGCAGTTGCCACAGTGTAGTGAATCACATTTACAGTGGGGCTTAATATGAGACGTACACAAAAATGTGTGGTACGCCAATCAATAGTCTTAAAACTTCATTAAGGACTGCTCTTTATTTGGCATATGGAAAGCGTTCCATTTTATCGGTGACCTAAAATGTATACATTCAGCAGAGAGGCACCGTGAATCCTTTGAAATGATATGCTGTTGGAGCTCTGAATAGAGCAACGATCAGATAGAGATTGTTTATTGATTCACATTCAGCAGGCCCGAAGGACAGTAACACTGACATTGTGCTTGTGCTGTTCTTTGTAGTTATGTAAGGCTGACAGCTATATGCTTCTGTGCACCTGCTTACATACAATGGCCCTTTAAAATAATGGCACTCGGATTAATATTTCATATCTAATGCAATGACATGACATGTTTCAAAGTATGGCGTAAAAGTCCAAATCATTTTTATACATGAAATGAGAGGCTTCAAGACTTGAATTTAAATCAAAATAATTTATTACATGAAAACAAGGTACACATAATAAAAATACAATTTTAAGATTGTGAATGAAATAACATGCAAGGATAACAGTCCTTAAATTAGAGTTTTTAAATCTACAGTGATTTTCGTTTTTTGAGTATACTATTAATTATATGGTCACACTCAACAAATTCTTATGTGTTTTGTGAAATTTCCCCTCAAGATTAGATTCTCCTTTAAATCCCGAAGTCTATATGTAATTAAAAAGACTGAACAAACATTTAAACAGACGATAATATACAACATATATTGACTTACCAGACTGAACTCCCTGTTTCTCTTAGCTTGAAGCTGAAGGACTTCATTCTCATCTTCTCTCCTCTCTTTCTCCTGCAGAGGAACATTTCTTCTCCTTGTGTGCGGCGCTTTATAGCCATGTGTGTCTCCAGCCTGCTGTGTCACAGCTTCAGTAGGAGTTGGAGAGTGTGGGTTGAGGTGTTGTCTGTCAGAGCGGGGGTCGGGGGAGGAGGCGATCACGTCAGCCGCAGCAGAGGTGGCGGCACTGGGGGAGATGAAAGGGAATTGGCGTCGCTCAATAGTGTAGGCGACAACGCTGAGGACTCTGTGGTGGTTCTCTACACGTGTTGTGGTTACGTGGTTAAGCTGCGGTGGAGTGTGTGGCAGGAGGTGGAGGAGTGGGATGTGTGATGAGATGTTAAGCAGGACGACAGTGGATGGGATTCCTCATAGATGTGTGTTGGTTATGTGTTCATTGGCCCTGTGACAGCATCACTGTTTCAGCATTTGGTTTTTTTGTCAGTACATGAGGATCAGAGCACATTGTAAATTTATGCTTGATTTTGTCACTACATGAAGAGCACAGATGGACTGATGAGAGATGGGTCATTGCATAAGTGAAGAATTAACTGTCTTGTTTTGTCTTTGAGATTTTCTGTCTCTTTATAATCATTAGGTGACTTTCTACTTTGATCTATTTCAGCTTGTCACATTCCATCAGTCTTTTTATTGTAATATCTATGCAAATGACAGAACTCGGATCACAGAGTTTGTAATAATCCTTGTTAATTGCTCTTGAACTGCGTCCAAGTCTTGGTAAAACATAGAAAGGTCAAATTAAAAAACTCTTGAACCCACCTGTAATCCAACTTTAATTACAGTCACGGCTAAACTGCCGTGCTTCCTACGTCCACTTCAACACACAGTCCTCATTATGGTTTACAGAAGGAGTTTTTAAATTGGGGAGCAAGTGGATGCTTGGGGATTTGTGGATAATTTGAGCTGAAAAACAAAAATTAAGGCTGTTTTTTTTGGGTTCATGTTTTAATATACACTATCGTTCAAAAATTGGGGTCAATAAGATTTTTAAATGTCCATGAAAGATGTCTCTCATGCTCACAAGGCAATTAATTATTTGATCAAAAATAATGGCAGAGCTGATTTTTCAGCAGTCATTACTCCAGTCTTCAGTGTCACGTGATCCCTCACAATCATTCTAATATGCTGATTTGACGCTCAAGAAACATGTATTATTTTTCAATGTTGAAATATGTTTCTTTTGAAAAGAAAGTTAAAAAAAAAAAAGTTTTTTAACATAAATGCTCACTTTTGATCAGTTTAATGCACCCTTGCTGAATAAAAACATTAAACAAGGTGAAAAAAATACTAATTTACTAATATTATACTGTGTATATATTAGTTCTGTCAATCGATTAAAAAATTTAATCGCATTAATCACAGTCGTGGACTGTGATTAATCATGATTAATCACAAATTTAAAATACTAGGATTTACCTGTAAATGTGTTGAAAAAGAAATGCATGACACACTAGTTTAAGGAAACAGAACCTTTCACACTTACGTCAGGTATGAAACATAATCCTTATTATTCTTTTATCATTATTCTTTTGTTTTTATTCAGCCATTATCAGACTTTAAACTGGCAATAAAACGTTTACCAAGCCACATCGCTTCAATCCCAGTATACATTTACCCAACTGTTATCAAAAGTATTTCTAAATAAATACAACAAATCATTCTTACAACCTTACGTGAAGTATTATGACAAAATGCATTATGAAGAAGAATTGGACCTGTTCTGCAGCTGCATTAGAGCTAATATTAGCATCATGCTACATAAGACAATTTATGAGATTAATAGTGCACTTTTACTCAGAACTCACTTCAGACTACCATCGAGTGTTTGTAATAACTTCCTTTTACGATCACATGTGGAATTTGGTCGTTTACTGTTGTTAAAATATGCTAATTATAGCCTTTTATATTGCTGCACAAATTAGCATTTCAGATGTACACATTCCACTCAAAAAAATCACATACAGACCATATCCTATCGTAATCCTGTGTTTATTATCTAATATAATCTATAGTGGCTGTTGTCATGTTTCTTTCTGCTGTGTAAAAGTCATGTATGCTCTGCTGAAACTCATGTTGTTTGTGATACAACCGCCTCTCCGTTCTTAAGTTGCCAGGGATACATTCCAAATATAATACACATTAGTAAAAGGATCTATTTTAATTTTTATTTATCTATATACACTTTGGGCAGCCGCGGTACATTATAAAAGTAGCCCAAAAAAACGCAAACCACGGCTCTGTAATTTTTCCCGCGACTGTATTTTCAAAATAGCCCACTTGTGCCGTTACCCTGGCAACACTGGTGCTGTACCCTCATCACACAATGATAGATAACCTTCCACGCTGCGATGACGGGAAGAAGTTGGGGTCAAACCTTATCAAGCGATTAATTTGCGTAAAAAAAATATTAACGCGTTAAAATTTTTTTGATTACTCGCATGCATTAACGCGTTAATGTTGACACCCCTAGTATATATATATATATATATATATATACACAGTATCTCACAGAAGCTAGTACACCCCTCACATTTTTGTAAATATTTTATTATATCTTTTCACGTGACAACATTGAAGAAATGACACTTTGCTACAATGTAAAGTAGTGAGTATACAGCTTGTATAACAGTGTAAATTTGCTGTCCCCTCAAAATAACTCAACACACAGCCATTAATGTCTAAACCGCTGGCCACAAAAGTGAGTACACCCCTAAGTGAAAATGTCCAAATTGGGCTCAATTAGCCATTTTCTGTCCCCGGTGTCATGTGACTCGTTAGTGTTACAAGGTCTCAGGTGTGAATGGGGAGCAGGTGTGTTATATTTGGTGTTATCGCTCTCACTCTCTCATACTGATCACTGGAAGTTCAACATGGCACCTCATGGCAAAGAACTCTCTGAGGATCTGAAAAAAAGAATTGTTGCTCTACATAAAGATGGCGTAGGCTATAAGAAGATTGCCAAGACCCTGAAACTGAGCACGGTGGCCAAGACCATACAACGGTTTAACAGGACAGGTTCCACTCAGAACAGGCTTCGCCATGGTCAACCAAAGAAGTTGAGTGCACGTGCTCAGCGTCATATCCAGAGGTTGTGTTTGGGAAATAGAAGTATGAGTGCTGCCAGTATTGCTGCAGAGGTTGAAGGGGTGGGGGGTCAGCCTGTCTGTGCTCAGACCATAGGCCGCACACTGCATCAAATTGGTTTGCATGGCTGTTGTCCCAGAAGGAAGCCTCTTCTAAAGATGACGCACAAGAAAGCCCGCAAACAGTTTGCTGAAGACAAGCAGGCTAAGGACATGGATTACTGGAACCAAGTCCTGTGGTCTGATGAGACCAAGATAAACTTATTTGGTTCAGATGGTGTCAAGTGTGTGTGGCGGCAACCAGGTGAGGAGTACAAAGACAAGTGTGTCTTGCCTACAGTCAAGCATGGTGGTGGAAGTGTCATGGTCTGGGGCTGCATGAGTGCTGCCGGCACTGGGGAGCTACAGTTCATTGAGGGACTGTGTTGTGTACCATGTACTGTGACATACTGAAGCAGAGCATGATCCCCTCCCTTCGGAGACTGGGCCGCAGGGCAGTATTCCAACATGATAACGACACCAAACACACCTCCAAGACGACCAGCTAAAGAAGCTGAGGGTAAAGGTGATGGACTGGCCAAGCATGTCTCCAGACCTAAACCATATTGAGCATCTATGGGGCATCCTCAAGCAGAAGGTGGAGGAGCGCAAGGTCTCTTAACATCCACCAGCTCCGTGATGTCGTCATGGAGGAGTGGAAGAGAACTCCAGTGGAAATCTGTGAAGCTCTGGTGAACTCCATGCCCAAGAGGGTTAAGGCAGTGCTGGAAAATAATGGTGGCCACACAAAATATTGACACTTTGGGCCCAATTTGGACATTTTCACTTAGGGGTGTACTCACTTTTGTGGCCAGCGGTTTAGACATTAATGGCTGTGTGTTGAGTTATTTTGAGGGGACAGCAAATTTACACTGTTATACAAGCTGTACACTCACTACTTTACATTGTAGCAAAGTGTCATTTCTTCAGTGTTGTCACATGAAAAGATATAATAAAATACTTACAAAAAAACATGCTACGTGTACTGCATTAAGCTAACTGAGACTTGTTATAACACTTGCATATCATTGCTCTTTTGTTTATTTTGATTGCTTCCATTGTCCTCATTTGTAAGTCGCTTTGGATAAAAGTGTCTGCTAAATGACTAAATGTAAATGTAATATATACAGTGCCCTCCAAAAGTATTGGAACAGTAAAGACAAAATTGCTCTGTTGGCTGTGGAGTCAAGACATTTGCAAATATGATTAAAAGATGAATATGAGATAAAACTACAGATTGTCACATTTTATTATTAGACGTTTCAACACATACAGTGAGGAAAATAAGTATTTGAACACCTGAGAAAATCAATGTTAATATTTGGTACAGTAGCCTTTGTTTGCAATTACAGAGGTCAAACGTTTCCTGTAGTTTTTCACCAGGTTTGCACACACTGCAGGAGGGATTTTGGCCCACTCCTCCACACAGATCTTCTCTAGATCAGTCAGGTTTCTGGCCTGTCGCTGAGAAACACGGAGTTTGAGCTCCCTCCAAAGATTCTCTATTGGGTTTAGGTCTGGAGACTGGCTAGGCCACGCCAGAACCTTGATATGCTTCTTACAGAGCCACTCCTTGGTTATCCTGGCTGTGTGCTTCGGGTCATTGTCATGTTGGAAGACCCAGCCTCGACCCATCTTCAATGCTCTAACTGAGGGAAGGAGGTTGTTCCCAAAATCTCACAATACATGGCCCCGGTCATCCTCTCCTTAATACAGTGCAGTCGCCCTGTCCCATGTGCAGAAAAACACCCCAAAGCATGATGCTACCACCCCATGCTTCACAGTAGGGATGGTGTTCTTGGGATGGTACTCATCATTCTTCTTCCTCCAAACACGTTTAGTGGAATTATGACCAAAAGTTCTATTTTGGTCTCATCTGAGCACATGACTTTCTCCCATGACTCCTCTGGATCATCCAAATGGTCATTGGCAAACTTAAGTCGGGCCTGGACATGTGCTGGTTTAAGCAGGGGAACCTTCCGTGCCATGCATGATTTCAAACCATGACGCCTTAGTGTATTACCAACAGTAACCTTGGAAACGGTGGTCCCAGCTCTTTTCAGGTCATTGACCAGCTCCTCCCGTGTAGTTCTGGGCTGATTTCTCACCTTTCTTAAGATCATTGAGACCCCACGAGGTGAGATCTTGCATGGAGCCCCAGTCCGAGGGAGATTGACAGTCATGTTTAGCTTCTTCCATTTTCTAATGATTGCTCCAACAGTGGACCTTTTTCACCAAGCTGCTTGGCAATTTCCCGTAGCCCTTTCCAGCCTTGTGGAGGTGTACAATTTTGTCTCTAGTGTCTTTGGACTGCTCTTTGGTCTTGGCCATGTTAGTAGTTGGATTCTTACTGATTGTATGGGGTGGACAGGTGTCTTTATGCAGCTAACGACCTCAAACAGGTGCATCTAATTTAGGATAATAAATGGAGTGGAGGTGGACATTTTAAAGGCAGACTAACAGGTCTTTGAGGGTCAGAATTCTAGCTGATAGACAGGTGTTCAAATACTTATTTGCAGCTGTATCATACAAATAAATAGTTAAAAAATCATACATTGTGATTTCTGGATTTTTTTTTTTAGATTATGTCTCTCACAGTGGACATGCACCTACGATGACAATTTCAGACCCCTCCATGATTTCTAAGTGGGAGAACTTGCAAAATAGCAGGGTGTTCAAATACTTATTTTCCTCACTGTATGTTTTACCAAATAAAAAGAACAGCACTTTTAAAGTTCATCCCACTCATTGATGTGAGCATAAGTATTGGGACAATTGAACATAAGGCAGATATAAAAGATTAAAAGCTATTATTTAGTTGCAGATCCCTTGCGTACAATCACAGCAGTGAGTCTGTGACCCATAGACGTCACCAGACTCTTGGTCTCATCCTTTGAATTACTTTTCCCAGCCTTTAATGCAGCCAATTCCAATTCATGCTTGTTTTGGGGAGTTTCTGCCTTTACTCTGCTCTTCTGCTGGTGAAATTCATGTTCAATCGGATTTAAATCTGGAGATTGACTTGGGCAATCTAAGACTTTCCATTTCTTTGCCCTTATAAACTCCTTGACTGAACTGGCAGGGTGTTTTGGGTCATTGTCCTGATGCAATATGAAGCACTTCCCAATGAATTTGGTGGCATTTTCTTGAATATTGGTAGGCAAGATGGTTTTGTACCCTTCCAAATTCATTCTGCTACTGTCATCATACATTAAGTCATCAGTAAAGTTGAGAGGGCCTGTTCCAGAGGCAGCCATGCATGCCCATGCCATGACACCACCTCCACCATGCTTTACAGATGAGGCTGAATGCTTGGGATCATTGCAGTTCCCTTTTTTTTCTCCACATTTTTGCTTTCCCATCACTTAAATAAAGGTTCATCTTTGTCTCATCGGTCCATAAACACAGTTCCAAAACTTTTCTGGCTCACCTTTGTGCTTTTTTGCAAACTCTAATCTTGCCTTTCTATTTTTGGTGCCGGTCAGAGGTATGCATCTTGCTGTGTAGCATCTGTAATTCTGTGTCAAAGTCTCCTGAGGACAGTAGATTGTCAGAGCATCACCCCAGATTTCTGGAAGTTGTTGGTGATTTTACAGACATGTCTTTTAGGGTTCATTTTCACAGCTGTTATGATTTGTCTGTCATCAACTACTGTTGTTTTCTCAGCCGATCAGGTTGTTGTTGGTTGCTGATGTCGCTGGTGGTTTACAAACTCTTAATTTCTCCATGCCCTTTGTTTTTGCTATAGCTCAAATTGACTTCCTCTTTTCTTTTAGCATCCAAATTGCTTGCTTTTCTCTCAAAGTCAGCTCCCTCATCTTCATCCTGGTTTGTGTGTGTCATCATCAAATGCAAGATTCAGAATGCAGAAGTAATGGATATAACTGATACGACACATTCCTTGCTTTTAATATCTGAAGAATTAATGCAACAGGACACAGCTGATCACTTAGAAAGACCTGTGAGGCAACTGTTCCAATACTTATGCTCACATCAGATAGAGGGATGAAACTCTAAAAGTGCTGAACTTCTTAGCTGGTGTGAATGTGTTGAATCACCCAATAATAAAATGTTACATTCAGTAGTTTTGTCTCATATTCATCTTTTAATAATATTTGTAAATGTCTTGACTCCACAGCCAACAGAGCAATTTTGTCTTTACTGTTCCAATACTTTTGGAGGGCACTGTATATCTAAGGAATAATTGACGACGGGCCGTTGGATTATTAGAAAAATAATGTGTAAGGTGTGCATTATTTTTCTAATAATTCAACGGACCGAAGTCAATTATTCCGCTTATACTACGGTTGCCACATCTCAAGACATCGATCAGATGATATATTTCAAGGCATTCGTCCGGTATTTCTACTTAAATCGCTATTGTGAGTAGGATTATTTCTTCCGCATTTCATCCAACGCCTCCGTTGCTAATTCCAAAACGTCATTTTAAACCTAGTACCGGAGGCTTGAACCGTTGATAGCAGACTAATGCAGTTAATACAGTTAATAACTAAATTATGAGAGAGAGAGAGAGAGAGAGAGAGAGAGAATTACCTCTGTGCGTCTCTCAATAGTGTTCGGCAGCAATGTCTCTAGTTATAGCGAAGTTCCTTTTGTTCACGAACAGCGCCGTTGTTGTTACTTCGCTTGTGAGAAGTCATGTAGTTTTTAAGTTGTTTACTGATAATTTCATCAGAGTAGCAATAAAAACATTAGCGGGATGTATGTTAGTGTGTGTGCAAACTGTAACTGTTATGTATGTGCGGTCTGTGAGGGAGAGAGAGCGGGAGAGATAGAGTATGTACTTTCCGTACATAATAAAGCGCAATTTTGTGGCAAAAACATGGACATGATCTGTCGTTTTTATCATATTGTTTACTATATTTATTTATTTGGCCAGTGTCATTGTGGGTCTTGGTTATTTTGCTGTTGTAAGACCTTTGAAATAACAGAAATCATTTGGCGAAGTGATATGGTCATGTAATGCGGTCAAGAGCTGCCTGGAACTACGTTCGCCGTGCGTTTCCCTGAAAATAATTGCACACCTTAGAACGTTCGTCAGCCAATCAGATTCAAGCATTCAAGTAGTATAAATATTAATATACTGATCTCAAAACTTGAATGATGAACTTTGAATGATAGTATAAGATATTAATAAAGTTTAATATGAAATTTGATAACATTACTGTTTAATCCTGCTCTTGAAGAACTGGTCAGAAATAATTAAATTAAACAGCTATTTTATTCTACTGACAGCCCTAGTTTGTTTTAAACATTTATACATCTTATATTAGTCTATTTAGACACACAAATATGTCAACTTAATATTTTAATCATTTGTGTTGGCTTCAGGACTGAGACTATGTAAAAGCCAATTTATATTTATAATACCACACTTAATATTTTTACACACAGTACTGTATATAAGGCTTTATACATGAAAATATATAGCGGCTAGCTTCCTCACACAGGAATGTGGGGGTACTTCGAGGGAACAATGTTTGAAAACGCTTGGTTCATAGTTTGAATCCCCTGTCTAAAATGAACATTAACCATCAGAGATATTATTACAATTTTTTTTTTTGTAATGTTTTTTACAATTTTTGTTCTACAGCCCGACTACCAACAAACACTGGGAAGCAGAGCTTGCAGCACTAAAGAGCAACAATGCCAAGCTCACAGCTGCTCTGCTGGAGTCCACGGCCAACGTCAAACAATGGAAACAGCAGCTAGCAGCTTATCAGGAGGAGGCTGAAAGGCTACACAAACGGGTGAGGAGAGGGGAGGGTTGACCTTTACCATTTGTAATTCCATATCAAGAACATACTGTCCTGGGGTTCAATAGATCTAGTCTTGTCTTGAACTGTTGGTATAGTGAGTCTATGACAGGGATGATGGAGTGTTCACACTGACAGCGATTTCATTTAGTGTCTGCATTTTCGTTGGTTGTTACTGTTGCTGCTCATTTCCATAAAGTTCACATAAACAAGGCTGAACTTTTTTCCATGGCCTCACCAACTGTTATAGAAAAAAAGACTTGATCAAATCACTCTCAATGTTAATGCTCCTTAAGTTTAAATCTTTGTAACTAAATTTGTGACAAGCATTGTGACAAGTTTTTTTTTTTTCTTTGCAGGTTTCAGAATTGGAAAGCCAGAGTAGTCAAACCAATGTGATCAAATCCCAGAAAACAGAACTGAACCAAACAATAGAGGAGCTGGAGTGCACATTAAAGGCAAAAGAAGAGGTACTGGTTGTTATTATGTATGGTCAAAATATATAATGTATTCCTTCATTCTCAGTTTTATTGCCAGATTCTATTTAAAACATCTTTCCTGTGTGTTCTTCATAGGAAATGGTGCGATTGAAAGAAGAAGTAGAAAATGCAAAGCAGCTTCAAACTCAGAAAGATGAACTCACCAAAAAGTTAGATGTAAGGACTGTCCTGAAAATGTATTTATGTGCATAGAAGTTAGTTGTCAGTACGGTTTTTGAATGAAACTTTACACTTTAAATGTATCAAAAGTAAAGACATTTATAATGTTACAAAAGATTTATATTTCAAACTACACAACTGTTTTCTACATCACACCAAATCAGCATATTAGAATGATTTCTTAAGGATCATGTGACACTGAAGACTGAAGTGAACTAATTCAGCTTTGCCATCACAGGAATAAATTACATTTTAAATTATATTAAATATAAAGCAGTTTCCTTAAAACAGTAATAATATTTCACACTACTGCAGTTTTTACAGTATTTTGATCAAATGAATGCAGCCTTGGTGAGTATAAGAGGCATGGTGTGTGTTACAGGATACAGACTTGCGGAATAAGGAGCTTGAGGAACAGTTGGCTGATCTGGAGCAACGTCTGGAGTCAAGTCAAGTGGATCAGGAGAACCTCCGCAAGAACCTCAAAACCCTGCTGGAGATTCTGGATGGAAAGATCTTCGAGCTGACAGAGCTGAGAGACAACCTAGCTAAGCTCATAGAGGACAGCTAGATTCCTCCAACTCTTGCCTCAAAACATGACTTTAATGCCACTTTCCTTTCCTTTTTACGAAATACACAACGTCTGATTCAGGCAGAGAGAGTCTGATGTGCTTTCGGACTCTCATTCACTCACTTACACGGAATGATAAACCTTTGGTTGCACTTGATTTTGTATTTTTGAGGTGGGTTCATTCTTTTCAGTGCCACTGCTACCTACCGAATTTTATTGTCAACAATACACCCGTACTTTTGTCAATGTTTCCTCCAATTTTCCCCTGAAATTGGCAGCCTGCAAAGAACATGGCTGCATATAGGCTCCTACTTTTTAAAGGTGCTGGTCTTGTGTGCCTGGCTGTTGGCGTTAATGGACGTTTCTTATGCTGCTGAGGACACTACTGAATTACACTGACTGGATCTTCAGTCGTATTTTAAGACTGGATATTCAGAGCCATATGTTGTAGCCAAATGTTATTGGCTTGCCTCTTCCCCGTCATGGAAACTGCCTCAATGTTCAATCAGTCAAAGTTTCAGGATACTCAGCCGCTGACCTAAAAAGCTCTTGACATTTAGCAGACTTTGAGACGTAGATGTGGTGTATGCTTTAGGCCTGTAATATACACTGAGCAATATTAGTGTGAGCGTATGTATGCCAGATTAGTGCAAGCCACTTCAATGCATCCGTCAGGTACTCAAACAGTCGAAAGGATGAATTTATGGCCTGTTGTAGGTAAACTTTGGATTTCTCCAATGACCAGTGTAATGCTTTTGGATCGTATTGGCCTTATAATAACCCGTATCTATACATTTTTCAGGATTTTCTTGAAGACGAGGATCTTCCTTTGTTTGTTGACTTACCAAATGCAATTATGTACTTAATTCCTTAAGATTTTCAATAACAATATTATTGTAATATTTAAAAAGTTCATCCTGTTGATGCGTATTACAATACATAGATCATGATACATAGGTCAGTATGATTGTATTTATATGTGGGAAAATTCTGTTTTAAATTTCCCAATGTTAATAAAGACTATTTAAAGATATCTCACCACATTGTTCTTTAGAAATGAAGAGACAGAATGACAGCGTGACTCATCGAGGTTTTATAACATTAAGACCCGCAATCTGTTAGAGAAAAATACTTTTTTCCCCCTCACAGACCCGATTTGCAGCAAGACAGGGCTTAACTAAAATGTATATTCATTATAAAAATGGCCCTGGATTTATAGGATTTTATTCATTTACATGGTTTTACGAGAAATATTAGTTTTAAAATTATGTAACACATAAAGCGTATCAGTGTAAGGTAAAATCAACACAACTGAGTGGTGCAACTACCCTAAACACCCATATTACAAGTTAGTCTTCTTCAGTTATGTTAGAGCGACACCATGTGGTTAGAAGCAGTACTAGAAAAGAAGTAATGTAATTTAGCTGCTTATTCCCCAGAGGCAGTGATGTTCTAATGATAATGTCGAAAGTATTGTATAAAGTACACTGGAGAAACCAAGGAATATCATCCTGATCATGATGCCAGCTGTATCCCGATGGATTCTAGCAAGGTATTTCCACCAAATATAAAAATGCATAGCTAAAATTACATTGTTTTTTGGTGGGGCTACATTTAACATTTTTTTTTTTTTTTTTTGAGGTAAGTGGTTGCACAAAAGTAATATATTTTATTCTTAGTTGAACTTAGTGCTTTTTGTTATATCAGCACAGTTTTATTGAGTAGAATCCACTAAATTCAAGTTGTGTTTTTGAGTAATGGAAAGACCTGTTAGTGCTTTACATTCATTTTTGTTACACATTTAAAAGAGTTTTACAAGCACAGCACAAATATGAAGTTACTTTTCACCACAGTAGCAATAAACCAGCTATTTCCAATTAAACAAACTAACATGCATTATAAAAAAAATGTGATGTAGCCACCCACAACCAAGAGCTTTACTCTTTAGCACAAAAAAACATCACTATTTTAAGTGTCCAACATAGCTAAAAAATTAAATAGTAACTGGTCTTGCTCAAAAACACATTAAAATAAAACTTAATTTCAATGTTTACGCTCTTAATCCAGCCCTATGCAAAGCAAGCTGGGAACTAAACATTTCCATTATTGCAACAATAAAAGTTCATGTAATCCTAAAACAAATGGATTAAGTAAACTAAAATTTCACATACATTTAAGTGGACTGAACACACTGAAATAAAGTTCAAACAAAATGTACAGCAATTGTGTTGCATTAGCTCATTTTAATTAAGTAAATTAAACATCAAATATATATAATATATATATATATATATATATATATATATATTTTTTTTTTTTACATTGTACTGACAGAAAAAAAAATCTTATTGTTGGGCCCTGCAGAATTTATAATGGCAAGAATTGTTTTGTATTGGATATGGATTCTTTCCTCTTCTAAACAGACTATTGGGATTGAAATGCGTTACTTTCCAGTAGAGCTGCTGCAGGTATTGACTATATGTCTAACCAGCTCAATCTGAGGACACGGATGAGCCCTTTGGCCCGTCCTAGCCTCAGTTTCCCTGAAGATTAAACTGTTTCAGTCTGCTTCATCTCAATCTAGATGTCTTTTAAAATGTTACAGCCAATGAAAGTCACAGTCTGTTTAAGAACAAACCAGGACAGATACACAGAAACAGAATTACAGTGAGTGAATAATGGGCTGTCTTTGTAGAGTGAAAACTTCATTTCAATTGCAATACATTTGCTAAAATAAATATTTCTACATACGTCATTTTAGACAAATTGAGCAATAATAATCAAAGGTTGGTATGTTATATGACATTTTATCATCTATTCTGTCAAGCATCTGTAGCTATTTCACCCCCTTGAGTTAATATAGATGTTTCACGCACTGGCAAGTCAGTACACCATTACCCAACTATCACACAGGGATTACATCCAGAAGCTTGAGTAGAAAAAGACATATCTGAATGCTGCAGGGCTGATTAGGTAAGGATGAGACACAGTCATGGTATTTGTCAGGCATTTGCATGATCTTGGACTAAGTTTTTATTTCGGTCTACAAATACTGCACGTTAAAACAGATATGTCCTAAACTTTACTTAATAATTCATAATATAGCAGTACACAGTGTTATTTTTATAACCTTTTAGAGCATTCTTTTTTACACAGTATTGCATCCCACAGTCGTTGTCTTCACTCATTTACAATAACAGACACAATATAGCCCTCTAGAGTTGACACATTAGTACTACAACACTTCTGTTAATTCATACTTTAACGTCCTTATATGGAATCTTTTTACTCTGGCCTCGAAATGTTCATATTTAAACTATTGCAGAGTCAGACTGGTTATCTTCATGTAATATTTGTATAATGGGTCATCTGCAGCCATGCCTTGTCTTTGGACTTTATGTTACAAAGCAAGGGCCGATTTGTAGTAGGCTACTGATACTTGTATGTACACTCTAAAAAATGCTGGGTTAAAATACAACCCAGTGCTGGGTAAATATTGGACAGAACACATGCTGGGTTGTTTTCAACCAACAGTTGGGTTAAATGTTTAACCCAACCTTCTGGGCAGTAACCCAACCATTGGGTCTAAACCAGGGCTTGACTGGGATAAAAAATTGACCCTGGCATTTTTTGGTCCAGACGGCCCACCACCACTTCTATATATATATATATATATATATATATACAGTCATGGCCAAAAATATCGGCACCCTTGGTAAATATGATCAAAGAAGGCTGTGAAAATTAATCTGCATTGTTAATCCTTTTAATCCATTTTTAAATATATTCACATAGAAAGCACTTTATTTTAAATAGTAAAAATATTTCACAATATAGCCTACTCAAATAAATGCGGGCTTGGTGAGCAGAAGATAATTCTTTAAAAAACATTCAAAATCTACTGTTCAAAAACTCTTGACTGGTAGTGTAGATATGTAGCCTATCGTTGCATCTAGTTGTTTTGGATAAGAATAAAACGTCAGGTCAGACAATATCGTGTCTTTTTTTTTTTTTTTAAATCTAGATTCATTCACATTGGCCCATGGAAACCTCTATGAACACACTTGACTTGACTTGGCAAAAAAAAAAAAAACCGCGGGGGACGAATTTACGTTTTATTAAAAAGTGTTTGGGTATTCTACACTCGTGGCGCGCGCACACATTAGGATAGATGCCTGCCTCCGTTCCGAGTCCCTATCAAGCACTTTACAGATTCAACTGCTCTCCTCTCCTCTTCCTGTCTGGCTCTTTGGCCCGCATCACTCACCGCAGAACAAGCCTGTTCTTGATAAAGCTGCTGTGAAAAGGTGGGGAAAGCCGACGAGGAAGAAGTTGGGGTGAAGCGATCTTTGTGTAGGCGGAGCAAAACACTTCATCGCTCCGTATTATAGCGCATTGTGAGTGGGTGGTTTACGCTGTCAATACAGGAGACAAACCATTGGGCCACTGGCTGCTCGCTGTCCCTGCATGATGGCAAAAAAAAAAAAAGGCCCCTTAAGTGCGTCGGCACACCGGGAAAATGCCCGGTATACCCGATTACCAATTCAGCCCTGGTCTAAACAACCCAATCGCAGGGTTCTTCCATATTTTACCCAGCGCTGGGTTGCATCTAACCCAGCATTTTTTTAGAGTGTATGAAGATCACATTAAAACAGTCCTGGAAGTGTTTTATCATTCCTTAATCATTTCCACTGGCTACTTTTCAAAAGCCTTCTATTTATATCATCCCTTGCAATTTTTCAGTTTTAAACTATGTGAAACTCATACAAATATGAATTATAATGTTATTATTGTTTTAGAAACTATTAGCAAAGACCAACATAAACCATTTCAATATTTATTGTGTGAAAATGATATAAGCGGACCTAAATCGTTCATCAAAATGAGATAAGTAGCCTAACTTTTTTTTTTAGGTGTAATTTTAAAGCTGTAATTTTGTGAGATTATACAAAAATGTGAAAAGACTGTTTAATTGTATATTTAAGATACAAAAACAAATGCTAGCTATGAAAGATTTAAGCCTTTTGCCCCCCCTCTCCAAAAAAGTTTAAAATAGCCTATTTCCTCAAATGAAAAAAAAAAAAAACTATATATAACTAAACAATAACAACAATAAAACATAAATGGCCGTTGTCTGCTACAGTGTTGAACATTGTGAACAAATTAAACTTTTATATGAGTGTGGGCCAAAAACTAGCCCACTCATATATGAAGAAACATCCAGCTGTAGTATGTCCCACCACCCCAGAAAGGGGTGTCTCTTGTATGAACTGATTGGGTAAAGTTAATCAGATTCTCCAGACAAATGTAAACATCTTCACAAAGAAAAAGAAGGCAAATCAGAGAAAATGTGAGCTCGTAGTGAGCTGTCTACCTAGACAAGCCCACATAGTGGGCGTATGGGCGCATTCCGAGCCATTGTAACTTCGCGAGGGACTGGAGTAAAGGAGGCGGTCAAGGAACAATGAGAAAGTAGCTGAAGTGAGCTAGAACTGGTATTGCTTTGAGACTAGCACCGAACTAGGATCCGTGATCTCTAAACGATGCCATGTTGTGTGTTTTTCCATGTATTCCAGAGCTGTGATTGCGAAGCTGAATGTTTCCAGGTTTCTGCCGTGGCTCTTCCCTTCTGGCGCGTGTCGTGTATCGTCAGAACTGAGGAGATCCGCTCAGACGCATCAGGAAGTTAAACACTAATCGGCGAACAGCCCGTTAATTCAGCACCGTGAAGGTAAGAGGAATACAAATTGTTCATGTTTGCCTTTCGGTCTGCGTGTTATTGTTCGTCTCATTTCAACTGTGTCGAATCTAGGCTCTGACATCGTCGAAAGTCACGCTGAACAAAAGAGATCATTTTCTCTAGCTGTGGAGGGATGATACAACTTATTGATTGAGCATTCAAAAAAAAAGCAGAACAAGAGAAGAGAGAGCTATGATCCAGGGGACTTTTCTGCCTTGCTTATTTATTTAAACATCAGTAAAACTGCTTTTTGAACTTGTTCTTTTAAGGAAAACATCGGTAACAGATTGTAACAGGAGACATGAGAAAATAAAGTTCTTCTTTGAAGTAACACGAGATTAAGCCGGTAGACTGCTTAAGATTTAAAAAGGGTTACGTGAACTAACATGATTTTACATCATGTGGCATGGCAATAGCATTGTTTTGATTGAACATGTACCATTATATTCTTTGATGCCATGGCATTTCCATTGAAACTCCAATTAACAATTAGTGAAAGTCTGTCACCGTTTCTAGGGACTTTCTGGATCCATCTTTATTCATAAGTAGAGAACCTCTTTATCCCTTTTCAGGACAGTGTTAATTCACCAGCAGGAGAGCCCTTTGTGTCCTCATCTCACAGCAACAGGCTCTGACATTCTTCAGGTCCCTTAAGAATCCATGGCACTTTCTTTTTTGGTTTGCTATCTCCTTTTTTGGGGAAATCATGTGGTGTAATAAAATTAAGCGTGAGTTCATTCTTTGTGTTTCTTAGATCTGAAACATTCTGGCCATTCAGGTAAACAGTCTTGGGCAGCTCACAAATAATTTAAAATCATTCTTGAGGACTGAAAAGAGAAGTTTATTGGTAGTAATAAAAAAGCTCTAAAGACAAGACATACTGTATGTGTGTATATACATATTTGAAGATTCCCTGGGACATCAAGTTTTGACATAGTGCTGTGGTTGCTCACCTTTTCAGTTTTAAATCATAAAACAGTGCTTGATACCAAAAGAAAAGACTAACCCTAACCTGACATAATAATCTCCCATTCAATAAATTCATAGCACTGTCATTGAAGGGTTTAAGAAAATGCTTACCTGTCATCATGTACTCAGACTCAGTTTACTTAAACTAGGAACTTTTTAATGTGAAATGTCATGCCTTTCTTATGTTTATGTTATGACTGCTTTAGGTTCTTATAAAAATTCTTTATTTTAACGCCTTACATACCTGTACAAACATGCATTTGCTACTTACACAATCTTGCGGTATCACAGTAAGGACCTGTCATAACATAGACCTAGGTGAAAGTATTGTATAGCTTGCAGCACTATCCTCTGATGGGTGAAATGACTAAAACTTTTTGTTTTATGAATATCTTTGTCATGCTAATATGAAATATTCCTGGTATTTCCATGCCTTTTCAAACCTGTACCCCTCAATTGTCGTTTTTACTTAACCTAAACTGGCTCTCCAAAAAAATCTCATAAAAATTTTGTAAAATCTCATTCGTATGTTTTTGTACAATATACTTGCGTCCCACTGACAGTTATGTTTAGAAGTGGGTCTTCAGGCTTTTTTCTCCAAATCTAGTTTTCATACTCTTCACATCGTACAAATTCATACAAAACCACCACCTTGTGTTTTCCTGTGCAGACCAATCAGCATCTAACTTGAAGTAGTGAATGTTGTTTAAATATTTTGTCTGACTTGACATGGCGCCAGCACCATGAATCGATAGTTTTCGACTGGACAACTCCTTCCCCAAATGCAAGTAGCAAATCTGACCAAAAAAGAAATCAATAAAAAAACTACATTTAAATTAATTTTAATTATACTGTTGTTTATGGTTCCAACATGTCTCCCACCTCACAGTTTTTCTACTAAACCCAAGTTGGGTTGATTTTAACCCAGCATTTTTTAGAGTGTGCCATGTTACTAGGATTTTCAGAGAGGTTTGTGAACTGGAAAACTTCAGAATTAAGTTGGATTGTTCCTGGTACAGACGTCAGTGTGCTGATTCAGAGCTCTTGAGCAATCTAGATTTATTGCCTTGATTATAACTTTCTTAAACAAATGCTTCTCTTTTTTTCTTCATAGATTTGTTCAATCGATGTCAGTACATGGATACTCTCAGGACGGTCCTAGAGCTCAGGAGTTCTTCTGTGGTGCTGTTTGAGGAGATCTGGTGCTAATTTAGCTGTGATGATAACACCACTGGACCTTCACTGACGTGCCTCAGCTGCTGCTTGAACAAACCACTTCCTCTCAAGTGCCGGCATAAAGGGTCTGCAGAATGTGTCACGTCATAGTCACATGCCGCTCTATGTTATGGACCTTGATGAGCATTGTGGTGGCATTTGCTGAGCTGGTGGCATTTATGAGCGCCGAATGGCTAGTGGGATATCCAGATGGATCTGAGTTCAACTTCACCATCACCGCTTCACACCGCGGCGACCAGCGCACCCTGGGTATTTATAACCGCTGCATCAAGGTGGCACAGCAGAAGGTTGTCCAGTGTGGGGCCTACGCCACAGACTTCATGGAAATAGCCAGTGGCTTCTGGCAGGCCACTGTTATATTTCTAGTCATCGGAATCTTTCTCCTGTCCCTAGTGGCCATCCTTTCGGTTTTCAGCATGTGCTTCCAGAGTATCTTGAAGAAGAGCATATTCAATGTGTGTGGCCTGCTTCAGGGAATAGCAGGTAAGATGGGAAAATCTACTGTAGCACTGCTTTCTCAGATTCTTGGCAGTCTTTGTGGTGGCAGTTGGTGGTCATCTTTAATTTTTAACCACTATCAACTAAACACAGAAAATTAGGGAGTGTATTTAAGTGAGACACTGAAGCTGCCCCCAGAATGCTCTGAGCTCACGGCTTCAAGGCTTTGACGTTCCTCTGGTGACCTCAAAGACCATGCTATCTAATTATGAACTTCAACACTCTCATCATCCCATTACAGAAAAGACAGTCTAAATATTACGGCATTGAAAATGTTACTTTGGTGTCTCCAATGTTTAGAAATCCTCGTTAAGCTTGTCCTATTTCTGATTTAAAACAGAGCTTGATCTGAGCATACAGAGGTACAAGGTTTGAAAACCTTCAAACCATTAAACATAAGTGTATCTTTTGCTTACTTTCTTGATGGTGGTACACCAAGGACTGGATTCATGAAAATCTTTCTAAAAAAACAAAACTTCAACACTTTTAAATACATTTTTGAATGCATGAAGTGCATGAAATGCTTTAGTTTAACAGCATTAACCAGAATTGATTTGCTGGTAATTTGGCAATTTTATAATTTGTCAAAACAATATAGCAACAAAACAGCCAAATAAATTAATTAAACATCTTTACTTTTGGGATTTAAGACTTAAAACAAGGGTAAGGATATCCTAGGTTTGAGAGGCCGAATTACGATGTCGATGATTATTATGATTGTTGGCGGAGCGGGGCAGGGGGGAGATACACCTTCTTATAAACATCTTTTTGACACTACGCTTTTTTTACGTTGGAAAATAGGAAGAAAATGGTAGTTAATTTTATTTAACATGATGAAAAAGAAGTACAGACAGATCTGTGTTTTGAGTATTAAAAAAGAAAAAAAATTAGGGAATGCGCACTAATAGTCAATTGTGGAGGGACAGGGTTTAAAGCAGTCTAAACTGAAGGAAGTCCAGCATTCACCAGAGAAATTTGTCACCAGAAGATCAAGTTTTGACACTCTGATTAGGAAAAAAAAAGTGCAGATATGCATGGACGAGTAATCCACAATCTATAACATGCATTTAGAAAATGGGGTAAAAAAATGTTTCATGCTGATCTGAATGCTTTGTGAATCAGGCCCCAGGAATCCACACCTACTTTTGTTACCAAGCTCAAAGGAGCAGAGCTGTAATGTTGACTGTGGCAGGGCCTTCTGAGTCAAAATACCAGGGACTAACAGATCAGTCATGATAATGTATCTTATTTGCAGTCATGTCTGCAAACTAGAACAATAAAGTATTGTGGTACAATAAAAATATTGTGGTTCATTTTATAGAACACCAAGACCAACATCAGGTACTACCAAAATATGTAGCTCTTGTATAATTTCATTGAAATATTTACAACATGTTGAGTAATTTGTGAATAGTGAGAGCATGACTTCAGCATGACTTCAGAGACAGGATCTCACTTGCCTATTTAGAGTAAGAACTCAGAATAAAATAAAGGGATCACAGTGACCTGCTCTGTTTGGTATGAAGATTAGATCAGCAAGAGTTCTTGCCTTGCCTTTTAAACACTACTTACAATTAAATCCCAGATTTGAAGACAAATATCTGTATCGCATAATCACATAGCTTCAGCAGGCAGAAAATGACATTGAATTGAAATTGTGACTCATGGGTCACACTGAGGTTTTACAGGGAAACCTTTCATGTTGTAAAGAGATTTGTTTTTTCTGATGTTATCACACGAAGGGGCTACAAGGTCGTTGTCAGGAAAACAAGGATAAATCTGAGCTTCTAGTTTTGAGTGAGTGTGTCTTCAAGGAAAGAGGAACTTTAAAGAGAAAAATGAAGTTAGCATTCAGTTTCCAATTAAAGTCATAGGACTAAAATACCAAGTGAAGACCCATTCACACCATTCACCAGTAAGGTAATTAATAGATTTCGTCATATTTAATCACAGTGCACTTCATTGTTTTGTTCTAGTTTTCTTCTAATGTTATGGGTAAATGTGCAAATGAGGAATTATCTAATAAAATATAAACTTTTGAACTGCGGGTTTCGTCTGGCCAGAGGAGAACTGCCCCCGACTGAGCCTGGTTTCTCCCAAGGTTTTTTTTTTCTCCATTCTGTCTCAGAGGGAGTTTTGGTTCCTTGCCGCTGTTGCCTCTGGCTTGCTCAATTGGGGACACTTAATTTCTAGAGATTATCGCCGATTTGATTGCACAGATAATATTTAAACTAAACTGAGCTAGACAATGACATCTCTGAATTCAATAATGAAATGCCTTTAACTGAAAATTGAGTGTTTAATCTTATCATTATACATTACTGACACTCTATCCTCTAATTTGATACTGTTAAGTGCTTTGACACAATCTGTATTGTTAAAAGCGCTATATAAATAAAAGGTGACTTGACTTGACTTGTCCAGAACAGAAATCCAAACAATTCTTTCATTCAGAGGATTTTGGATATATCTTTGTATCATTCCATACATAAAAAAAATGCTTTCAGTGGCCAGAAAATAAGTGGTGTGAATAATTTTGTTTGCCATATTTTTAGGAAAAAAATTTAAATCAGGCGAATGATCGAACCCCTTTGGAAAAAAAACTTTGGAATATAGATAAGAATAAGACTAGAAGGATTGTAAGGAGTTTGTAAGTGCTACTGAAGTGGAGATTTTGATCATCTGAAGACATGTATGCAAGCAAAATAACCAAAAATCTCAAAATTGACCAACAATGGTGTCTTAGTTTAATTATAATTTGATGAGAATGGGAAGGTCCACACCACGGCTAACAATAACTACACAAAGGAACAATATCATTGGAATCAGCTGATGAACAATAAAAAAACTGACATCCAATCAGAATCCACCCAATTGTAAAACATTTGAGCATTTAAAGTGGCAGACAACAGAAATGCAGCACATACAGGTACTTCTAATAAACAGAATGTGGAAACTAATATAGTTGTCGTTATAGTTATTGTTCCTGGTGTGAACGAACCTTAAGAGTTCTTTCTTATTAGTTTCAGAAAGTTATTTTATTGTTAATTGTTCATTTATGTTCATTAAGTTTTAACTTGTACCACACTGTCCACCTTGTAATTACCAAGAACACCTTAGCAACTGTAATTCACAATGTTTCTATTTGTTTGTCTTGAATGGATGTCCTTGTAATTACAACATTCCCATTTCTCTTTTGCAGGTCTATTCCTCATCCTCGGTCTGATGCTCTATCCTGCAGGCTGGGGCTCTAGGAAGGTGGTTGACTACTGTGGTCCGGATGCTTCCCCTTATAAAGTGGGCCTGTGTTCTCTGGGCTGGGCTTTCTACACAGCCATAGGAGGCACTGTTCTTACTTTCATCTGTGCCATGTTTTCAGCCCAGGCTGAGATCGCCACCTCCAGCGATAAGGTGCAGGATGAGATTGAAGAGGGACGGAGTCTCATTTGTGTGCTGTGAGACGTGAACACAAACCACTCAGATGAAAAAGAATCATTTGTGTCCCATGTTTACTGATTGAAATGACTATTGCATAAATGGGAATGTATTTTAGACCTGTAGGTCTACTGATCAAAGACTTTACTAGAGTATTTGCTTTTGCTTTTTTACTCACATCTCATCCTATCGCTGCATCGCCATTGCAAAATATATGCATAACAGATTATTTTTATGAAAAAACCTTTTGAAACTAACAAATGCATTAACATTGTGTTTATAAGCAAATGCATTGTATCAGTATTTTGATTTATTTGTTACTAAATTTTACATGGTCTTCTTACTAATGGCTGAAACTCTAAGCAGTTGTTTATGGAACGGTATGCTGAAAATAAGTATAGGTTTCTCTCTTAACTGCCCTGTGATAGACCTAGTCTCTTTAAACTGTAAAATAAAAAGTGATTATTGAATCAGAAGGTGTTTGAGGCACTTTCTGGTGCGCGATCACTGCGAACAGTCCATATATGGGAGGCTGATTGCATGATACGGTGAACTTTCAACTGTTTTTATGAGTATTTTTGTTGAGTGCAGATATTCTTCATCTGTCAACAATGGCTGACACAGCCAAATTGACTGAAGAGGACAAATAAAGTGCCTGTTGTAATACCGACTCTAGCGGTCTTGGCTTCTTGAGAGTGTGTACGCAACAGGAAGTAAGTGCTTAAGACTGTCCCAGGTCAGAAAAATGCCAAAGTTCAGTGCCCTTAACATGCACTAAATCCACTCTCCCATCTCTAATACCACTTCGAAGTAGTGTAGTGTAGTGTATCCCATCATTCATCATATTCAGGAACTCGCATGCAATTGCAAATTGTCCAGAAAAACAATACAGTATAAAATTTAAATTAGATAGTAAATATAATTTAGTAGGCTATAGCTAAAGTGTGTTTTACTACAGAGGTGTGAGCAGGTGTATTTTGTAAACTGTTTTTGTGTTCGCAACTGCTTTTTCTTTTACATTGGAACAACTGAACAGACACTTTTAGAAGTTCAAAGGGTCAAATCGAGGAAATACGTCATGTAAGTATACAAGTGCTCAAGTGCAAAGACCGCGAGTGTGGCTATTGGTCAGGTCAAGAGACCCAACGGTGAACACTGATAGCTTTTCATCGCTGGAGGGAGCTGACAACATCAAAAATGCTGGGTTTGCTTTACTTCTGCTTCACTGGTAGGCTACTTATGGCTACAGAAAGAGGGATATAGGCCTATTTCGGCAGAAGTTCTGGAATGGCAGTACTGTAGAACAATAATTATAGAGAGAGAGAGAGAGTGTATCGAGGCAGCGCAGTTTCATGTTTACATAGAAAAATAAATCATAGGAGCCGAACACAAAAACGTGTTTTTAGTGAAGCCTCATTACATCGTTTATTTCAGCTCTTATGAAAGGGTGCGATTTTTTAGGTAAATCAATAATGCAAACAGCAAGAGTCCAGCAAAACATTTTACATGTCATTACTTGTATATTCAATACATGCACAACACAATCACTGCTCCACCAATAGATAGGGAAAGTAACTCTTGACCCTAAATAATCAGACCTCAGCCCCCGTTTACCAGGACATTCAGCTCTAATGAGATGAAACAGTGAGCCATGCTTGTTTGGACAGCAGTTTAGGTGGGATGGCCTGCATACATTCATCAGAGCAGAGGGTGCTTTATTGGGAATTCATTAATCACTACAGACCTAATTATAAATTGATCGCATGCTCATACAAGATGAAGAGGCCTGTCTTGCATTTCTGATCAGCAGGGGAGGGCCAGCGGGGCCTAAGGATAGTAACTGACAGAGAGACTGAGATCTGCTTTGATCCACTAACACAGAGCTGGATGAGAAACCTCCCCTCAGCACACCTGCCACATGCAGTCATTACAGAACAAACATCAGGAGTCCGGCCCTCGCTGCATCATGTACTTTCCCACACCAACTCATCTGATGAATCTTACTCGAATCAATGACTTTTCTAGGTCCTTCTGTTCATTATTTGCTGATGTTAACTTCTCATTCACAGCCTTAAAATGCAGTTTGCCACATATGTGCATTTGACAACTTACGCACTTCTCAAGCATGAGCACTGAGAGTGTTGATAAGGACAGTAGAGGATGTTCCTTTTTGAATTCTGTTTCCTGATATCAACAACTTCCTGTTTCCAGAATTTTCTGTTTAGCCTCACTGGTCATCCAGCCTGGTCTTGGCTAGTCAGCAGGTTTGTTTTAGAGGGGTTTTGGCCACTTCCTTAGCTGGTCAGGCTGGGAGACCAGGAACAACCAGCCTGACCAGCCTAGCCAGGCTGAGAGACCAGCTAGCCTACTTTCGGTTTAAACTAGCTAAGACCAGCCAACCAGCTTAGGCTGGTTTTAGATGTTTGTTTGTTTGTTTTTTTTTGTTTTTTTTTTCAGCAGGGTAACACATGATAAGGTTTGAAATAGCTAGAGTTTGCTGTGAACAGACAAAGAGAATTTAGCAGTATAGCAGTACACTATTTGTATGTCATATAAATCATAGTAATACATAAATATAGCTAAAATCGGAGTAAAAACAGAAATCACTTGGAAACAGAAAACGCTTTTTATGCATTTATTGAACATATTAATGTAACCTTCACCACAGGACTATACTGATATGCACAGATGTCAATCAAGCATTCTCAGATCTCAAGATCACCAACAATTAAGAAAAATGTTCTACACATTAAAAAATGTATCATTCACATATATTCACATATATAGTAACAAAAACTTTCATTAGCTTATTATCCATTTACATGCGTCAAGTAGTATATTTTAAACTGACCATTTTGAAAGAAACTTGCCCTAGTAATCACTCATTTATGCGTAAAACGTTCATGTAGCAATGCAGGAATTCTGTTGCTTAATTGTCCTTGTAGTAGCGCTTATTTACCATTTGGAGGAGCCCTTGTCAAACCATTCCTGCTGTTCCGTCATCCATCACACAGTTTATGGTACAAAATAAACGAACACATTATATACTAAGCAAAGATTTCACATTAATGTAAACATATGAACATTGTATTGGGTTTATGTAATTATGGGAAACTTGTTTGGATAAACAGAGCTTAGTTTGGCACAGCAAAACTGAATTCTGATTAGTTTTCTTATAGGCCATTGTTTTTAATATTGTTGGTCTTTTGACAAACAGATTGGTAAAAAAATAGAACAGTAGAATAATCAGCACATCTCTACTTTACTATATTATAATGTAGCAAGTTTACAAAATTGCAGATTACAGAACTTGGACCTTTATGAGTACTTTATGAGTTGAAATGACAAGAAAGGATAAACGATAAAAGGTGGTGAGATAACATAGATATTAGTAATGAAATGGAATTTTTTAATAAAAAATAGTAACAAGCCATATTAAAACATGACACATGGGACTGTGAAAAAAAAGTAATTATCAATGTGAAATGATTGGAAAATGTCTTATTTGTGGGGAAAAATATAATGTAAATACGTAAATACACTTTAAAGGAAACAATTGTATTTTAGATTTTTTTTTTTTAGTGTTCTGTTCACTTCATAACTTTATTTTTTACACTATGCTGGCAATTCAGTCTTCTGCTTTAACTGGTATAAATTTAAAAGAATTTGGTAATTTTTTTCAAATGCTACAACATTATCTGTTTTCTCTGTAGTTAATTAAGGCACTTTTAGATGAATAAGAGTTAACATAAACATATTATAACATCGCTATATATTTATGTATTTTACATTTAAGGAAGATAGTAGTGAGAACATACAGTATTTTATTTTTATTTTTATTAATTTTTTTGCTCCATGCTATAATTAGGAGTGCTTAGCAAACTGTCTAAACAAAAACTCACCCTCCATTTGTGATGCAGCGGTGTAAACACGCTGATATAATGGCCCCCCATGCTGTCCCATTCCATCTCTCTAGTGTTCAATAGGACCACCATCATTCTGCTGCCTGCGCTCACCGAATCTGCCTCCCACTTTATCTTCCATTAATGGGCTCCAATCAGATTGTGTATGAATAATCAATGGATAGTCAACAGCCGGAATGAACTCTCCTGAAGCTGAGCATGAATCTTGCTAATGGCACACATCCCCAGGATTTAATTAGGAATAATGCTCCGCTTGGGTGTACAGACCATCACATGGTTTGTTTGCTGCCGAATGTGAAAGGTAAACACGGAGGGGACAAAAAAACAGAGTAGTGTCATTTCCCTGAGGTGAGTGCTGGCCAATCTGCGGGAAACAACTGCTCATGCTTAATGCCTAGTACATTAGTCTTCTTAAACACCTGGTCATGGCCATTTGGAAATGTTCATTAACCACTGGTGCAGAGTGAATAGGTGCAATAGTTCACTCCTGCTTAATTGAATGAATGAGCTTGACTGTTGACTCTAAGAGCACTTCAGTGTTAAACATTAGGCCAAGTGCTAAAAGCCAAACCCACAATTATCTGTTTGGATTGGACATGAGAAAAGCGTAGGAAATATTGTGTCATCGGACAAGATGGAGACTTGATTATATTAAACCAATATAATGGGATATTATGGGAATCAGAGTCATTATTAAGGTTTATTCATTAGAATTATTCTTATGTGGAAACCATTAATAATAATACATGATTTGCAAAGTAAATAAATGAATTTGTTGATCAGTCTTGAGGAACATTACACTGTTAAAGCATTTGAGGGAATTTCAAAGAAACTTATTACAAAAAACTAAACACTTGCACTTACAAAGTAATATGTGCAATAATAATTCATTCACAGAATGAAACAAACAGTCTATGTTAGCTTGTACCTCAACATTAATTTATACTCTCTCAGCGGCAGGTTGAATTGTAATTGCGCGGTATGTTTTCTGCTGGGTGGTTTGAATGCTTGGCAGGCTGAGGAAAGACGACTATCTTTGTTTTTGTGCTAATTCAGCAGGCTGATGGGGAAAGCTGGGTCAGTCTGACAGGTTGAGGAAACCCGTAATGCTTTTCTTTCTCAGAGACAGGCCTGCTGACAGCACCATTTACTCTACACGAGACCTGTTCTAGCTTTCAGTACCCAAACCATAACCTACTGAACATCTATGGACATAATGTAAGCTTATTTTATCTATTGTGACATATGTAATGCTATAGCTTTAGGTAAACTGAACTACAAAATGAAAAAAAAACAAATTTGCTAAATGTAACTTTGAATGCCTGAAAAACATTTTTGTCATATTTAGTCAGTTATGTGTCAGCAGAACTGAGTTTTATTTGTTTAAAGGACTCCTGCATCAGTTTAGTGCATCAGTGTCATTATTTTGTCACTGTAGAGAGTACAACACATTTTATGTCTCACATTCATATCTGTATATACAGCTATATGTCAACAGCTGTGTGTGTGCTGCGAATGTGAAACTCAGGTGGGCTTCATTCTTCTCAAGATATTGATTTAACAGGCAGCAGTTGTGAGAGGAAGAGGAAGAGGGAGGCTGTGTTAACGTGTAGTGTCAGTACTCATGCTGCGTGTGTGTGTGTGTGTGTGTGTGTAAAGCTTGTGACTGTGTGTGTGTGATGTGCAGATGTTCCATTGTGATGGATCTATTATCCAGCTATTACAAGATAAATGAATGATCTCTCCTATTTTCCATGCCTCTAGAAAATTGAAATTGGGGGGAGGTGGTAAAGTTGGGGGGGGGGGGGGGGGGATATAATCCGGGCTGCATTATTAGGGTTGTTGGGATGGCCATTAATTTAAGAAAGAGTAGAAACTCTGGCAGCTTGGGCTCACCGTTTCCACGTTATCAATCAAGCCTCAGACACTTTCCTGGGACGACCACACACTCAGGTTTATGCCACTTTAATTAGGATTCATGGCAAAATAGATGCAAGGAAACATCCAATACCCCTCATTGTTTCACTGTAAATTTATTGTTTTTTTGACCAAGCATTTTGCCAGGAGGGATATTATATTACAATTCTGTCAACAAATATTTGTAGCTCACCAACTTAAATTAGATGGACCAGTATTGGGGGTTTAAAGAGACTGGACATTGAAAAAAGGCAATAGTTTAGGTCCCATTAAAGTTGCAATAAACTTAAAATCCTCTGCAATATCAAAATACAACTGGCTCAATGTCGTGGCAATTAAGTTTGTTGTCTTTATTTAAAAAAATAAATAAAGAAAATGCAATTTATACATACAGCAACTTGAATACTCTTCTTAATACTCTTCTATGAGGAATATATTTTTTAATTATTTATTTTTAAACTCTGATGAAAGAAAATGCCAGGGTAGTAAAAATGTGCTGATATAATGAAGAAAAAATCTTTAGAAGGAAGACTTTAATAGTTTGGCATAATACATATCTTTTTAAACAAAACTTTTGCTTTACTGCTTATTACAAACAGGTTATGAAATGTGTTATGTTCCGTGTTTATTTGTATGGTAATGTCGAGCAGCTACCCAAAAACTATAATATTTATTCATTCATTTGTTATCTGTGCTAATTGCTCAAAATGCAAAATAAGTAAGCAAGTAAGTAAGTAAATAAATCAATAAATATTTTTAAAATAATGATTAAGATGTGTACGCTCACATATATTCAGGGTATAATGAAAATGTCATTAAATTTTACTTAATGGTTATGCCACATGACATTTTAGGATCATTAAATTTTCCTGTAAATCAACTTCTTGAAAAAGATCTAAAAATGAAAATCACGTCAACTATAACATAAATACATAGAGTGTATATCTACATGTGTTTTTATCTAGTTTTTCAGGAATACATTCAGAAACCACTGTCGGTAAACACAATCTGCCGTGCCATCTGCAGATACCAACTAATGCTCTATCATGCAAAAAGGAAGCCATATGTGAACATGGTCCAGAAGCGCCGTCGTGTCCTGTGGGCCAATTCTCATTTAAAATGGACTGTTTCAAAGTGGAAAAGTGTTCTATGGTCAGACGAGTCCAAATTTGACATTCTTGTTGGAAATCACGGACGCCGTGTCCTCCAGGCTAAAGAGGAGGGAGACCTTCCAGCGTGTTATCAGCGTTCAGTTCAAAAGCCAGCATCTCTGATGGTATGGGGGTGCATAAGTGCATACAGTATGGGCAGCTTGCATGTTTTGGAAGGCACTATGAATGCTGAAAGGTATATGAAGGTTTTAGAACAACATATGCTCCCCTCCAGATGACATCTATTTCAGGGAAGGCCTTGTGTATTTCAGCAGGACAATGCAAAACCACAGCTATTACAACAGCATGGCTTCGTAGTAGAAGAGTCCGGTGCTGAATTGGCCTGCCTGCAGTCCAGATCTTTCACCTATAGAGAACATTTGGTGCAACATTAAACGGAAAATACGTCAAAGACGACCATGAACTCTTCAGCAGCTGGAAACCTATATCAGGCAAGAATGGGACCAAATTCCAAAACCAAAACTCCAGAAACTCATAACCTCGATGCCCAGATGTCTTCAAACTTTTTTGAAAATAAGAAGAGATGCTACACCATGGTAAACGTGCCCCCGTCCCAACTATTCTGAGACCTGTAGCAGGCATTAAAATTTCTCTGTTTAAACATTTATGTTCTCTATGTTCTATTGTGAATAAAACATTGGCTCATGTGATTTGAAATTTTTTAGTTTTCATTTTATTTCAATTTAAAAAACGTCCCAACATTTCCAGAATTCGGGTTGTACATATGTAAGGATTAAATTCATAAGAAAATTCCTCATCACATGGGGCCTTGATTATAGTAACAGAAGTCTCTTTAATGTTTTTAAAGCACAGTCTATTGTAATATTTACCTTTAAATGCAAATGATGATCTGTAATTAAATGGATATCACCCTGTTAACAGGGCTATCAGAGTGTACTGTCTTTCCCATTATTTATTATTTGCCATTTTATGATAAATGGTGGATAGCAGTCAAAGCTGATTACACACTGCACTAGAAGTGCAGTTTACTGTCAAGAAGAAGACCGATTGACTTTATATTTACATACTAATGAGAAGGAGCACAAACTTACCAAAAAGAACACTGAGCATTCATAGGGCGCGACATTTACAAAATAAAGCTGATGCCATGCAAATTTTAAATGAAACCTATTTAGAGTAATAAATGGAAGGGCCCCTTGGTAGACCACACTATTTGCATTTCCATTTTCAAATTAGGGTGTGTGACTCCTTGCAATGCTGGTGATGAGACAGTCACTGTTGGTGAAATTGCTGCATTTTAAAGGAAGTTTGCGCCAAGTATGACTCTTATGACCTTCTCTGTAATTTACCATTTGTCTGTTCAGGAAAACAGCATTCAAGATCTATTATCTATGGCAACCTTCAAAAAGAAAGTAGGACAGAAATAAAGAATAAATCAAATTCCAGGAATAAGGGGCTTAATATCATCTTTACTTATATATATATATATATATATATATATATATATATATATATATATATATATATATATATATATATATTTATGCAGCATATCATCACATTCCCAAGAATTTCTTCCTGTCTGTACATAGTTTTTTTTTTTTTAAATCTGTATGGTCTAGTAAAATCACATAATATGCAGTTTTCAAATCATTTGGGTCATTTATTACAAATGCTTTGGGAAGCTCAGTAACACCTGGATGTGATCCAGTGTGATCTATAAGAATTGCTCGCTAGTTTAAGCGATGAGTTCATAAAAACTAGTCATAAGAGGATAATGTCGCACACAGAGGAGATTCATCCAGCCTCCATTTTTCAAAATGAGTTTGATGGACGCCAAACCATTGTGAAAGTGCTGTAGATGGGGCCAGCGTTCTGCAACATATTCTGACTCATCAAGCATAGCATTAATGTGCTGCAACTCATTGCGTGCTCTATGTTCAAGCGTATGAGGGGAAATAAAGAGAAAATTCGTATTAGAAAACAGTGAGCTCATGTCTATTCAAAGCAAACATGCTTTCTAAACACTGCATATAGATAGGCCTATATTTATAATGGAATATGGCTTGCTATTTACTGAATACTGCACAATATACAATGCATATTACCCACCATTATTATATATATATATATATATATATATTCAGTAAACAGTATATATATATAATGACATCCACTCAGTAACATATAGTGTGGAGTCTTGAAATGCAAAGGTTTTACTATTGATGTGCATTTAAAACAACAAAAATCTATTTGTAACTTTCTTTTGCAAAGAGGTTATCTTTGCAGATTAAACATAACCATTACACCTCTGCTCTGGTTAACTCAAGCTGTTGAGATGATGTGATCAGCCTTTGGAAAATGAGGATCAATGGGATTTTTCTGTCAGACTGATACCATGCCAACAAGCATTGTCGAAAAATAACAGCGTCTGATTAAATAAAATCATTTAATTAAACCATTTTCTGTCATTAACAAAAGCGAGACAAACAAACATACGCACGACACCACAAACAGACTAAAACTGGCCTCTGTGACCGGCGTCCTGCTCAACCATGTCCTTGACGCCTATCTCTCGTACCCTGAACTCCCTATTACCGATGCTAATTGCGCTAGCTCACCCTGCTGCTTCCATAACAAACCAACATAATGCCCAAATTATGACTTTATTAATGCAAGTCAGCATCTAATGGTTTTAAAAATGATTTATATTGTTTTCCCTGTTCTGAACAAATTAAATCTGTAGCTCGAATTAGCTCAGGCTTTTCATCGTTGGAGAGTTTATCAGTGCCTTAAAATTCACATCTGAAACACGCCGGAAGCAGAATAAACATTGTTACATTATGCTGAATGTAGAAAGAACTGTAATGTAAAACTAAACTCTATAAAACAACAAATAATGAGCTGAAATTTTTTTAGAGATCGCGTCTTGAAAACTGGGAAACCTAAAAAGACTCTTCTACACAATGAAATTTAATACAGTCCACCTCTTCCTACAACCCCATTACTCTTAGCATGCTGTGAAATTCTCATCTTACACACTTTGCTGGCCAGGGCCATGAATTATGCATTGTGCCAGAGAAATCCTCAATCTCACGCTTCAAGACCACCACACATTACCCTGCTTCTGTCTCTATTACCAAGATGAATTGCTGAATGGGGAATATTTGAGTGGTTATGGTTCTAACTTCATTGTTTGTTTGCTGTGTAAAATCTCTCTTTTGTGCGAGTCTCTCTGTCTATTGAAACAACAGAGAATTTTATGGCTTTTTAGAGGGTGAAAATGATGTTCATGGCTTAAAGCGGTATGATACTGAAATTACTGTTGTGGTGATGTTGTTCTAGAGGAAACTCGTGGTTTTATGCTGCTCGAGGTGTAGAAACATATGTTTCAAGTAACTGTGAAGGTTGCACAGGAGTGAGTTTTGATATCTGCAAAAAAAAAAAAAAAAAAAAAGCACATTTTTGAAACTGAGTAATCTGGTTTGAAACGAATCGCTCCTTTTTTTGGATTCTGGTTGAGGTCTCCTCAGACGCACTGAGTCGGTGACCTCCAATTCTAAACGATCATTAGTGTCTCTTCCTCTAAAATGTTGGACACACTTACAACATTCTAATAGTCCTCTTCTAGTATGCACAATCATTCACTGAGCCCCTAATACCATCATGAAATGTAGTCACGCTAATGATAAAATATTAGCTATGCTCCCAGTGTCATAATTTAATCTTTGCCTGACATTTGAGGTCAAACTCTGCCTTAAACTATTGAACCTCTTTCCACAATATTTTGGTGTTCCCTTGTAAATGCAGACAGTTATAATGCTGTTTAACAAAAAGAGGAATAAAAAGGTATCTGTTTACGATAAGGTTCAATTTGTTAACATTAGTTAACTACAGTCAGGAATATTATTGTTAACATAAAGCTTGCAAACTGTTATCTTGTTAACTGAAATTAAGCTGAAATAAAATAACTAACCTTAGCTGCCAAGACATGTCTGAATTTTGCTTTACGTCACTTGCAAAAACTAAAACTGAAATAAAAGTAAGTAATGAAAAAAACACATAACAAAATTGTACTATAATTAAATTGAAAACTATATAGAAACTGATGAGAATGAATGACTACAGTACATTAATTAACATGAAATAACAGTGAAAAATATTTTGAAAGTCATTTTTAATCTTGATTAATGTTTCAAAATGTACTAGTATACATTATTAAAATCAAAAGATGTACCTGTTGGATCTGAAATGGATCTGAGCTAATATCAACAAACTGTGCGTTGTTGTTTTTTAACTCACATTAATAAAGATTAATAACGATTGTAACAGATGTATTGCTAATTGTTAGTTAACAAATGGGACCTCATTGTAAAATGTTATCAATACAAATATATAACAGAAGAGTGTAGTATTATTATTTACAGCAGTATTAGGTTTTAGCATCTCTCTTCTTCCTTTTTTCAAGGCAAACTGCTACATATGGTGCAATGTCCCTGAAGCAGCTACATTCAGCAGCGTTTTTGTGTTTGACCCTCTATCCAGCTGAAATAACAGTTTGACATTAGAATGCCGACAAAAATGCATTTAATCCCTCTTTTCAATAGGTGAGCGACTGATAACTTTTCACTCATAATTAACTCATCTTGAAATGAGAGACATTTGGAGGAAATTGAACTGTCAGCCAATGGAGTCGTGCATTTGACCTCATCACAGCGAATGGGGCCCATCATAATTTGTTCATTTGGTGCCTATCAGTCTGGCCTCATCCTCTTCTTGCCGATCCGTTGACCTCCCTCTCCGCAATTCCATTTGGTTCTGTTTTAATTATGACTCAGCAAATCCAAAGCAATAGCAAAACCCACCCTGAGCTCCACTCGACTGTCACTCACGGTCTGATTGACACGAGCCAGATAGCCTGAGTGCTTGGGGGGAAAATTGAAGCAGTGGGCGCCTGAAATGGCTGTTTATATGTCCTCTCGCAGCCAAGCTCGTTCATTTGTGCCTTTCGTCGCTTTCCTTTGCTGCCGTTGTTGGTAATATACATAATGGACATAGCAGTGCATTAACATGTATTTGTCCGCAGTTCTTGATATGATTAATGTAAATAGGTGAAAAGGCTTTTAACATTTCTGATGCAAAATGTCACCCAGCACAAGGGTTCTTCTTGAGTGATTCACCCACAGAGTAGTAATTAGTCCTATCTTGACAATGCATCCATTCATATACTAATTCTCAATGCCTCAATTAAGCAAATGTTTTCCAGATTGAAAATGCCACGCTGTTTGCCAGTCACAACTCTATTGAGGTTGCTTTTGGCTACGCTCAAGCAATGCTCTTAACTCTAGCTGTGATGTGGAATTGCACAGGCAAAAATATTTTTAAATCCAATTTTTGTTCTTCTTTAGATGCATTTCATTGTATGGTTGCGTTCTTGTTTTTCTCAAGACATTTATAATGCTCCAAATGGCTGTTTCTTTCATCAGGATTAGTGCTGAATCAATGTAAGATTTCAAGCGAATGCTAGAAAATGCAACCGTCTTAACCATCTGGGTCCAGAACATCAGAACAACAGTGTAACGATACAATTTCAACCTAGATTTTTTTCCATTTCCCCTAGAACCTCTGTCATGACGCTGAGAATTGTTCGCTATGTGATTGTATCTGTCAAGCATTCACCCGCAGGCAGTTAATAGGCTTAACCCAAATGATTTTCTGTCCTTTTCTTTGGGCAATAGTCTCAAACTGGGAATTTGTAATAGGCCAATTTGTTAACCTTCTCAGGGCAGGAGCATTTAATACATGTCTGGTCAAAGGAGGTAAAGACTTCATGTTGATAATCCTGAATGTATTTGTCTGCTTTTTGAAATCTGGACTTCAGTGAGCAGAATTACAAAAAAAAAAAAAAAAGGAAGGAAGGAAGTAAGCAAGGATAGAATTGAAAGATTTCTTTGAAATTGGATTTGTTGAAATATGTTATGATGTTTTCCATTTAAAATATGGCCTATATGATCAACCTCCTCTCACAGTATAGACACACAGGTCCAGTGCACTCTTAAAAATAAAGGCTCTTTATTGGCATCTTTAAAATCCATGAAACTGCTTCATTGCACAAAAAAAAATTATTATTATTTTTTTTAGATTATTAAATGTCCTTCACACTAAGAAAATAATTGTTCTTTTAAGAACTGTTCACTGAAAGGTTCTTTGGGGAACCCACAATGGTTCTTCAATGTCATGTGAAAACCTTCTTTTGGAACCTTTTGGAACCAAGAGTGTAGTAATTTAATGTAATTCATGCAAGAATAGATCTATGATGGTAATCCTGCTCAGACTCTACTAGTAATCACAGTCTCTATCATTATAATACAAATTACATCCCGCACTATTGATTTTATGCAGATGTTCGCCAATACATTTTGGAAAGTATGATTCGCTGTTAATGTTTACAGTATTAGAAAACAATTACCTTACCACATACCTTTGAGTAATTGTTTAGTATTTTTCAATTAGACAAATGCTGATGATCAATGATTTTGAAAAAAGGGCAATGAATAACATCAACAGTTATAGATTTGTTGCCAGCAATCGAGATAAATTGTTTTAATGATTTCTACAATGGCATTTCAATGGCATACAGTGCCATTTGAGTCTCAGATGATGAGGATTGTTGGACTGTAGGTTGTTTGCAGTTTTATTCAGAAGAGTATTATTAGGTATAATTAAATGTATTATGGTACATTTACAGGGGTCCCTGAAAAAAAGGAATATTTCACCCAAAAATGTTACCTGAAAATTTACCCTGAGTCAAGATGCAGATGTGTTTGTTCCTTTTTTTTGTACAAATTTGGAGAAATTTAGCATTACATCACTTGCTTACCATTGGATCCTCTGCAGTGAATGGGTGCAGAATGAGAGTCCAAACAGCTGAAAAAAACATCACAATAATCCATGTGACTCCAAGCTGGAAAAAAATCCATTGTTCAGACATTTTAACTTTAGGCCATTACTTCTGGACAAAATACCATAATTCATAATAATGCTCGCTTAAAAAGTCCTCTCACATCAAAATCCACCGACATATTTATTTAGAACTGTTTTCACTTGTAAACAGTGCTTGATCTGTGCATAGTTCTCTCCTGATTCAGACAAGAAAGCTATATATTGCATAGAGTTTTGAAGTTAAAAAACACCTTTATGATGAATTTGTTGTTTCTTACAAACATGCAGCTTTTCACTTCACGACATTAATTGATGGAATGGAGTCGTACTTGTGGATGTTTTTGTCAGCTGTTTGGATTCTCATTCTGACGGCACCCATTCACTGCAGAGGATCCACTGGTGAGCAAGTGATGCAAAGCTATTAAAAAAAAAAAAAAAAAGAGTTCAGATGAAGAAACTGTCTAAATTTTCAGCAAAGTTTTATTTTTGGGTGACCTATTCATTTAATGCACTTTTAATGCTCTTCAAAAATCTTCCAGAAAACACACATTTAGTATTATATCAGAAATCCAATATAAATATTAGAAGTTAATTCACTCTAAATATGAAATGATGTAAGACAGGGCTAGTCAACTAGCTTCATTTGAGGGCCGGATTATCGAACTGAAAATTTGAAGGGGGCCAAGAGGGTGAGGGCCTATAAAATTAGAAATGAAATTGAAATGCATATTCAGCAGTAAAACGAACTAATATTACCAACACCAAGATCACGATTAATCACATATTTATATCGTCATAATTTCACATTGAAACGCTATTAAATATGTGTTTAATGGCATCTTTTTACTAAGTAGCCTATTATTAATGAAGAGTTCATAGTACCAATATACCAATACTGCTACTGGTGTCTCTATTCAATGCATTCTCCCTATTAATTATATCCATTCAACATTACAGTATAATTGAAAGCCATTATTTTAAACATTTAATAGGTTCTGAATTATATAAAAACTTTTAATTTAAGTGATTTTAAAACAATCTTCACATTGTTTAATTTTTATTCAAGCTACAAAAGTTAATCAGCGACTAGAGCAGTCGAGTGATTTCTCTTTTTCTTTTGTGCCTTGATTTACATCAATGACAGACTTCAGCAGGTTTCACTTTAAATCAGCGCTGTCTCTTTAAAACCTGATGCACATGACGCGGATCTGACACATATCTTCTCCCAACTTTGCTGTTATTTAAGACTTTATAACTCAGTTAAGATTACGTTTACGAGGTGACTCGCCAAAACCGCGAATTTTGACATAATTGTGTGTGTTTCTGTCAGTTGAAGGGCTAACGTTACTGGTGCGCTGTCTGAAGCGGCTCAGCATCTGTGCACAACGCGCATCCTTTCATTTGATAATAGTTACGTCCAGTAGGCTACTTGCGTTATTTCTCGCCAGAAGTTATGACCGTTAATACTGTCTTTATATTAGGTTAAACTAGATTTATGGATATCTCATATCTCCCTCATAAACGCTTGTCAACGCTGCCGTCTACTGATGTTGCGGTCTATGTAGATTGTTGTTGCGTCTCTTTCTTTTCCCGCGCGTGCTTCTCCCTCGGGAGTCGGGCCGGATGGAGATGATTGGCGGGCCGCCAGTTGACTAGCCCTGTAAGACATCAAAATGTGTTGTTTTCGCTTTTGCTCCCTCATCCAAACCGTTATTTACTTCACATACAGACAAAAATTGATCTTGATGCAGTGCAGTCAGAGTCTTAATTTCCCAGCCCTACAGCAGAGAATGGAATCCAATGGTTTGGGTTCAAATCAATGGTCTAACCAGAGAGGGCGAGGAGCTAGAGACTGCACAGCGAATGTATGATCAATCAGCCTCAAGTGATTATTAGCAAACCTAGGGCTGCAGGTTTGTTGCCAAGAGAACATGTGACAAAAAAGAAAACTCAGACAATAGGAATGCCGGAGGGTTCTGAGAGTAATTGGTTGTAGTGTGACACAGATCTACCTGAAAATTCACTCACCTGAGAAGAACAGATGCTCATGTGAAACCCAAACACTAATGTGAAACAGACCAAACCTAAAAAGGACAAACAAACTGCTCAGATATGCAAATGACATCATAAATGAGTCTGGGCAAGTGTGTTGTGTGGAATAATTACTGTGAAATTGATAATTGCACTGTTATGTGAGATTATGTCTGGTAGCATGACGAGCAAGACCCATCTTGGCATACCATTTCTGGATGTCAGCGACATCTAATGTCACTGTAAGGTCAAAATGCACTACAGCTATGGATGTAAACGGATGACAATCAGTGATAATGCTACAAAATCTTTCATTTCCTCTTGTTATACAAGGGTAGTTAATGTGAAATTAATTCTTCTGTAATTGATATGTCCTACATTATATAATTGTATATTTTAAAATGATATGATAATTAAACTAATTAAATATATTTATTTTTTTTCTGTACTTGTTATGCAAGGGTAGTTGACATTAAATACTTCTGTAGTGGACATGTTCTGCAGTGAGACATTTTATCTTTGTATAATTTAAAATGATTTGTTGTGAAATAATAATTAAATTAGTTTACTTTTTTTGCAAGGGTAGCTGAAATGAAATTCTTCTGTATTTGAAATGTCTTACAGTGATACAAAATATATTAATTAAATTAATAAGGTACATTTTTTTAAATTCAATAATAACAATCTAGACGTTTTATGCAAGGGTATATACTTCAATATTTCTGAAGCTGACATGCCCTGCTGTCTATATTTTTAAATTATGTTTTATATAATATAATATAATAATATTTATTTATTTATGTATTTTTTTTAAAGAATGACTATTTACATTTATTCTATTTTACTATTTTACAATTCATTTGTCACACTCCAGTAGCATTTAAAATGAGCTACTGACGGCAGAAAGGTGTTTAAAAATGATGAAAACTTTATATTAGGTCAACATTTCTTCATAGTCTTCGGAAAAAAAACAAAAACAAAACTTCTTTCCTTTATACATTCATAAATAATTGAGCCTAAATTCCCGATGTTGATAAATAGAAAAGTCCATGAACATGTTATGCATCTGCCTGCAAACAGGTTCCATGTTCTTATAAGATTATGCGGGTCAAATTGATATGTTCTAGATGTCTTCCATTATAGCCTGAAGGATGGTACGTGAGGTTTTGTTTACTTTGCTTGAAACCGTAAAGCTTTGAATTGGTTGGAGCTCAGGACGTAAAAGCGGCTGCGTTCTCCAAGGACGTTTTGGCTAGCGCTTCTTCTCAATCTATATCTCTTATCTGTGGTTGTTGATGATGTATCTGAGCATTTGTGGCAGCTGTGTGTTACGTCTAATAGAGCAGAAAGGCTGCTCAGAATAAAGCTATTTGAAAATTTGTTTATGTGAAATATTTGTAAATGGAAGCAGGCCTCCTGGCGCCTTTGCGTCACGTTCTGGTGTCATTCTGGATTGTGAATTTGACGGGGGATTTGAGGCTGGCAAATGGAGCACATGTTGAAGCAGATCACGAAGACTCCTGCCTCCCTCAGTGGCTGCTTTAGGCCGGTGTTAGATGCCAGCGGTGTCTGCTGACATCTCCTCTCTGAGCCACAGTCATTCTGCAAGAATTCCCCTTTGGTTTCTCAGAGCTAAGTGTGTCATATTTGCTCTATCGACAGGATCCCACTACGTATTTTCTAGCATTTTTTTTGACATATTTGGCTTTTTTCAGAGTACCTCATATGTAAACGTCAACTATTTTTGTGACAGAAGAAAAACATACAGTGCAGTCTTATATGATCAGTGAACTCACCGTTGAATAAAGTTTGATTTTGCTTTGGATGAAATGTGTTGTCTCTGATTTATTTGCTTACTTTTCCATTTAGTCCTTCAACGCAACACATAGTCTCGGTCCCAGCAAAGAATTGTGCCATTTCGGCCTTTTAACCAGCTCTAGCAATTACATTTGATGCTCCTTAATTCTGACACCGTCTCTCCCTCCAAAGCTTCTTTTCCAGCTCAGCAATCGAGACAATATGTTTGCTTACCGCACTGCTCTGCTAAGTGTTCCTTTGCATGTAAATTAATCTTGATTCAGTTGACACTGTCATGCTGAGTGGTACAAATTGCCCATAGCAATAAAGCAGGCTGAATAAGAAAAAAGCCAAATTGCGGCACTTGACATGATGTTTCTTTGCTTTATGCCAATACATTAGCAGCAAGTAATGAGTGCACTGAAAAGCATGGTATACTGGAGTTTTAATTTTACTTCAATGGAGCAGCATTATGTCTTTTGAAATCCAAGTCAGACAAATCATTAACAATGTGGATGTTGAGGTTCAATAGGAAGCAATGCATTCACTTGTACAAGCTCCTAGTGCCATCCATCATTCTATTTGCAGAAGCTTGACAAAAGTACTTTGCTTTAAATAACAATCTATTTTCTCTTGATTCTGGGCAAAACAGGTTTTAGGCATTATACAGTGCAAGAAAGAGAAAGAGAGGAATTAAATCCGAGGATAAAGATAAGAAACAGAGAAATTATATGCAGCATTTCATTGTTAGTATACAATATATCATACAATAATATCTTAATGAAACAACAACATACAGAAAAAGTGCCTGACACTACAATACTCGCAATAGGTCTGCAGAATTACTTTTAAAATTAGAATTTAAAATTACGTTTATAAAATATATAGTTCCACTCCTGGCTTCTGATTGGTTGGTACAATATTCCAGCTTTGTTATTTTCAATAATGTAGTTGCAATTATGATGCAAACATATCATAACAAATTTTGTTGCATAAGAACTATAATAAGAACTAATATAAAACTTATATTTGTTTTAACAAATGGGCATTAAGTTAGTTATTTGTTATTAACTTGTTTTAACATTTTAATTAAAATGAAAAATTTGTTAAAATACATAGTGTTGAGAAATTGTGTCCTCAATATTTTTATTATGTGGCAGAAAAAAAAGTTCTTCTTACTCAGTACATTTGTCTTGTTTTCTAGTATAAATATCTAAACATTTTTAAATTAAGATCATTATTTTTATTATTATTATTATTATTATTATTGTTTTTTTTCAAAAAAATTTTTTTGGATAAATCAATTTTAATAATTGTATCTTGATTTATAAAAGTTTAGATATTTGTACTGGAAACAAGACAAATATACTGCATGAGTAAGATTTCTTTTTCTTTTTTTCCAGTTTATTATTATTATTATTATTATTTACAGCACAGTACAACCTTAAGTGCTTTATTTAGGTGTTGATCTAACATTTTTCTTTGTCTCTATGAGGCAAAACCGTTGTTGTTTATATCAGTATTTTAATGTGTGATTTATTGCTCTGAAACACATTTCCTCTCATATTTACCACTTTTATCAGAAGCAATATGCAGCAAAATCATTCTTGTTTCATCTCTGTCTCGTGTTATTGTTTGGAACACATCTTCAATATGATTCTAATGTGGGTTATCCTGCTGTTTTGTTGTAAAACCACATCATTTTTCTCCAACCTATTTAGTACTATCTGTGTGGGGCCGCCATACAATTTACCAACTCCGTGATAATTATTCTGGCAGCACAAATGGAGGGGCCAGCCCTCTTTTCTCACTCAATGCTCACTAATAGGATTGTGTCTGCTTCAGCAGACTTTAATTGAGGACTCCATGTCAAAAGAGAGCAAGCCTGAATGACTCTCCCTTCTCAGCTGCTGGTCACCGTGAAGTCTCAGACTAAATGTCGAGAGGATTAAGGTGCTGAGTTATGATTTTTCTAACAATACAGCAATTGCCATTACCTGCTGTTAGATGATGTACTAAGAGACGAGACGTGGCTCAGAACATCATAGTAAATCAGGTCTTTAATGTATTATTTAATCATATTATTAAGTCTATATTATAATATTAAGCTTTATTATTAAATAAAAATATAGCTATTAAAGATTTATTAAGAACTATTAAATATATTTTTTTATAATATTTAACTAATAACTAAATATGATATAACATAACATAATATACAACTATGAAATATATATAGTTAATTGATATTTATTTCTAATCATGATTCCCTCTTGCAAATGCTTCGTTATTACTTCCAGGGACAGCATTGTTCACACATTATATGCGTTTTTCTCTAACAGACGCTTTTGTCACAGAGTGGATGAAAAAAAAAACTGTGTCAGAAGAGGAGGCCCTAGAGCATATTACTCATTTAATCCTGATTTAGCCTGAGGGAGAAAGGGATTTTAAGTGTCTAGTGATAAACTCCCTTTCTTCTGTTGATGGTAATTATCCACGTCTCTTGAGACTCTGCCAAGATGTTGGTGACAGGATGTGTGTTCTGATCGTCCGACATGAGACACACTGTCCAGTTGGTCTGTGTAGGTGAATAGAGCCCAATGCATTTACAGGCTCCTCTGCGTGTTTGAAGATGGCCTATTGTAGCCCTTTTGTAAGGGATAACTGGTCAGCCTTTGTGGCCAAATATGTTAGGCAAATTGAGGCAGATGGCTCCAATTCAGACACGTGGCTTTCCCAGGGCAGCGGGGATGGCCTAGACAGTAGAGAGGGGTGTTGTGGGTCAGGGCCCTGCTTGGCACTTGTTAGTGCCTTCAATAGACCCATGTGGCTTTATTCACCCCCCATGTGGTGTTGCTGAGAAACACCACGCTGAAGCCTCCAGCCCTGCCCGCTGAAGGACAGCATGGGGGCGGCTACAGCAGCACTCCATCTTCCTCACGGGCCTCGGCATAGTCCCGCTCTTGCCCTCTGGGATTTGGATGAATAGGGCCGAATGACAAGTGGGTGGTGGTCCATCCTAAAAGGCTTTTCAGTCAGCTGCTATAATAGACTGGCAGGTTTTTTCCACACTCTCTATAATAGCTGCTAATTATGGGATTTGCAATGCTTTGGAATCCCTTCTTAATATCTGTCTGTGTGTGTTTTCCCTTTTCAGTGTATTGTGTGAACATTGCGAATCCTATAATTTGTTGATTGTTTTCGTTCTAATCCAGCTACCTGTTTTATTTGAATGTTGTATTTGTTTATAGCCCATAACATCTTTGAAGAGAACACATTCATGTTAAGTGACTTCAGTCAAGTTGATTTCAAATATGGCAAAAAGTTTTGCATTGATTTGTGTGTTCAATATTACATAATTTGAATTTTAATAAGCTAAACCATTTTAGCATGTTTGCATGAGTGTGTAAAACATTGTTTGTGTGTGTGTGTGTGTGTGTGTGTATAGATACACACCACACACACACACACACACAAACAAACAGTATTTTACACAAATATGCTAAAATGGTTTAACATATTATAATTCCAGTTATGTTATAATGATGCAGCTAGTGCCCTCTGGAAGAAATGACTCTAAAGAGTCTGTTGTTTTTGGTGAATCGAGTTTAGCTTAGAGTTGTGAGAGTAAATGAGTGTAGTTAGTTACTGATTGATTGGTCATATAACATGTGGTCGAAGAAGCTGCTTTGAAAGGATATGTTTTGTAAAAAGCGTTATATAAACATGAATCGAATGCATATTAGAAGCTTTGTCAAGAGTATTTTATAAAAAATGAATGAAATTTTACCATGTATTTCGACTGTAGGCTATTCTTTTTAATATAGGTCTATATTTGGATTCAGTATGCATTTTGAAATACCTGTAGCATGTCCTATGTTACAAACATTGTAGTTATCAGGCAAGATAAGCATAGGAGGATGCCATACTTATGTTTTTCAATTTATTTTTTTATTTGTGTATACATAAAAATAGCTCTGTGTAATATTCTTCACTGCGTTCCCCCAGCATCTCAATTACCAGCGTCGCTCTCTGTGTCTTCTGAACATGGATGCTTTTCCTCCACAAACAAACGCGGTCCAGAGATCTCCATTTTAATGCACTGCTTATTCAAACGTGCCAGGGGTCAAGAGTGAAGATGTTACCAGCCGGCCATTCATCACAGCCATGACACCCTCTCTCCTCCGCTCCCTCACCTCCAGGCTATGCTTTATAGAACAAACACGTCACCACAGGCCGTGCAGTCATCCATTTTCCTGTGCTATGCATTAGAGCTTCATGAATATCCCCACACAGTACCTGCAGCCCGGCTGTGGAGGGATTGCAAGGGGTTCTTTTCTTCTGCAATATGAATGTGAGAATGTCAGGATGTTATCATATAATGATGCTAATTTCTTCTTTATCCCATGCTCTGTGTAGGTTAATATGACTGTTTAATGTTTGGGGTTAGTAATGTTGAAATCAACTTTCTTCTTCTGTTCCTCTGACCAAATCAAAACCAAGCTGGAAGATATTTTACGGCGACGGATCGCTGTTTGATGATGTAGTCTTTTCAAAATGTGACTATTCTGTAGTGCGATGTTTCTGTTTGAGGTCAATAAACAGTTTTGACAGCAGTAAAAACACATTGCACAGACACACTGTTAAAAAAGAGTACAAATACAAATAAAATAAAATTACAAAAAAAGTGAACTGTATCAGAGAATTGAATTGTGTGAAAGGTTTTTGCTTTTATTCAAAATCTATATTTGGGGTTTCTGAGTCTCCAACTGCAGCGTACATTTTTATTCGAGGAAATCACACAAACAAATTCTCATATGTGAAATTGCTCATCAAGTTTAAAAGCTTTAGGGTCAGTAATGCTTTTGAAAAACATTTCTTATGCTCACCAAGGCTGCATTTATTTGTGAGTTAAAAAAAACTGCAATAAATCTGTTGTGAAATATTATTACAGTTTAAAATAACTTTTCTATTTTAATATACAGTATTTTAAAATATAATTTATTCCTGTGATGGCAAAGCTGAATTGTCCGCCGCCAGTGTCTTCAGTGTCACATGATCTTTCAGAAATCATTGTAATAATATGCTTGAACTCAAGAAACATTTATTATCATGTTGAAAACGATTTTGTTGCTCAATATTTCAGTGAAAACCATAATAGATTTCTTCAGGATTTTTTGATGAATTTGAAATTCAATAGAACAGCATTTATTTGAATTAGAAACATTTTGTAACATTACACATGTATTTGGTGTCACTTTTGATGACCCCAAACATTTGATTGACAGTGTATTTTGTTTATTTTTTTTCTCTCAGACCAAAGTAGAACATTTGGGTTCATTAGTTAGAATACAGCAAGCCTGAGATCACACAAAACAATGTGCTTCTACAGAATTAGTTTCTCTTTAGTATTCATATCGAGACAATATGCTCGAGACCCAATGGCATTAGTTCTTTGTGTCATGGGGCTGCAATCTGCCATAGGCACCACTGCACGCCTTTGATTATTAACAGACAGCATGCCACCGCTCCAACCATTCCACCCCTCCCTCCTCTTCATCTGCCACCCATGTGACCCCTCCTGGCAAATGATTGGCTAATTACGATTCTGGACAGAATTTGAGGGTGGCTAACGCTGCATCTGGCCTCTGAGGTGCCTGCGACTGCAGCTGGTGTGGCTGCTCCACAGCAGGGCTGTCTGTGGCCCCTCATAAATAAAAAGCTCTTACAAACTGGTTATGAACACCTGTTAGATCATCTGTCAGCCTAGCCCCCTTCTCATCCATCACCTAGTGCTCAGGGAAGTCATTCCACCCCATCAATCCCCTCCGTACTTACCAGGACTTCAACACTGCCCTGATACCATCCACAGCGTAATCGCGCTGCACTGCTGGACACTTTTAAATACAGATTAAGAATCCCTTTCTGTCACCTTTGGGTATTTAAAAGTGAGTGGCATAAAAGTTTACATTTGTGTCAATAAATCAGAGGAGAGGAATCACGGACAGACTTGTCATTCGGACTAATAGCCGAATCCTTCACAGGCAACGCTGAACACGCCGAGATAAAATGCGTTCGGGGTTGTTCAGTCATTATACCTTTATTACCCCCTGCCATAACCAAGGAGAGTGAGGAGAATCGGGGAATGAATGAATTATGTGTGCTTTAGAAGGTGCTGAGGGTCTTCATCTCTGAAATTATGACACATTCAACAACCACAAGCACAACACAACATTTTCACTTTAACACTGCTGTTAGTGTAAACCACATGGCCTCAAATGACATAAAGGATGGTAAATTACAGTCATTTTCTATGAAGTCAAAGGATTTATGGGAAAAACATTAGCCTTCTACAAAGAGAAAATTAAGCTGTGTGTGAAAGCTGGAAAATGGCATTCTTGTTCCCCCTCACTCACACACAAGGCTGTAGGATTTTTTTAATGCACCCTTTTGCCAAATCTACATTGGTGCACACTATTACCCAATGACCCAGCCTGATCTATGAAGAATTTGTAACTATTTATACTTTAGGATTTATTCTAAAATGGATGTATTGACATTGTCATAACACATAAAAGTATGTACAGCTTTAGAAATGCAAAAGTATTGATTCTCCCTATTAGACTTTTGCCTAATAAACTGATTATTAATAGTTAGTAAAGTATTGGCATATAAGGCATTAATATGTGCTTTATATGTAGGCCACTAATAAACAGCCAATATGCTGGTAATATGCATGCTAATAAGCAACTAGTTAATAGTGAGAATTGGTTCCTTAACTAAAGTGTTACCAGTTTTTTTGTCATTTTAATTAGCTAAGTGTCTAGATAGCGCGGTGAATGTTTATTTGGTTACCGAATGGGATGCTATTCTATTTAAAACCTGTTGGAAATTGATTAAATATCTTATGGCTTTAATAAGATTTCCCCATTAAAATAGTCAAGAATTAACTCCTGAATGGGCCGTCCTCCATGATTCCTGTACTTTTTGACAACTAAGCACTTGAACACGACAAACTCATAATTACAACTTTACAAGTTGTAAATATGTTTAATATGTTTATGTATTTGTATGTTATGGTGTCACTACTTTTCATTGTCTATGCAAACACAAATATGTGCTAAAACCACAGTTTGACCTATGATTACACCACATTTTGGAAAGGGTGTATATTTCTACCAAGAAATTGTGATGTTCAATTCTATTTGGTGTAGTTTGTTATATTTACCGTATGTTTATGTTATGGTGCATTACAAGTCCAGTTGCCTTTATTCAGATTGTTGACTGTTCAGTTGTTTGACTTATTGGGCAGCAAATCAGTTGCCTTCAGTTTCAGCCAATGTCTTGACATTTCTTGAATGGCGAGGTTCGTGTAAGCTTTATGAGTAATAGCATGAAAATGGCAGGCAAATTAAAAGATTCTCTCACTGGTTTATGACAACTATTACAGCAGAGTTAGTCTCAGTTTTATGTGCATTATCTCAGGGCTTGGCTGAAACTATAACTTTTATGCATTCATAAAGAGTAAATTGACAGCGATGAATCAGCTATGACCAGGCAAGCCCTTATACCTTTCCGTCATCTTTATCGAAAGAGAGAAACGGGAATGCTGGAGCTTTTTTTAGTGCTTTTTGAGGTGTTTTATGTTTTTAACTTAGTCATGCCCTTAAACTCTCTTGTGTCAAAGTTGCCAGAAATGACATTTGCGACTCTGTAAATGAGTATGTACTTCATATTAAATCATTATGAGCAATCAAATGCACGATACCAGAAAGGTTAATCAGCATTTGGACAGAAGGCCAATTTTAGATGCTAATTGTCCCCTAGAATGTCTTTAAAATGGGATCTATTGCCAGCTAAAAGAAAATATCTAGTGGAGGAATCTACGCCACACCAATCATCACCACAGGAGCCCAATTTACAATCTCTTTGAACCAGCAAGAAGCAATAATGAGACATCTGATAGCGTCCCAGAATAAACTGGAGAATGTGGCCTGTCTAGTTTGTGGCACAGGCTATTACGGAGAAGCATTGAAGAGATGTGCAGTCTCACTGGCCTGATGTGACAGCTTGATTTCCTGGCCTCCTGGTGGGACATCAGAAGAGGTGACATGAACGGCCTGTTAATTTGGCCATGTCACAGTATATAGCAGCGTCCTTAGGTAAAGGATACTTTCGGATGGTTTAGGCTGAGGGAATAGAGCTTGTCTCAGCCCGGAACCACCTGTCCAGTGTGACAGAGAGGGGCAGTCTCACACTTTATTGTGTAGGTCGCTGAGCTCAGGCCTCACACACACACATACACACACACACACACACACACACACAAACGGCCCGTCACTGTGCGGTGACAGGCGTGGATGGAATGGGGCGGTGGTAGCTTCTCTTGTTTGCCCTTGATGAGCATGTCATTAATGGAAATAGGAGAAACGGTGGGCCATATCAGTATTCAAATAGCCTGCCATCTTCTTCTGTTCATCGCCTGCTGACTCCTAAACATTCGGCTCCCTGCTAACTCTTTCCGTGCCTCTTTCCATTCCTTTTTCCTATCAAACTAGCCCCGAACTTCAAGGTGGACTGGAGAAAATGACCTGTAGGAATATTTATTATAAAGTTTTTCTTCAACTAGGCTCTTTTGGCCCTGTGGACTCTTTGTGGAAAATAAACTCTCTTAAAACACACTTTTTACACTTACACTCAGTTCTATATTTAATTAATCTACTAAGAATGTCCAACAGTGAATGAATTCTGTCACTTTTGTCTCTTTTTATTGGAACATCATGAACCTTACCACCACAGTCCCATTTCCACCAAATCTTATATATTTAACATTTTGTAATGGAAATGACAGCAGTGCAAACGGAATTTAAACACATTTGGAAAGAAATAACTAATATCCTTTGTCTGAGCTAAGGCTAATTTTATACCAATTTATGTATCCTAAATACACACAATAATAATAATTATTATTTTTTTTAACTTCCTGCAAATTGATGTAAAAATATTTAGGTTACAAGTGATATTTACATTTCACATTTGTAAATATATTTAAATTAATATATTTTACTGATTTCATTTCATATTATACAAAACCATCTTTTCCTTTCGGTTTATTCTACATTTATCACCAATAGGACAAGGACACAAACGTTTTGGCTCAAAGGCCTTCCTCAGTGTGTTGATGACTGATTTCATTTCAGACATGATGCATGTTCCTCCTCTTGATTAATAAATACACAGTTTTGAGGGGAAAAAACTATTATTATAGGTCATTTTTTTAATTGTTATGAAATATAAATACAAATAACTTGACTTAGTTTGAGGACAGTTGCAATTTGTGTAACTGCTACAAATATTGAATTAACTGAATAGAAATATTGCATTAATACTGAATTATAAATATTGAAACTGAATATTTATTTAATTGTTTTGATTAGGCTATACATTTTTAATGAACAAAAAATATGATGACTTAAAGGCAGTATAAGTACACAAATTAAAAATAATTTTCTTTTTTTTATTTGATGTGGAAATGATGATACATTTAATCATCATTAGTAAATTTGAGGACTGCTGTGTCATTTGTGCAAACATTGCTATAAAATATTGAACATTAAAATACAGATATAATGTATATCGAAACAGTATTGAATATGTCATTCAGTAGCATTATTTTAAAAATGTATTTTTCATGATGAATCTTCATATTTTAAGATGGGTGTGGGACAAGGGTAGAACCATCTTTAAACGTAAAAAATATTTAAATATACGAAAAATGTAAATAAAAAACAAATAACAACTCCTGTGACATCAGTAACGTAATAAAGCTTTTTGTACAATCATGATAAGTCATTTCCTGTGACTAAGTTTGATCACAACAATCCTGTGCGATGGCCTTGCTGCTTTCCTCTTTAATGGAGTCCATTCTGCACTATAGATAAACACCCACTCTACCTCACTTTTGGTGGTATGGACCACTTCAGCAAGGAGTCTGTCAAGTAGTTAGAGGCTTAATTGGGCTGATCTGTGTTCAGTTCGTTAGAGTAATTTATCAGAAAACTGGCTGGGTGAATTGAAGACAGGGCAGACCCTAAACAGACATGTGTAGTGATGCACAGTCACAGAAAGTACAGAGCTACAGAGCCTCACAAGACCATCACAAGCGGCCATGGAAAAGAGTGGTTGCTTCCCCCCACCCCCCTTTATTGAAGTAAAGCTAAGAAATAATTGGTATATGACATGTAGCGAAAAGTACACAAGGCATCTCATTAACAGCTTCAGAAAACCTCCCATTTCAAGTCGGCTTATTGGCATCAGTGCATCCCTCTGCCTTTTCCACTGTGCATTACTGATGCTTTCTCTTGATCAGAGTGATGTTTGTTACATTTTGATCAAAAATAACCTTTATGTGCCAGTGACGCTGCTGGTGAATGCTGCTGTTTTGATAGGCTCCATTGAGCAGATCCTTGAGGCTCAACACAAACACTCAGCGGCAGGTGCACAGCTGTGACGTAATGAACGCTCGTGCCACTTTCTTTTTGCGGGCAGGATTTCTCTATATTCTGTAATTAAGGCTGAATGTACAATGCAGCACAGGGCCAATGCAGAAAGCACTGAAGAGGATGCCTTTTCATTTAAGTGCCTTCTTGAGTCTATCTGGGAGCTGAGGTTGCCAGTGTAGCCACATCTAATCATGAAAGAAAGCCTCCTCATTATTTCAAGTCATTCTGTAAAGGAGGGCGGCACTTAAAATCCCACCAAAGAAGTCCGGACCAGTGTAATTGTATTTCTTATTTGAATGAGGGTAAAAAATGGAAAGAAAAACATAAAGAAAAGTCAAAGGTTTTTCGTTTATCATTGGGCGCTCAGGTTGTCAAATAGGTTCCTGTATGAAAGAGAAGAAGAAAGCGCGCTGGTTTATTCAAAACATTCCCGCTGATAAATTGAAACAGGCTTTTAGGCTGGTTTTGTGAATCCCAGTTCAAACAAGAGCAAGAAATACACATCCTGCAATAATAAATGCCACAGTGTTAAGTGCCTCTCTCGTCTATGGCAGAGCGACTTCAAATGAGATCTGTGCTTAACACTTGCCTCGCTGCCTCCTCTAAGAATCACAAAGTTCATCTCTCGCTCTCTCTCTTGTGCTCTTTCTTTTTGTTGCTGTTAGATTTGTTTTGCTTTCAAGTTAATGATTTATTTACAACCAATTAGGAAGCCATTCAGGGCAGAATGTAACGTATGGGCAAAGAGGCCTGAGAATACATCAGCCATCAGCCCTTTTATTTACTTAAGAATTAATAATGATTGTAGCAAGACTTTTTCACTCATATAATATACCATTTTAAAATGACTCTATTCCTCATTTCACTAACCACACACAAAACCTTAAACTCCTGGTCTTTTTATGTCCTATTTTCACATTTAAGAGTGAGACAAATGCTTTCAGAAACTCACAATTAAGATTTGTCACTAGATCCACTAAACACTAAACAAAGCCATCAGACAAATGTATTTTTGGTGAATTGCTCTTATTTGAATCATTACCTTGTTGATACCTTGAGATTACATTTGCATTTTTGCTCTTGGCCTTGCTAAAATATCTGATACTTTGAGGTATATAGAAGCTGAAATCCCAAGGTGTCAATATGCCTGGTACATGTAATTTATTTCATCTCTAAGAAGCTCCAAGTGTGACTTAGAACAGTGTCCAAGCAAAATGTTAATAGAATAGGATGGTTCAACCAAAATGATTCATTAGGGTTGCATTTACCACTATAGATGCGCTTCACAACTATTGCAGATGTCTGTAACTAATATAATAGATTTGATTTACCTTTAAAAACATTCATACATCTTTTATTTCCTATCACTCCCTGAAGACTGCTTTATTTATTTATTTTTAAAATCTGTAACAAAATGGGGATTATTAAGCCTAAAAAATTAAATGATAATCTATTTTTTTTTTTTTAATAGAACCGTTAATTGACCTTTACTTATTGACCTTTATTAACCTTTATTGACTTCAGGAGGTAAAAAAAACAAAAAAACATAAGTTTTATTCGGAAGTCCAAACTGAGCAAAAATATGCAATTTGGTGCAGTTGCTGATTTTTATATTACCAGAAGCAATATAAAATTACATTACATTACATTAGCTTGTAATGTAAATCAACAAGACTACTTACAAAAAATGCATATTAATATAAGTAATCACGAAATATGCAAAGCAATGCAATATAATAATGATGACTGAGAGATGTACAAATAAACGTTCATCAAATCCTGATGCATCATATATGACACACACTTTTTTATTACAAAGCACTATTAACATTTTAGGGCTGTTAAAGAGGGCTATAATTAATTTAATATGTTTAATATAACCATTTTTATCATATTTGTAAAATTTTATATTATCATGGTTTCATTTCACTTTCTAAAACTAGACAGAAATCATGAAATTACTCACTTTTTTTTATTCGGACAGCACTAGTTTTTGTATTTATTTTAGCAATATATATATACACATTTATAAACATATGTGACCCTGGACCACAAAACCAGTCTTAAGTCGCTGGGGTTTATTTGTAGCAATAGCCAAAAATACATTGTATGGGTCAAAATTATCGATTTTTCTTTTATGCCAAAAATCATTAGGATATTAAGTAAAGATCATGTTCCATGAAGATATTTTGTAAATTTCTTACCGTAAATATATCAAAACTTAATTTTTGATTAGTAATATGCATTGCTAAGAACTTCATTTGGACAACTTTAAAGGTGATTTTCTCAATATTTAGATTTTTTTGCACCCTCAGATTCCAGATTTTCAAATAGTTGTATCTCGGCCAAATATTGTCCGATCCTAACAAACCATACATCAATGGAAAGCTTATTTATTCAGCTTTCAGATTATGTATAAATCTCAATTTCTTAAATTGGCACTTAAGACTGGTTTTGTGGTCCAGGTCTCACATATATACAATATATAAACATTTAAGATAAATACAAAAAAACCCCCAAAAAAACCTTTATTAGTTAAGGTGACAAGATGTGAGAACTGTGAGGAAAGTAACATGTAAGCAAAGTAATGTGAGCATTCTCCACTTTTTTATATTACAGTATATTATATTATAATTTTCTTTGCCTTTAATAAAGTGACATGTTGAAGTCAATTAATTTTAGAAACAACATGTTGTCTTTATAATATCACACTTAATACATACAGCTGCCTTTATATTTTAGGATGTAGGTCCCTCGAATTACATCTGCGGATCCTTGATAATGAAAAATCAACAACTTGTTGGCACAACTGTGTCCAGTTATATGGTCAACAAACAGATATTTTTGGTCTACATCCAGGCAAATCATTCAGTGTTGCTTTTGCAAATATGCCAATGTCAAAGATTTAAATCACAAATACAGGGGGGCAAATGTGGTTGTTCTCCTCCGATGGCGATCCTCAATCAATTAAGCGAGGCTGAGGAGGCTGGTGGCTGCGAGGGGCTATTTAAATTTAAATGTGTCTCATCTCCGAGCACCTAGTGGGGGCTACATCACTTTCGTTCCAAGGGGAAAAAGACATTAAAACCGTCTGTCCTTTTTTTCAGCAGTTTGTCCTCCAGAAGCTAATTCTTCAGCCACTAGTGCAGTCGAGAGCGTTCTCTCTGGGACATTGCAGTCAGTGCGCCTCTCAGAATTGATGTTTAGAAACTTTCCTTTGTTTACACCTCACTCCCCTGTGAGGCAGCGTAGAAAGGGCTCTAATTGAAAGTGACAGTTCTTTAATTGAGGAGGTCTTAAAGCAGCGCCTGCCTGATGAATAACGATTGTGGTTTCACCAAAATGCATGCTTAGACCGATAACATGGATTGTGTGGGTTCTGGAGAAGTCACTTTTATTTTATTTGCACTATTGACAGTGTGTGATTTAACTGACTAAAGGATTTGACTACCTCTTCTATGCAGCTGTTGCAGAAATCCGTTCCTCACGATCATTATATATTTAATTGTGTATCATAGACAACATTTCATGTGTTCATAAAAATGCATATATTTTATACATTTTATTTTACTAATACCAGTCCCCATTAATCTCGGTCTATCTTAGACATGATCACAAAGGTTTTGAGTCTGTGTTTAGTAAATCCTGACATTAACAATGACTGAATCTATCTGTTGTGATTATCAGAAAGCATGAAGTGATTAAGAGAAGGAACAGGGACCTGTGATTTGTGTGTGTAAGAAGCCTTTGCTATTTATCGGCATGCGTGGCACTGCTTAGCGGACCTTCAAATTGAAATACAGCAGAGTTTATTCTTCTGATTAGACTTTCTATTGCCAAGCACTGGGACTTCATCTCCAGAAACATGAAACTGTGTCCGATTTAATGTGCAAATAAGGACAGCAACTGGAGTCCAATCAAGTTCCTGTCATACTAGTGTAAAACAGTTGCTTTCAACAACTAGCTAACCAAAATAAATATTTTTAAAAAAAGAAAGAAAGAAAGATTTTAGACATTATGTTGTTTTTAGATAATATGAGTAGTATATAAAACATGCATTATGTATGAATCATAAATAATGGATGTAATTAATCAATTAGATCTGAAATTACATTGTGATCATTTGTGCTATAAAAGACACCTGTGTTAAGATACTTTAATTGTTTTGAAATTATAGTTGTGTTATCAGTGCAAAATCTCATTCTTACGATCTGCTTAGGAAGGTTTGGTTTTAGGATTCTTGATATTTAGGTTTCTAAAAATCATTAGTTTTTTTACAAATCAAACGGTACACATTCAAACAAAATCAGCAGCTTGTAAAATAGTAATGTTTTCTCATTAAATCAGAATGGTCCCTTCAGTGCAGCTCAAATGAAAAAGTCACCTTGTCTGAATCAAAAGAGAAATATGTATAAATCAAAGATTATGGATTCTATTCTGGCCAGAGGTGACAGTTTAAAGTTAGATAAAATCTTAATGATGGATTTTTGTCCTACAAACAGCCGCTTTTCAATTCACAAGAAGTTAGGCTAATTGACGGACTGGATGTTTTTATCAGCTGTTTTGACTCTCGTTCTGACGGCACCCATTCACTGAAGAGGATCCATCGATGAGCAAATGATGTAATGCCAAATCTGTTCAGATAAAGAAACGAACTCATCTACATATAATCGGATGACCTGAGGTGAGTAAATTTTCATTTTCGTTTAGTCTGTGTTGTTTGAATTTAAACACAAATAAATGTTTTTTTTGTTTAGTTTTTTTTTCAGATATGATGTTGAAATCCTTGTGGGAATTTCAGAAATATATATTAGAAAATAAAGGTATCAAGCTTGAACAAATTTATAAACACCTAGCTTATTACACTTAATGTATCATGTAATGGACAACAGCCTAATCAACCAAAGTAGCATAACCCATATTAAACAACATTATTTTAAATATTGCAATGGTTAATAATATTTGACAAATGTTTGTACATTGTAAATGTCAATCGTACTTTTCCAAATATTAAAATTATAAATACATAAATATTTAAAATATAACCATGTGTAGGCCTACTACAATATAAAGTACATTAAAAACCTACTAAAAGTGTAATCATTTTGTTCTTACACAAAGTACACATAAAATATATTTTAAGTAAGGGTAACATAAGTATGTTTTCTGTAAATACACTAAAACGTCACTAAAAGTATGCTTGTGTTTAGTATATTCCTTAAAAGTGTAACTAACAATATATTTATTAACATAGTATTTCTACTATACTTTTTAAAAATATAGTAATAGTGTGCTTGTGTTTATTCCTTAAAAGTATAACTAAGCATATATTTAATACTTCTAGTATAATTTTTACAAATATATTAAAATGCAATTCAATATATTTTTAATGCACTTCAAATAAGCATGTTGGGAATACAGATGTATTATAAACATACTACTTGAATGTCAAGTATATTTTTAATACATTTAATACTACGTCTTTTTCACCTGTGTTAGTTCACCCCAAAATGAAAATTCTGTCATTAATTACTCACCCTCATGTCATTCCAAACCTGTAATGCCTGGCTCACACTACAGGATTTTTTGCCCGATTTAGCCCCGATTTCCCCCTCCCGAGAATCGGAGGGGAAATCTTGTCGAACACCTCGATCGATCCCGATGTTCGGCGCGGATTATCTGGTAATGTGAGGCGTTCACCAATAGAACTTTGCACCTCCCGATCTTCTAGCAGACAAATCGGGGGCCGCCCCGATCATATCAAACATGTTTGATATTTAGGATTTAAATCGGGATGATGACGGCTATATGATTACATCAGTACTTTAACAGCCAATGCGCGACCGCATAACAGCTGCTGTACGGCTCCGTTGAATGAGTAGAGACGGAGGAAACTGCTTCTTGAAGTTTTGTAGTAACACGATTGTCTGTATAATGTGTCGAACACGTATCGCAACCGATAAGGAGAAAGAGATGCACTGGGGTGAAATCGCCTCAGTTTTGAACATACCAGGTGAGTGAAAGCTGCTAGCAGGCTAGCTAACATATGTAAACATTGCTGACGAGCTGCTGCGTGAGATCACGTGAGGCGCTCCCTCTGGCATGATAATCTAAATAATATCTTGTAGTGTGTGATGTACCACGAATTTCAAATTTTGTAGTGTGTGCATGTTTAAGATTTGAGGGAAGATAATCTGCAAAGATTCTCCTTATGTGTGTGCTGCAACCAAATTTCATAATTGGTTAGGATTTAAAAAATCCTGTAGTGTGAGCCAGGCATAAGACCTTCGTTCATCTTCGGAACACTAATGAAGATATTTTTGTTGAAATTGGAGAGCTATCTGACCCTCCATAGACAGCAACGCAACTGAAATGTTCCCAGGTCCAGAAACATAGTAAATACATCAGTAAAACAGTCCATGTGACATCGGTGGCTCAACTACGAGAATACTTTTTTTGCGCAAAGAAAACAAAAATAACAATTTGCTCAACCATTCTTCTCCCCCGAGTTACGTCATCCGCCATTTTAGAGAGTATCACAATGCATATCACTTTCGCCTAAGTGTAAACAACGCTTATTACGCAGCTTTCGTTCATGTGCGTGCTTTCCCCCGAATGTAAAGAACACTGATTACGTCAAATACTGTACGTTCTTGAGTACTCTCCAAAATGGGCGGAAGACATAACTCGGGGGAAAATAATGGTTGAGTAAATTGTTATTTTTGTTTTCTTTGCGCAAAAAAAAGTATTCTCGTAGCATCACAAAACGGAAGTTGAGCCACTGATGTCACATGGACTGTTTTACCGATGTATTTACTACTTTTCTGGACCAGGGAACATTTCAGTTGCGTTGCTGTCTATGGAGGGACAGATAGCTCTCCGATTTTATAAAAAAATATCTTAATTTGCGTTCTGAAGATGAACGAAGGTCTTATGGGTTTGGAACGACATGAGGGTGAGTAATTAATGACAGAATTTTCATTCTGGAGTGAACTAACCCTTTAACTATAAAACTTGTGCAGTTATGCTAAATCAGAAGGGAAACTTTGTTGTCAGTTGACAGCAATATTACCCCAACAAGCCGATGTAAACATCTTAATTGCATTGTCTGTAAATTTGCAACAAACAAATGTACAGAGGTCTTACTTTTTATTAGTGGCCTACTGAACATTCTCAAAACAACCTAAAAGAGGATGTTGAAAAGGGCTTATTCAAAATTTACTCCAAACGGTACCATAGTATAACCGGGTATCTGCAGGATTTTTTAAATCAAATTTAAGACATTTAAAGACCTTTTTAGGACCTTAACTTAACATTTCAGTCTTTAAACGATTTTTAAGAAAATCTAATTTTTTATTAAATAATTATTTTACTCTTAGTCTTAATTGTTTAGATTTTTATAATGTATTAGCTTCTTGTCCATCCACTGGTTCACATTTAAAAATATGTAGCAAAAACAGCAAGGGCTTATTGAAAAAGCAAAGTCGTTCTCTGCCAGCAGGTTTCACTTTCGGAGTGGCAGAATATAGCAGTTTCCCCGGTAACAGCAGTACACAAAGCCGCAGCGCTCATATTTATTCAGTGAAATCACAGCCTTTTGTAGTTTAATTGACATATTAATCTACATAGCAATTCTTGCAGTGGAGTGATGGCGACTTAAATAAAAATACAGATTTCCAAACAATCCAAACATATGGGTATCGCTTGAACTCAGTAAAAAGATAGGCTAATCTGTTTACCATCTTGACTGGAAAATACTGTTTTCATGGCCAGTTTTTCATTTTTTATTTGCTAATGTTAGTAAATGTTTACGTTAGAGTGCACGTCCTGTAAAAACTAGCGACCTCTCCTGTTTGGAGACAGTATTAACATCATAAACTGAAAGCAATCTTAACGTGACTTACTTTTCAAATGTTTTAAAATTGATCATTCGAGTCTAATATAATCCAGCGGGCCGTACTAAAAGACACTGCGGGCTGTATACGGGCCGCCAGTTGCCCATCCCTGACCTATTATGGGGACCAAATGTCCCCACAAGTAGGCCTAGTAAGACCAGTAAATTCTAACCTTATGGGAATATTTTTTAGGTCCCCATGATGAAACAAGCTTATAAATCATACAGAATGATTGAAAATGTAAAATGCAGAAAGTTGCGAGTGATGCGTATGGAGTAGGGTTATAGAATATTGTTATTTTTACTGTTATGTTTAAATTTGTACTGTTTGCCATATATTTTATAGTGTTAAATATTTTGTTTAACTGAATCTGAATTAAATAAAGCAAATAAATAAATTTATTTTTAAACAGTATTTATTTAAAACTGTAATTTTGTAATTTATTAGCCTACATTTGCAATAAATGGTTAGCAAGCTTTACAGCATTAAGAATGGGTGTCTCAACTGTACCATGGTATTGTTTCAACTGTACACCATATGGGTACAGTTGAGACAAAAATGCACCTCATGTTTATGAGCTAATTGTGGAAAATATAAACTACTTATGGCTATTTTCAATTTATGATATTTTAGTACACAAGCAAAAGAAATATCATGTGAAAAATCACTTAATTTCAGCATCTAGTTTTTGTGTAGTGATGAAAAAGCAGAGAGTGTCTATTCAGTCTACCCTACACTTCAAAAAATGCTGTGTTGTTTTGAGTCACTATTAACTGAATAAGTCATTTCATGATTGCTGTTTTAAAGAATGAATAAGAGTAGAGAACACTTTTGTCAAAATCTGCCTTTGACCAAAGTCTTTCTTTATGTTTTGCTGCTCTGAATAGTTTTCAAATAACCATGAAAATGTCCCTCTAAACCTTTCATCTGAAAACCAAGAATTAAATTAAATCCACCCAACAGAATATGCAAGTCCTATTATTACAGTTTAAGCTAATGCTAAGCACACTTTGTGTTGTATTTAAATATTTGGTCCCACTTTATATTAGGTGGCCTTAACTAATATGTACTTCTATTTAAATTAATCATTTGGTACAATGCACTTATTGTGTACATACAAGTTTTTACATTGTACTTATATTTTTAAAAATACCTATATGTAATTACATTTGTAATTAATTTATGTAATTACATTTATAATTACACTGTTGACCCACCCTTAAACCTTAACCCACCCTTAAACCTACCCATACCACCAAACCTGTCCCTAACCTTACCCGTATCCCACCTCAATAGCAGCAGAAGTGTTTTGCAATACAATATGAACACAATAAGTATATTGTACTTATTTTTTGATGTAAGTACATAGTAGTTAAGGCCACCTAATATAAAGTGTGACCAAATATTTTATTATATTTTTGTTTTCTGTCGATTTCTAGTGTTTTTGAGCAAACTGTGTCTCCTTATGTGGATTATTCATATGTGGCTGAGACATGCATACTCTCTGAGGGATTTTTCCAGCATGTATGCATGTTCTGATGTGAGAGCTGTTTCTTCAGGGGTTTGCTGTCCTAACACATTTAAGTCCGGCCATCAGCCAAGATGAAACACCTGCTGCTGGGGAGAAACAAAGCGCACTAATCCAATATGTATTTCAGACATGTTAAACATCATCAGCTCCCCAGAGATCGGCCACTGCTTTGGCTATTGGAGAGAATTTTAAAGCAAATTGTTCTAATTTATGTAGGGACAATAAATCAAAATTAGGGTGAGGACAGTGTAATGCACTTCACTGTAAAATGACAAAATGCAGTAGGGGCTGGTACCATGCCCGTATATGTTTGTCTGGGGGTTCTCTTTCTACGTTACACCTGATTGTAAGTTTATGTGAAACTGTGAGAATGGAATGATATCATTGTATAAAGTGCAGGGTATAAATACTGCTGCAGCCTATAAGGATTTACTATTTGATGGACAGTGGTTTCAATGCTTCATAAAATTTAATGCACTGAAATATGTGCACGTTTGCATTTTAATGTCCATGAATTGGCCTTCCACTTATATCATAGGTCACTTAAACTGTGTTTTGAATCATGTATGAGAGGAAAAGGTAAAGTATTTTTATTACTTCCAGTGAAATCTCAAAAGTCTCTTTTAGGAAAAAGGATTTGGTTGTGATTGAACAAAACAGTTGCTCTCTAGGTTTTAAACTAAAATTGTAGATGACTTTAGGTTGGATCTGTTAAATTAATTAACTGGACATGAATGGATTTTAATAAAATTTTCACATACTGAGATTACAAAAAACTGTCGCGTATGTTTAAAATAGCATTTTATTGATGATTTGTTATAAAATGCTCAAAAGGAATGAGAATTAAACAAAATAATTTAATGTTTCTTTTATAGTATTTTGTGGTTACACTTTATTTTAAGGTGTCCTTATTACAGTGTAATTACACATTTAAGCACTGAGTAATATTAATTAACTACATGCACTTACAATGGTTAGGGTTAGGATTAGGGTTTGTCTTAGGGTTACATGTATGTAATTATACATAATTTATTTTTATTACAATAGTAAGTACATGTAACTTGTATCAAGGACATCTTAAAATAAAGTGTTACCCATTTTGTTTTGTTTTTTAAGAAAGGACATAAATGGGTACATGATAATCCTTTTAGGGTAGACAATCCATGACTATTTACTATCCATGTCAAAGCTGAACAGGTATTGAATAACAGCACTGAATAACACATCCCGATCATGTACAACCCGAGTTACGGAAATGTTGGGACATTTTTTAAATTTGAATAAAATGAAAACTAAAAGACTTTCATATCACATGAGCCAATATTTTATTCTCAATAGAACATAGAGAACATAACAAATGTTTAAATGGAGAAATTTTACACTTTTATCCACTAAATGAGATAATTTCAAATTTGATGCCTGCTACAGGTCTCAAAAAAGTTGGCTTGGGGGCAACAAAGGGCTGAAAAAGCAAGAAATGTTGCAAATATTCAACTCTGAGAACATCTAGCAACTAATTAAGTTAACTGACATCAGGTCTGTAACATGATTAGCAACAAAAGGGATGTCTTATGGCGCTTTTCCACTGCATGGTACGGCACGGTACGGTTCAGTATGGCTCACTTTTGGGGGGTTTTCCACTGGGTACAGTACTTGGTACTTTTCTTAGTACCACCTCGGCCGAGGTTCCAAGCGAACTGTACCGTAACCAAAACGTGATGTGAAAACTCTGCTGATCAATGATTGGCGGAGAAAATCGTCACTGCCTGCATCATTGAACTTGCGGCACGAGACACAACAGACCCGCTAGATTTAAATCAGCACAGCCAGCGAAAGATCGAACGCAACTGTTTTGAATGAGCGCACCGTTTCGTTGTCTGTTGAGGAAGTACAGACTGTCCTCTCGCTGATAGCCAACGAGCGGATCCAGCAAGAGCGTGATGGAGCGACGCAGAATTAAAACGGTTTTCAGGAGTCACGGCAGTAGAGGCGGTGCGACTATAACGACACATGAACAATCCCGCCCACTCTAAAGCGGTACTAAACTGCAGTGGAAATGCGAACCGAGCCGAACTGAGCCGTGCCGAACCGTACCACGCAATGGAAAAGCGCCATTAGAGAGGCAGAGTCTCTCAGAAGTAAAGATGGGCAGAGGCTCTCTAATCTGTGAAAGAGTGCGTAAAAAGATTGTGGAATACTTCAAAAACAATGTTCCTCAACTTCAAATTGCAAAGGCTTTGTAAATCTCATCATCTACAGTGCATAACAGAAACTGGAGAAATCTCTGTGCGTAAGGGACAAGGCCCGAAGACCTTTGTTGGATGCCCGTGGTCTTCAGGCCCTCAGACGACACTGCATCACTCATCGGTATGATTCTGTCATTGACATTACTAAATGGGCCCAGGAATACTTCCAGAAACCACTGTCAGTAAACACAATCCGCCGTGCCATCTGCAGATACCAACTAAAGCTCTATCATGCAAAAAGGAAGCCATATGTGAACATGGTCCAGAAGCGCCGTCGTGTCCTGTGGGCCAATTCTCATTTAAAATGGACTGTTTCAAAGTGGAAAAGTGTTCTATGTTTGACATTCTTGTTGGAAATCACAGATGCCGTGTCCTCCAGGCTAAAGAGGAGGGAGAACTTCCAGCATGTCATCAGTGTTCAGTTCAAAAGCCAGCATCTCTGATGGTATGGGGGTGCATAAGTGCATACAGTATGGGCAGCTTGCATGTTTTGGAAGGCACTATGAATGCTGAAAGGTATATAAAGGTTTTAGGTCAACATATGCTTCCCTCCAGACGACGTGTGTCTCAGCAGGACAATGCAAAACCACATACTGCAGCTATTACAACAGCATGGCTTCGGAGTAGAAGAGTCCGGGTGCTGAATTGGCCTGCCTGCAGTCCAGATCTTTCACCTATAGAGAACATTTGGTGCATCATTAAACGAAAAATATGTCAAAGACGACCACAAACTCTTCAGCAGCTGGAAACCTACATCAGGCAAGAATGGGACCAAATTCCCACATCAAAACTCCAGAAACTCATACCCTTGATGCCCAGACGTCTTTAAACCGTTTTGAAAAGAAGAGGAGATGCTATACCATGGTAAACATGCCCCCGTCCCAACTATTTTGAGACCTGTAGAAGGCATCAAATTTGAAATGAGCTCATTTTGTGCTTAAAATTGTAAAATTTCTCAGTTTAAACATATGTTATCTATGTTCTATTGTGAATAAAATATTGGCTCATGTGATTTGAATTTTTTTTCATTTTTTTTTTCATTTTATTCAAATTTAAAAACATCCCAACGTTTTCATAATTCGGGATTTAGATAGACAAAATAGTGAGAATATTTTGATTACACAAGTCAGTCTCATAAAACTCACAAAGAACCACAGAAAAAGGGTTTCCAAAGACTGATACCAGACAATTAAAAGCCTTTTGAAAAGTGCCATGTCCAGGCTTCTTATCCAAAGATACATCCTTTTACTTGTGCCCCAAAACTGGGTGTAAAATGGCCCTCATCTTTGGAAGTCTTTGGTGATGATGATGTCTGTGAAGGGGCAGATGCTGATGGGACATTGATGGATGTCTGGAGCAGAGCTGTCATTCAACTGGAACTGAAGCCTTTGGTCAGTCATGCAGTTCCCTGATACTGATTCTCTCTCTCTACTCTACACACATGCCTTTACACTTACTTAAAAGTATTGTTACACTAACATGCTATAATGTATATGTGTGTGCTATAAAATGTGTGTGTATGGACAAAATAATGTGAACTAGGCAATATTTCTTTATTTTACCACCATTTTCCTTTAATATAGCGTTCAACCTTCTTAGACTATAGATTTATGTAGATTCACATCACCTTTTGAATACTCTCTTGTTGAATGTGGTCTATCAGAACATCTTCCAGTGTTTCAGAGATGTCACTCTTCTCTCTAAAAATATCCAAAGTGTATTGATAATATTCAAGTCAGGTGATTTGACTGGCCGAGACAGATGTTCATATTGATCATATTGGTGCTCCAACTATCAAGGTTTTATGATCATAACACTATCATTTTTTGCATTAGTGTCTGTGATTAAATATTTAAAATTTGCAGCATTTTCATGGATGTTGATAAGAATATTTCTGGACAGACAGAGATAGATAGATAGATAGATAGATAGATAGATAGATTTACTTTTGGCTTTTTTATTGTATATAAATTAAATCTTACATTGAGCAATAATTATGATTTACAATGCATATTCTATAAAATAAGGAATAATTCCAACTTTTTGTTTTTGAATGCATTGTATAGTTTTGTATTAAGGCAGTTTTTCATTAGAAGGCACAATTAGTGATAAACTAGCCATAGCGGCCCGACTCATTAGATGCTGAAGCTTTATTTAAAATTTGAGCAGTGCCTTGTTTCCACTCTATTCTCCACCATATGTATGCATTAATTAGAGAACTGTGGAGGAGGAGTGGATTGCTGTGTGTGTGTTTATGTGTGAGCATGAATGTGTGTGTGTGTGTGTGAGAGAGCTAGGCAGTGTGTATGATGTTTCGTGTTTCGCTTCAGTTCTACCCCCTATAACTGAGGATCTAATCAATCTGCTGGCTATTAAGTTTCTTAATTGATAATGCATACAAATTAAGCTGAGTGCTGTTACTTTGGAGACTTCGAGCAGGTGATTTTAGGCACCGGTCCAAATGGACTTTTAAAGCAGTTAGCGTAAGACTGAATCTATCTGTCTCAAGATGAAACTATACCACTGAGCTGAAGCTAAGGACAGAATCTTCTCAGGTTTTCAGTTTTCATGATTCGATTCACTTAGGCTACACAACACCAAACACATCTGGATGAATCCAATGGTTTTAGAGCATCATGTGAATTGCAAAGCAAAAAAATAAACCTGTTTACCATTAAAGTTGCAATGTAAGGAAGTAGCACCTGATCATTTCTTCCATATTGTGACGTGCATCAGAGTGAAACAGATTATCAAAAAAGAGGAATAAAAGTAGGGTGTTGACTTGGTTCTATCAGTCGGTTGTTTGATGGAATGAAGGCAGATTAGAGTGTAAGGTTGCAGTCCATTGTAAGAAAGGGGCAGTTTACGCAAACAAAATAATTGGATAAGTCTGGCATATTGTACGTCACCAGAGAGAAGTCTGATGAAGATGGAGATTTTTTTTTAATGCATATGCATGGATGAATAGCTCACAATAGGATTAACAACTTGAGTTTAAAAATATAGATACATATAATTAAATGAAATGATAATCAAATCATCAAAGTGAGGAGGATTCCGAATATTATTTGTCTTGTGTACATTACACTGATAAACATCTAAATCATTTTGCACATGATGTTGTTCATAAAGTATGTACATACAGTATAATCAACACTTTACTATCACATCTCCTGCTCAGAATCCATCAAAACTGTCTCTTCATGCAAATTAGACAAAATAAACATTAACAACTCACAACCACCAAACATAAATTAGGCAGACAAACCTGGAATGACAGTTACCATCAGCATGATGAGTCATAAAGACAAAATAATGATCCAAATATTCACCCATCTTTATGGCTGATCTGAGGAAAAAACATTCCATTAATCTAACACTTCATTAGGAACACACTTATTTAGAATGCTAAATAGTTTTGGCATTGGAAAACGTGGTCAAAGAATTCACAATTCACTATGGAACAATAGAACTACTTGGGAGTTAAATCTGACGTGATCATATGTTCAATCATGAAAGTACTTTGCACAGGTTATCCCTGCATTAATGTTTTTAATATCACAGTCTAATGTTAAATGTCATTGGAGAAATGTCTGCTTCTTGTGTAATGTGTCTGTTAGCAGAATTGTGTCTTCATGATTCCTCAATGTCATTTAGATGTTGATATGTTCCTCATTTCAGAAGCAGAGGTTTGACATGATGGAGACACTTGTTGGATGATTTCTGAGTGCTGGTCTGCCTTTTGGTCTTCATCCCCCTGAGACAAACGGACCTACAGGCATGCCAAACTCATTCTCTGATCAACACAATCTGATTTGGTCAATTTTGCCACATAGGACACATTCTCTATTACAGAGATAAATAGCTTTGGGCCAACTGTCGACCAAAACTTGTAAGCTAATAAATTATTCCAATTTCTCCCAATAGATTTCTCCAGAGACAGCCAAGGGAAATACACTTTTTGATTAGTGAAGTTATGTGTGCGTGCGTGCGTGCGTGCGTGCGTGCGTGTGTGCGTGTGGATGTGTGCGTGCGTGTGCGTGTGTGTTTGTGTGTTTGTGTCTGCGACACACAGATATGTCATCTCTGATTAGGACCAGAGCTTCTCAGGTGGATGTTGCCTGAAGTGCTGTCATTTTGTAATGAACAGACAGAGGTTGGAATATGGTGAATATGGTAATATCTGGATATGGTGAGAAAATCTTCATACTATATTCTACATGGGCATGACGACATTTGGATGAATATTAATGCCCACTGTAATTAAGTATGCTACACTCAGCTTGGATAACAAAAAAAAACATAATTATATCCATAATACAGCAGTGTTTTGTCTTTAAGCAAGACCAATATTTGTGTTGAAATGTTAAATCATTGCAACATCATTGTCGCATCAGTTATGATATCCCTAATCCTAATGGCTCTAGAGTTGCATTTACAATTATCTCTATGTCCTTGCCAGACATTTTCTTAATAAGGTGCATGCATTTTGTAAGTGGCAATTACCTTACAGTTCATCCATTCATAGTTCATTAATAGTTCATCCAAAAATGAAAATTTGCTGAACAGTTACTCACTCTCAGGCCATCCAAAATGAAGATGAATTTGTTTCTTTATCAGAACAGATTGGGAGAAATTTAGCATTACACCACTTTCTCAGCAGTGAATCCTCTTCAGTAAATGGGTGCCATCAGAATGAGTCCAAACAGCTGATAAAAAAATTTACAATAGTTAAGTAATCCACTTGACTCCAGTTCATCAGTCAACAGTCTTCTGAAGTGAAAAACTGTTTGTATGAAACAAATCCATTGTTAAGACATTTTACCCTTATGAAAATTAACCATGGTTTTACTACAAATAAAAAAAACATGGTTATTATAGTTAAACCACGGTAACCACTAATTAACCATGGTTTTGCTACACTAACCATAGTTTAACCATGGTATTTGTAGTAAAACTAAGATTATACAAATGGTAATAAATTCTCCAAAAAAAAAAAAAAATTTTTTAAAAAAATAGTTTTACTATAATCAAACCACGGTTAATTTTCATAAGGATAGGTTTAAACCATTGCTTTCAGCCAAAATACAAGAAGTCTTCTATGCTTCCTCTTGTGAAAAAGTCCATATCCTGTTATCTTCTCACATAAATATCCACTGACATATTTGTGTACAACTGTTTCACTGTGCTCGATAGGTACATATTGCTCTCCAGATTCAGATGAGACTATTTTTCAACAATAACAAAATTGGCCTGTTGCACATGTAATGCATCCTCCTGCTGGTGGTGTTAACTCACGAACTGACTTGAATTATAATGGCTTAACCATTACATTTAATAACAATATTTCCATATAAACACAGCGGTTACACTGAGCATGAACACACAGATCATTTATCAACCGCTCGGTGCCCTAAATTATTACGTCTCCAAACTTTTGAGCAAGGTCAAGGAAATTCAAATTGTAAATTGAACTTTAAAGGGTCAGCGATTTTTACTTTCCCTATTCATCTTCTCTCACCTTCTAACTTTGAGCCCAGGAGTGCATGATAATTGCATTTCAGTGGGTGGCAGAGTTTCATTATGTCTTCCTATCTTCTGCTCGCATGTGTAATTTAGTCAGGTCTTCCGAGAACTAAGTAAAGGCAAGACTGCTTTAAAGAGAAGTTGTTACGTTTTGCAAATGAGCTCTATTTGGTGATAGTGATGTTTCCTTCTGCGTAGCCAATTTAAGCACAAAATATGATTTTCACTTCACATAAACTGAATGGCAGATCTCAATAAGGTTGTTAGTCTCTGATGTTCAACGGACACTCCAGACAAAGCATTTAATAACACAGACACTGCCATTCTGAGCCAATGAAAAACCTTATTTGTCTTCCCACTTCAGAAAAACTCCACCACCTCTAGCAGCATAATACAGCAAGTGGATGTGTTTGCAAAGATATACATGCGAGCTTGCGCGTGTGTGTGCGCCTGTGTGCAAAGAGCAAAGCAACCAGCTGGGTTGTAGGGGTAATAAAGAAGGAGAATCAATAGGGCATGCAATGGAGCCAAGGTGCTGCCATTTATCATGGCGCTTCTCTGACTCCAATCATTCATCAAGCTCAATGAGGCAGCAAATAGGAAAATGACTATTTGTATCAAACACATCTGCACTCATCCACTGAGGTATTTTATTCCCATTAACTTCCAAAGTAAAATACCCACTTTTTCAGCTGCTGTGTACCTGCGTGTACAGCCGTGCATGTGTGTGTGTATGTGTTTTTATATTTGTGCAGTTAGTAGTAAGACAGCTTACATTGTGGGAATATTTAGAGCTGCATTCCTTTGCACATGCATCTGTCAAAGCGTCACTTATCAACCCATCCACCTCCCCAATCTGACCATATGCAATTATATATTTTCTGTCCCTAACAGCATTTTTAACTCACGCATTAACGGGTTACATTTTTCTATTGCTACGCGTCTCTCTCCTTCTCCAGCAATGGATGTCCCGAGAATCAAGTAAATATGCATTTCATTAAAATTTGATAGTCTCTCATTTTTGTTCATAAATGACCATTCGGGGACGTACTAGATGTTCATTTCCATTGGCCAGGGCTGCATCAGATGTAAATGGGTGGATTAATGTAATTATGGTGTAATATGCCATGAAATAGTAGAGTCATTATCTCTGCTCTTTTATGAGGTGTCTGTGGATACAGGATTCTGAGGGATTTCTTTTGCTGACAAATGACATAATTGCATTTGTTGTTTTAGGCTGTTATGATAATAAATGTAATATTGCTCACTAAGACAAAAACTCTAGAAAAGAAATAGTTACTCATAGGAATTTATTAAAAATTGTCTTATTATCTGCAGTCCTGCAGTTGTGCTTTTTTTAAACTAACCTGGCTGGCTTGTTTTAATTTTTGCGTCTGATATTTGTACAGGGTATGTCCTTATCCAATAGCAGATTATTTTATTCAATTGATTCTAAAGGCTTGTGCTTTGTTTGTGTATAGTCTAATCGTGATTTATTGCATGGACCCTAAATCAATTTCAATCACTGTTGAAAAAAAAAAAAAGAATACACATAAAATACAATTAATGACCTAAACTTGAGGCTTTGCTTTGTCTGTGGTAATTGAGGGGAAAAAGCAAAGTGGGATCCTAATAGACATTATTGTCATCTGACATTCACTGTTCACAAAACAGCAATAACAGCCTGTAATGAAGTCTTCTCTGTGAAAACATTACATTTATTTAAGTCTAAGTAGGTTGTCTATGGAAAATAAACTGAGGAAATATTTACAAAAATATGCATGTTTAGTAACCATACTAACCAGATGCAAATGCATTTGCAATATATAAATAATATACCACATTAATACAGCTTTATAGCATGTATTTTATGATGAGCCAATCTTGAAGGGTTTTTCAAAACTCATAAAATCAATATCTTGCAAATAATTAAAAAAATGTATTGTTTAGATACATTTATTTTGCTTACACAGAATCAGCACATTTTATGCATACATTGTAAGAATGAACCCTAAAATTCCTGCATAATGCTGTTATTGTTTGTCTTTGATCAGTTTTTAGTGGTGTGCAGTGCTTACCTGAATTAAAAATAATTTGTGTTTGAATTTGCAATGTCTGTCACAAATATTCCAAATTAGCCAAGTAATTATTTGATAGTCCCAGCAATTACTATATAAATGGTTAAATTTGGAACTCTAGGGTCCCTAATTGATCCAAATTTGATGTTTTGCATATTTGCATAATGAGGAAATTGATAGAAAATTGTGTTCATTCATTTGTGAAGAATCCTATGAATTTTATGAATTTGAAAGCCGTCCGTTGACTGTGGATGGGTGATTTTGCTTGCTGATCGCTGGGAAAACTGGCCTAATGCCAAGTTCACAGTCATGCAGATGGACCTAAATGTAAGCAGTTACATGTCAAAAATAAGATAGGTAAAATAAATTATATTTTCAAATGTAGCTATTATTTTCCTTTTTTGCACACAATGTCTGCAAATTCACAGTCTGTGTATCCTACAGTCTGTCATTTTTTTCCAGATACATGCTGCAACTCCTGACTAAACAAACTGCACACGGAGACGTACTCATGCGTGGCCGCTCTGCCCTCATAAATACAGAACAGGCAGAGGTGATGTCTCCATTTCACACACAGGCCACAGGCACAATATGAGACCCTGTATTGCAATTATTTCGCCTCTGGTTTTGACGGTAAAGATGAATTGCCAGTTCATCCTATCATTGTTTTAGAGGCCGCTTAATGCCAGTTGAAATACTTATAACACATAATGACTTCAGCACGCCGCCAACAATAATGGCATGAATGAGAGTAGATTTATCACAACAATTCATAGCAGGAAATTTCTCATCAGGCCTAATTACTCATTACTCATGATCTGGCCCTTTCTTTTTCACATATATATATAAATATATATAAAAGTAATAGACCAATGAATACAAACAAAGCTGGAGTACATATTTTGAGCAAAGGAGGTTTTCCAATTATATATATATATTCTTGAGAATGCAGCACAATGTATTTTCTATATTTCAATTCCTTTTCAGCCGTCTTAGGTCTACTATTACAGATGGTAATCTGATTTTGATTTAAGTATTTTGGTGTAGGCCTGTATCCTTAGGTCTTGGCCGCTCATTTAGACAGAGTAAGCCTACAACTCGCCACCAAAATATTAGGATCTTAGCACTTGCGATGCTCTAAATAAGATGTCCGATGTAGTTTATAGCATGTGATAATATCCTTCAGGGGCTCACTAAATCATTTCATGATCTGTTGCCTGTTGGCCTCATCCGACAGAAAAGGGCGAGTGGCTGTGGTGCATCACTCCGAAAGTATAAAAGAGATGAAGGTAAGGATATTAAGTGACTCTATAGAACATCCAGGGCACAACAGAATGATTGATGGCGGGACAATGTGAGAGCTTGTGGACAGAGGACCCTTGGAGAGGCAGAAAAAGCCATCTCCAGCCTGGTGTGCTCGTGCAGTCTATTTGTATGAGTAATCAGTTGAGCTCCCTACTCTGTCAGTCCTGTTTACTCACTGATTCTCTCAACAAGACAGTCATTGACACGGGATAGATGGGGATAGTCTAGCAGAGAAACCGGCGGCTTTAAAGAGGTTAGGGTTACGTTGGAGTCTCCAGACCCAAAGCACTATATTACACAATGTGATATTTGTAATACCTGACCATTTATTTGAATTGTAAGATTGTGTGTGATTTCCTTATGTCCTAGGAGTGTGTGTTTGTGTGTGTGTGTGTTAACTAGACTGGCTGCAGGTGTCACAATGGTTCATTTCCACCAGCTGATGCCCTGCTCTTCTCGCAGTAACCGCAGTAACATTCTCTCCCCTTTCCGAACGTCACTAATTTCTCTTCCACAGTCAAACACACATGCGCACTAATGGTGTAATTGATATTCAGACAGCGCTCTCTGCGAGGACACCAGGACTGCATTAAGATGTATGCTCTTTCGCACATTTTCGCACATATTGGTTGTCCAAAGAGCCACGCTGGGTTTGAGTTAAAATATGCTCACATAGAGCTATCATTTAAGCGTCATGCCAAGTGCAACCACCTCTCTGCATTTATGCGGCCCACAGTACTTTGTTATTTAGCATGTAGCCTACCATAGACTCACTGAGGCCTATGAATTAAAATTTGTTTTCCGCTGTATTAGTAACACGTAAACCTTTTTAACTATTACTAACCATTTTTATTTTTTTTTTTTTTAGTAATAGTTTGCATGCTGTCCTTCGTTTATTTTTCCATACAAGTCTACTTTGACTTGGTCGTATGAAATCTCGCCGACTTGGTTGTTCCGTGCACCAGGATAAGCCACTCATCCAGTTTTCCCTAATCACGACAATTACTTCTGAATTATCTTCGGACCCTGACAGACGTTCCTTGTAACTCTCTTTTATTTTCAAACGGCCCCTAATCAGCGACTCTCATTACAATCGCTGATTAAACTGCAAATTATCCAGCAGCGCCAACAGTTCGCGCCTACCACCGGCTCGTTCAATATCAATTACACCGAGCAGCATGTCTGCAGCCTCCGGGAGCCTCCAAGTGCTTGATGGTGGCACTTATTAGTTTGGAAAACAAGGAAAATACTAATAATCAGGGGTCATGAAAAAAAAAAGAAAAAAAAAGAGGACACGGAGGGATTATAAGGTGGCAATTAAAATGCTATCAATAGATACCACATTCTTCTTTGCGCACATACTGTAGTAGCATTTGAAATGTAGTGGTAAATATACCCTACCTGGAGGAGTGTCTGTTACTTCATTTCAAGTCACCCGCTTCCAAAACAAGCGATTTACGATCTCCGCTTCTTCTTAGTCATTTTTCCCCTTTGCATTTTAATGATGAATAAGTTCCATTTATGGCCTATAAATACCAAGGTCTGTATAAAAGTAAGCGCGCGCTGAGCGCAGCGCTCTGGTTGTGTGGTCCAAATTCATTTATACTACCCTCAGATAAAAATAACGTCGTGCTAGGCAATTACTTGGCAAATCACATCTGTATGTCTCAGTGCAGTTATATAAATACAAATGAATATGTTCTTATTGAAGAACAAATGGGGTGAGAGGGTGGTATGGCAAAATGAAAGTATTGCTAAACCCATTTCGAGGATTTACAAGTGGTGTTGTTAGTTCTCCTCCGTGATGTGCGCATATGTAATATCGATTTTATTTTGATTACACAAAAATTGAAAATGGGCCTCAGATGTAGCTTTGCTGCAGGTTGGTGCAAGATGTGATACAGGCCAACAAATAGGCCTATATTGGCTTGATAAAAATAATATATTTTTTGGAAAGATTATGTACAGTTTTCGATATTCAAATAATTTCCTACAGTTTCATAAGAAATAACATCGGTGACTCAGTGGAATAGCCTATGTATGATTAGTTTTCGTTACAGAATAACCTATATTTTACGTTTAGAAAGGGAATGACGCATCTAGATACTGCTAAAAAAATTTTTTATATGGCTACTCCATATAAACATATAAAAAATTATTATGTTTCACATAAGTGCCCCAGGATAAGAATAAAATGCCTCCACTGGGGCAACTCTTCATTCAAAGTGGATTATCTGCATTCCTCAAAGCTGCAGTAAAGCAGCATGAGATATTCATTTGGTGAGTTCAGCTTTGTATATGCTAATGACGACTGAAATTATTTGTAACTGACACAAAGTGTGACAAAGTATGTCAGGCTTTCTGAGCAAAGAACACACATTACTGAAGATCTGCCCCATAATGCACCTGACTAATGGCAGCTTGCCCACGCGCCCTGCTGATTTCATGAAAAATGAATTTTGTTCTGTCACTCCGACAAGTTAGTAAGCAAATCCGGAAAGAAACTATTAGTGCGCATTTATTATCAATAGTGATATCTACAAACTCTATTAGAAAAATCAGCTAGCAATTTATTCAATAAATGTATCTCGTTTGTGCGTAATTGATAAATAATCAAAATATATCAACGTAACCTGCACACATTTCAGTTACAATCAAGTAAAAGTAGACCATTTACCACCTGACTTGGTCCGAATTAGAGCTAAATTGACGATCAATTAATCTTGGAGGCGCTAGAGTTGTATTTTGTGGACAAGCAGCAGAGAAGTGGCAAATAAATGGAGTGGAGACAGGAGATTAGTGGAATGAGCAGAAAGGAGCTGAACCGCCTCGGTCTGTAGATAATGGGCTTGCAGCTGGGTCGCAAATTGCTGGATTTGTATCATCAGTATGGAGTCAAATAGTAGCCTTTATGATTTATCATACAGAGTGCGAGTTTTTTTGTTTGTTTTTTTAACTTTCAGGCGCAACATGGTAGTTCGAATGGGTTGGAATCTTCTGGCATACTGACAAAATGAGTAGCTTTAATGCAATTTAAATTAACATGGGTAAAGCTTCAGGTAAATGTAAAATAAACACCTATTCAGATCATTCATTTTTAACGAATACAATAAGCGAAGACAAGAAACGACAATAAAAAAAAATGCAACACAGACGTAATGTTTTCATTTTCACATAATGCATCCAATCAAGCATCCGAGAGTCCTCAGATTCACTTGCACTTTTCTCCAATTTGGTCAATAACATGATACATTGTAAACCTCGCCGTTTTTGAGAGATGGCCTAATATACCTTTATTGCTTTATGAAAATTATAAGACTCATTCACATCGAGTTTTCTATGGAAGGGGAGTGGTTTGGCGCATTTAAGCATTACTGTTTCACTCTCGTCTTGCAATGTACAAGGTCAGTGAAACTAATTATTTTCAGTATTAATTTGCTGATGCATTAAATTGCATTAGCAGTATGATTATGCTGGAATTTAATAATTACTAGCACATGTTCCCAATTTGGAAAAACTCAGAGTGACCACTGACCCAAGTCCTCCCTTCTCGCAAGCCACTTAAGGCCTTTCTTAAATGAATAATGTCAGTATATGTATCGTCTTAAATATTAGTTACCACACCCTATTCCTTTACTTGTTTGACACACGAGGTCACTTCACTGTTTATTTCAAACAAAACAAAAATGACAAAATATGATTTTTTTATTTTTATTTAATTTGAAAAATAACTCTATTAGGCCTATTTATATTGCTGTTCCACAGGTTTTGTGTCAGAGTAAACATAACTAACCTCCTTGCAGGCCCAGAACTGAATTATGCATCTGTAAATCATGACTAAACCTTGCATTTAGACTTCGAAAACAAAGTTTTAGTGCAAACGTGGACATCGAAGTAAACACATTTTCATGTTTAGATGATTGTCGTGCTTACCCCCAAAAGTCTCATTACGGACCGTAATGGAGGCCAGCCACTCCGTGACACACCAAAGCTCCATTTCATTACGGTAATCGCCGTCCAATGCTGATTATTTTATTTAGGGCCATAATTGTATTCTCCCCAGATAACTCACGTTGAAATCGGGTCCACATGGAGGGCACCGAGTCTAATCACAGTATGAGATGCGACGGGGGTCGCGTCTGCTTGAATGAAGGAGCCGTTGTGCTACTTTCCAATTCACTTATTCCTCGGTAGCCTATATGGTGAGCCCTTTGGACCTATTATCCAACCTATGTCAAACCGCAATGTCATTTATACAAAATAAATAAGAATTCCTCATGGATGGAATCGGTAAGTATCAACAGAAATTGTCCTGTGGAAATAATAAAATAACACCCAGAAACATATTAAAGAGCATTCAAAATCATGTTTACATTTTATATATGAACACAGCAACATTTACAGCCAATGATAATAATAACAACAATAACACCGACATTATTTCTTCTCTAATTACAGTAAATTGTAAATGGCAACCTTTCAAATAACAAACCATTTGAACCTTGGAGCAGAGATAGCTATAATTTCAATAATTGACTATCACCAACTTGCACGGCCAGAAAAGAATGCGTGCGCAAGTAATCATGGGTTAATAATAATAATAACGAGACATATAATGTTGTCATTATATAAAGTTGTAATATTTTTATATAAACATCATGTCATCCACCGCCGTGATTATGTAGCCAAGATTAAAACATTGCACTGATCTGAACGGATGTTTAGACCCATCCCTTTCTTTGATATTCAGCTGGAGTCAAGCTACATTACAGAAAAGTACGCGACGACCCCGAAGTAGTTGTTGTAAAGTATGAAGAAATATGACAGCATTTGTAGGGTCTTTAGTGATATTCGAGATTCTCATATCCTTTGTGTTTCTTAATTATTCTCAGTAGTCCAACAGCTTGGCCGTACAACATTCATGCCACAAAACGAAGGGAGCACTGATTGATTATATAAAAACACGCTGAAAACTTGACAGCCTGGCGAATGTGCTTTCGCTGAATGGATTAAATTAGGCAATGTATGTCAGCGAGTTTGAATTAAATAAATCAAATTACTTGCGTCAGCGCTGATGAAACATCGATACAACTGAGGCATCAGTACGCATCAGTAGCCCGTTTCACCTCAAGCCTTTACCGAAATAAATTAGAATTCTTCAAACATGATTTACAACGCCTTCTTGCAATATATCTAAACACAGTTAAATTACCACGCATTACTCAGATTTCACTGAAATAACTGAGATGAAAGCTCATAGATTTGGCACTAATTACTTCAAATGCTTAATGGTCTTGAAAATGACTAGTTGGAAATGTACCTTGGATGTGTTGTTAGCTGCCTCAAAGAATTCATCGTTTTTGATAGATGGATTCCACTCAAATAAAGCTGTAACTCACATGAAGGTAATAAAACAGTTACCAGCTCACAGCACCCATAGCAACCCTGTGTTCATTCTCTTCACACGAAAACAAGCAAATATGACCCGCGTTCTGCATTCGATTCGCAAAGGGCCCCGAAAGTAGGACTACAACCAAATAGTGACTTTACAAAAAGTGCCCCTTATTCCATGTGTTTAGATGGAATAATATTGCATCCCAAGTCGGTCAAGTCGTAGGCTATAAAGACTAGACTTTTCCACCTTTTGTGAAGCCTCTTTTTACCAGTAGCCTACAGAAAGATTTATTATTCACCGGTTATTTGCCATGATTATGAAGTCATTTAAAATGTATAGCTAAGGGGGCGACGCAATAAATCAGATTTCAAATGAACGAGAGCAACTGCAGATGAAGCCGGTTTGTGGATTTTAGTGGTTGGTTGTCTGACATTTTCAACCCTCAATTCTGATTGGCTCCCATTTGTGGAAGCTCACGGGCTCATCCAACTATTAAGCGCCTCCCAATCTCTCTAAAGAACAGTATAATACATGGAACCGCCTTTTTAAACGCACTGACGGCTTTCCTTCATTTGAGCCCTATGCGCTTTTTAAAAGGGTTAAAAGTTGTAGAGTAGTTTGGGAAGCAGTTGTGACTCCAGCAGTGCGCAATGCTCTCTCATGCCGACCTTTTGGATACTCGCCTCGGTGAGTTATCGCCACCAAACTCCGGTCTTCAGCTCCACTGTAAGCTAGAGTATTTTTCAGTCTTCAAACCAGTGAACTAATGTGATTGCAAAATTGATTTCTCAATCTGTTCTCATTTTACTTGCAATGTTTGTTAATTATCAGGTAAATTAATTACACATTTTCATCCATCAGCTTACTCTGATGGATAGCGAAACTGAACAATATTTTTTATAATTGTTTGCGCAAACAAATGTGTCAATACGTTTATCATTTTTGAAATTGCATTTAGTTCTTTCTGTCTTTAATGTTGATAATTACATGTTCATGCCGTTTGGAAAGAATGCTAAATTTCTGACTCGTGTGTCCACAGGGATGAAGGATGCTGCAGCCGAGCTTCTCGGACACAGAGAGGCTTTGAAGTGCAGACTAGGAGGAACTGACTCTGGACACCCCGGCGATCTTACTTCGGCTACAGAGACTGTGGAAGGGACCACTCTGCTCCCCGGGGAAGACATAAATAATGGGGGATCCAATCCTAATGGAATGCAGCAGGTCAACGCCAAAGACCAAGAAAAGCAGCAACAGCAAAACTCTAATAATCAGTCGGGTGGCCAGCAAAACCAACAGAAACAGAAACGCCACAGGACCCGCTTTACTCCAGCGCAGCTGAACGAACTGGAAAGGAGCTTTGCTAAAACCCACTACCCTGATATCTTCATGAGAGAGGAACTTGCATTACGGATTGGTTTAACGGAGTCACGGGTTCAGGTGAGACTGAGTGGACCTGCTCATCTTTGACATCGTAACGGAGCTTTCCAGCTGGTGATTAACAGTTTAAAAAGATAAAACTGAACAAAATGAAATGATGAACATATATATATATATATATATATATATATATATATATATTTTTTTTTTTTCCCCTAAAGATCCGTAATAATTGCATAAATTGCATGGTATTATGCCTTCAATAATAATATTAATAATATTAATAATAATAATAATAATAGGCCTAATAATCCCTCAAAACAACGTCAAATCAAAAATATAGTTAAATATCGATGCTGCCCGCCGCGCAAGGCTATTTTAAATGTAAAACAAACATTTGTTGTGTGTGCATGTGTTGTCAGTGCAAAAATACAACGTTAAAAAAGTGAAATAAAATGCCCTCTAACGAAAAGAAATAAAAAGAATACATTTGCAATTTTTCTTCAAATAAACTCTTCAAAGTCAACAGAATGTATGCCCTATTAGACAATACTTTATAAAACTTGTTGTAGGCTATAGCCTAGCTGAATACGAATTGTGTCGTTAACAGTTGTATATAAATATGCAAATTAGAATATAATAAAATAAAATAAAAAAATAATAGTAAGGCGTCAGTAATAATTAGTATGAGCCAAGCGCTAAATGTTAAAAATACCTCAACAATAAGAATGGACAATATCCATTTTGGACGCTGCTTGGGCGCTTATTTTCATCATGAATTCATGATTATGGTTCCATGATGAATTATTGAGGCCATCAAACTATTTGTCTCCTAGAATGTGCCATCAGCTATAACGACTTCATCGCCGGCTGTCTGCAAAACATTACAAAAATTGCTTTGTCTCTTTTTCTCTTGAAATTACCCTCTCGCATGTTATGGCATGGCTATTGTCCGTGAAGATAGCCTAATATTTTACATTTTACATAACGTCAACAAAAAACAAGCAGGTGCATGTTTATAATCCTCAGCAAGTCACCATTCATGAAGAACCGTTGTATAAAGGCTAGGATATTTACAGTGGCTCAGTTCTGCATTTAAAAATAAAAGTGCTCGCCTTTTACCCACAAACGTATTGCAAGAAATTGTGCGGTAATCTATTATATATTTTATTTATGTTTTTATTTATTAATCGTTATTAATTTATTTATTTCAACGCAGTTATTATTATTATTATTTTTTAAATTAATTTTAGAATTATAATCAAAGAAATATAGTTGTATGCAGTTTAGTATAGCAAAATATTTGTGCAAGAAAGTTGTAAAAGTAGCCTAGGCTATACAAATATAATTCAGACTCACCGACGAAATGCGTGACTTTCTAAGTGTTTGTTTTTGTTTATCCTTTCAGGTGTGGTTCCAGAATCGACGCGCAAAATGGAAGAAGCGCAAGAAGACAACCAACGTTTTCCGGGCGCCGGGCACTTTGCTGCCAACACACGGTCTGCCTCAGTTTACGTCTGCGGCTGCGATGGGCGACAGTCTCTGCTCTTTTCATGCCAACGACACTCGCTGGGCCGCGGCCGGGATGCCTGGAGTCTCACAGCTGCAGATACCGCCTGCGCTGGGCCGACAGCAGGCGATGGCACAGTCCCTGTCCCAGTGCAGTCTCGGAGCCGGCCCCCCACCAAACTCCATGGGCCTTTCCAGCAGCTTATCGTCAAATGGTTCCGGTCTTCAGTCGCATCTGTATCAACCCACATTTCCAGGGATGGTGCCCGCTTCCCTCTCGGGTCCAACGAATGTGAGCGGCTCCCCTCAGCTGTGCAGCTCGCCGGACAGTGATATGTGGAGAGGGACTAGTATCGCTTCGCTGCGCCGTAAAGCACTTGAGCACACCGTTTCCATGAGTTTCACCTAATTTCAGCATCCAAGACGTCTTTTCTGTCACTGCATACCCCAAGTATTCCTGAAAAACAGTCACGGAGCACTCAGGATATGAGGTCATAACTGTGAAATTACAAACTGGCAGCCTTACTGGATGATGAGATCCCAACAAACCCCAGACAATGCTTATATGGCAGATGTAGACTCTAGTAATAGTTTTAATGCTTGAAATGTATGTAATTTATTTATGTGTTGGATTCGGTCATGTTTATTTGGTTTTCATAGCTATTGATTTTAATGACGGCGAGTTATTAATTTATTTATGAGTATTTATTTGACTCTTCATTCATATATGAAGAAACAACTGCAAGCATATTTATTTTGCGGATCAGTGATATTATTTTTAACTAAATGTAAAAGGACACATTATTAAGGACCACATGTGTGCATGTACAGATTGTTTTACGGCACGTACTACATGTTGGAGTGATTTTTCAGGTACAGAACTGAACAGGTTGGAGTAAGAGCCAATTTCCAAATGATCAGATTCACATGCATGTAAAATTTCAACCAGGATCAACAGGAAGTTGTTTACATAAAGCAAAATGAACTTGAGTGTTTGTGTAGATAAGAAAAAAATCTTGTTATCTGCTGGTATGTTTGTGATATGTTTTAACTTATTGTCTGTGCTTATTACTGGAATATGTTTTTTGTAAATGTTTATCTTACCAAATTCAACAGAATTGGGAAGGTTTATGTAAGTGGGTGAATAAAATCATTTTAAGAATTTCAGTATGGTATGTCATCTCTAAGTCCAGAAGTTTTTTGAAATGCAGCAAGGAAATATAGAGGATGTTGCCAGATGACTTTAATTGCCAATCCATATGCAGTTTTATGGAGCAGCAAGTAACAAAAAATATAGCTCAAAATGAAAAATTGTCCACATATTTTAAGGTTACGGAGCGATAATTTGGAATTCAAACATATGTTTGTCTGAAGTGATCTTATAATTTAGCAGACTTTTTTTTTCTAAAGCAACATTCTGGAAGGACGCTCAACAATGCTCAAATTCATGAATCATTTGTCCAGATTTTCTACCCCATCTCTACAGAATTGCTTGACATTGCCATGTTGTCAATGGGAATAAATATTTACCCCCTGACATTAAGTAAAAAGACAAAATTATATATAGAATGGCCTGGCACAAATCCTGATCCTTATTTTATAGGCTATTTTGTTCTTTCACGATCAAGGATATAATCATGGTCATTTGGATAGTCAACACAACATATTTGTTTCCAGTGATACATCTGATATATCCTCATAACACTGAAAAGTGTGTTCAATATGTTTCAAAATATTTCAAAAGAATGTGATGTTTTAGACTGACGCAGATGTTTAATTTTAGTTTTACGGCCAAGATAAAACAAAGGAATGCACAAAAAAAGAGACTACATTTTTTTCCTTAAAAATCCTCTTAAAGGGATAGTTCAGCTAAAATGAAAACGCATGTCATTTCAAACTTATTTGTCGTCCTGAGGAATAGAAAAAGAAAATATTTAGAAAAATTACTCTCTCCAACAATGACAGTCGATGTTCAACATTCTTTAAAATATCATCTTTTTAATATTCCCCGAAGAAAGATTTGCAACGACATTAAGATGAGCAAATTATTGCATTTGATTTTATTTTTAGGTGAAATTATTCTTCTGTAAGATTTTACAGGTCTTGGGAAAATGTAGGCTTAAATACTAGTGGGCTTCTACCATGGATCATCAGTGGACAGATTAAGCACATTTATACAGAAGCATAAAATTCCTTGAAAGTCCTTGAAAGATTTGGGAAACGTAAGACAACATAAGGCCCTTTGGTTTTTCTATAGCAGTAAAACACCAACATAATTATTGATATATCTTACAACACATTTTACAGAGATAGCTTATGATACTGCACATTACTACTGCATTCATAAAGTCCGCAAGGATGTATGCTTATCTGCTTGTAGACCCTTGCAGACAAATGTCTAAAGCAAAATTGTAACCAATTAGTGTGGCATGTTTTTTTCTCCTCATCTCTTTGTAACCGTTACCACTGGGGAGGTGGAACAGCCCACAAACATCTGCTTGATCTTTTCTCCAATACAATGGCCAGGCTGTGTCCCATTTAGCAAAGATTTCTTTCAACTGTGAGAAGAACCATCTACTGTCACTTCAGCAATCACCTTTATCGATTGACAGAAGACCCAGACCTGGACAAATGTAACCAGATATCAAATAATTACTGTAATGCCTGTAGCAACAGATTAAAAACCTATCTACTATTCTACTCTTATTTTTACCTTAATATTTTAAAAACATATGATAAAAAAAACACGGTAAAAAGCTAAATCTGAAATTGCCACTCTCAGAGTGCCGCCCTGCACTGATGTGAAACTAATTGTCCCTGTAAATTTGCATATAAGATTTCATGAAACAATGGAAAATGCAGAATCTACACAAGCCTCCCCTGATCATTCAACAGTCTCCATGTAGACATCCATCATCATCAGTTTTAGCATCTGCTCTGAGAGACCCTCTGCCTCTCTGGTCCCCCTGTGAACGCATGCTCTGTTCAATGGTGTATTCATCACTTTAAGCAAAACGCACCAGTGTCTCATGATTAAAACAGAATATAATGACAATTAGGAGATTCTTTAAATGGAATGAAAGAGATTTTGTCAAAAGTGTTCGTTGAAAAATCTACTTCCAGTTAATAGTCGGCCCTTAGCGCCACTGAAGACGTTCTTCTTATTCTTCATTTTTTATAACATGGTCCCATGGATATGAGCGTATGCTAATGAATCGGTGATATATGGACAAAGATGAGATTTGAGTTATGAATGAAATGAAGGCTGCATGTGTCTCTATCTCACAATACCATGCTCCACTTTGGCCATGTATCTGATTACAGTTAACAAAATCAAAACAAAAATTATGCCATAACCTTACAAATAATAAAAGTATGAAGACAGAGAAATACACAATGGACTTCTAATGCACATAAGCCATTCCCTGCTTTTGCTTGCTTGCTTTATTCACCCAATCTGTCCACACTTGCCCTTGAGTTGCTCTGTCAGTGCATGGAAAGCACCTCACAGCCTCTGACAAGAGCAGCACTAAATCAGAAATCAGTGGCTGGCAGAGGAGTAAGCCACCATGAAGGTCACAGACATCAGCGGGATGCCATCTTTATCCACCCAGAGCACACATCCGTGACCAGCAGGAGGATTCTCCCCGTCTCAGACTGGGACAGGCTACATGCCATAATCTCAAAACAGCCTGAACTAAAACAGAACTATGCAACAGAAAAGCAGAATTATTTGTCCCATTATAGGTTCAAGCAATTTACATAGGTGAACATACATTAATATGCCAGTAATTATAGGTGGGTTTCATATTTTTCAGTCGTTTATGTTTGTCTGTTATGTTTATTATTTTTTAAATATATATTTGTAAAAAGGAATAAATTCAATTTTTTAATTCTTAAAAACAATAAAATACAACTTTAAAAAGACAGCTATATTTAGGCTATATATTTTGAGAGTAAATGACACCCTTAAACTGGTATTATCACCGTGATAAATTATTAATATAATACGCTAAATTTGGGTTATAATAATCCATATATTACAACATGGAAAACACATTTCTGCACTTCTGCATGTGTTCATCACATGTTAACATACTGCCATCTGCTGGTGAACTAGAGAATGTTTTGTGTGCTAGATGTTACTGATTCTTTAGGAATAAATCAACCAGTGTGCAGGGCCTTTTTTATGAAGGTTATATAGAAATAAAAATACCTCCGTTAAATGAAATATAAACAATTTAAATGTTAACATTTTATATAGCATGAAGATTACAAGGACACTTTTCTATCATTCACTCATAATACAGTGTGATTAAGCCTACTATGTGCGGATTGTCAAATTCAGCTCCAACCCTAATTAAACACACCTGAACCAGCTAATCACCCTGACACATGTGCTTCAGGCGGTGCGTGAGGGGTTCTTTTGAGAGGTACTGCTGTCTGATATGTAAATTAGCCTACTACTGATAAAACAAATAAAGGTTTGCAGCAGGTTTTTATGTGTTTTCTCATAGTTATGCTCTCGTACACATACAATATCCCCTATCAATAACGATCCACAATACAACATAAGATATATGGAAGCGCCAGATCAATATAAACATTTACTGTATACATGAATGAAAAGCCCTTTCCATCTAACAGCCACTCACTTGTGTGTAGTGTACAGGACCTCCATTTCCATTTCCTTCATTATGTCACATTTATATATGGTCCTGTAGTTTCTTTTGTTTTGAGATAAATAAAAAAGTTTCTCTTCACCCGCAAGCAGGCTTGATGACGTGACAAGACATAGTGAAAGCTGATTGGCTAAATGCAGAAACTTGAGCGGTACTGTCCCACATATGGGATTTAGAACGTTCGGTGACGTGGCATAACTGCCAAATTCAAACTGCGTTTTCGCGCGTTGACCGATTTTCAGACGTGTTTTATTAATATCAAATACACATAGTGTAAGTAACTATAAAGTTCACTCTATTCTTCTCCCATCTCACCCGCCACTTACTTGCATGTATTTCGCGAGAAATTGATGAATTTAGGTGATGTAAATCTGACTGACAGGACTCTCTGAACTGCAGCGCGAACAAACATGGCGGCGCCCATATCACATTACAGATCACGATCAAGATCATTTAGAACTGTTTTTAAACGATAAAACACACTCATTTGCACATATTTGTGAATCGGAATATCAGATAGTTGATTATATGGTAAGCAAGTTTATGAATATTTTGAATAAAAAAGGAAAAACGAAATAAAAGCGATCCATCTGTCATACAGTGTTATTGTGGCCGCGGTGTGTCACGTGACAATCATGACGCGTCGCCATGGAAACATTAAGGGGAAACGTTCTAAAATAACTGTCGCCTAAAAAAAACTCACTCTGGGGGGACCGCTGGAATATTTTAAACTCACCACTGAAAAGGTTAAAATGGTTATTTATTTACGTTGCGTTATTTGAATTCCTATGAATTCAAAATAATATTTGTATTTATAAAATAAATAAATATAAATATTATTTATGTATAGATGGGCCTATTCAAATGACGCAACATAAGTTAAAATTTTAAATGGCAAGTTACTTACAGTAGTTAAATAGATTAACGCAAGAGTTAACTTGATCAACTATAGTTCATTTTAAACAATTTAGCTATTTAAAATGAACTTTTTTTATATTTAAAATGTTGTGATATTTAAAATGACCCCCACCCCCCAGTCAGTTTATACTACAGTTAATGATGATATTATTAGCTACATACTATTAATTTACCATAAGAATCATAAGAAAAGGAATTTGCCCATGCCATGAAAGTTGGGCCTAATAGTTGAACAGTAATTATTAAATCTATCCCACAAAGAAAAAACGTTAATTTGTCCGATTATTTGCAGTTTGTGTGTGAGGACAAAAAATGAGACAGAGTAAAACTAGTTCATACACTAAACCAGTGAGAATCTCACAGTCAGACTTTCAAGCTGTCTCGAACACAGGAGATGCATAATAAATGAAAGCAATATGTGTTCTAAAATCTTCTTGCTTTCTGTCTTTTTTGATTGTAATATTGTAATTTTAAATAATATCATCCCGGCCAGAAGATTCAAATGACCTTCTAGGCTATAGCTAACTCTGGCACAACAACTGTGTTGCACAATGTCCCTGTTAAATAAATGAAATAGACTAAACTAAACCCTGACTGCCCAATATTTGCAGACTAGATCTGATGTTTGGCAAAAAGATTTGACTTTCAGAAAAAAAAAAGTACAAAAGCTGTCACTGGGGTGGTACCCTTTCAAAAGATACACTGTAAAAATTGAGGAAACCCGTTGCCTTAAAATTATTAAGTACATAATAATAATTTTAAAAAAAAGTTAAGTGAACTTGAAAATTCAATTAACTTATTTTTTTTAAATGATCATTTACTTAAAAATTTTAAGGCAACGGTTTTCCTAATTTTTTTTAAGTTAAATCAACTTATCACTTTTTACAGTGTACTGATATGGTACAAATATGTATCTTTAAAGTACTAATATGCATCTTTTAAGGATAGATAAGGTACAAAGGTGTCCATGTTGAAAAGGTACTATCCCAGTGACAGCTTTTATGTTTTTCTGAGAGTGTGGTGTAGACGCCTCCACAATCAGGGAAAAAATTGGGGTAGAAATCATGTTGTGTGTTCCAGCTTTAATTTGAAAGATTCCACAAGCCAGAATTAAAATATGAATAATTTATTCAGTTGAGTTCCCTTTAAAAAGACCTGCAGATGTCATAAATAACAGGTTACAGATCTCTCAGCCGTTCTCAAGGATGCCATTATTTCTTGAACTGGGCTACTGGTGGAGTGATGGTGATATCCTGGCCCTTCTCAAGTTTCTTTTCACAGTCGATCAAGTAGTTGACACCATCAATCACACACTGAACGAGCTCAACCTGAAAGGCAAAGTCAAATAAAATTGGATTTAATCACTGGCTACATATGTCTTCGATATATACTTTTTACAAACATATTGAAAAACTACTCTTATTTGCAGTATTCTACACTACTAACATTTGGAAAAACATCTCACACAATCTTTTGGAGTATATCGACTTTGTACTTGCAGAATTTGCTATTTCTATCCAATTTAGTGCATTTGCACGGGTTAAGACACTCATCAAAGGGGAGCTGTTTACCTCAGATTTGCCTAGACGGTCAAGGTTGGAAATGTCAAAAGTGTCACCCACAGCCGCAGTATCCACGCCTCCTGTGCCACGTTTTTGTAGCCTGAGATTATCCAAAATTTTATTGAAGCGTGAGTCCTGTTCAGAAGGGTATATGAAGTAGAGGACATTTTCTTAGAAGAGGAAGGCTTTCGTTTTCAAGGATTTCAGTAGATTATTTAACATAAATTCAGCATAAATACATTTAATTTGATCATTTTGAAACACCAATGTCAGTTTCAGATTAAACTGAACTATGTGAGATTGTAGCACCTTGCTTAGGAGGGGCAGACGGACGTGGACTCCAGCTCTCAGGCCGGTGCCTAGGTTAGAAGGGCAGGTCAGGATGTAGCCCAAGTGTTCATTCCACATAAACTCCCAGCCTCTCTCCTGAATCAACCTCTCAACCTGTGAGAAACAAACATCATAAACTGACCTCATTTCAATTTATTTCACAGACAATATGCAATTTTTTTGGGCTGAATGCTTTGACTGTGATACCTCTTTCAGTCCTCTGCAGAACCTCTCAAACACTCTCTTCATGTTCCCACCCTTTTCCATGGAAATGACACGGGTGTGATCCTCCTCATTGATCCAGATTAAAAATGTTTTTTCATTGTTGTGCCTAAACATGAGGACAAAAAGCATTCAGGAAATTCTACTAAAACTTTTATTCAGCCCTAATTTTTGCAGTATTCCATGTATACTAGTTGTTCTAGGGTTAATATTGTAACAATGAATCACTCAGTAAAAACAGACACCCATAAAGACGCCTGATTATGTAACACACACAAGCACATGCTCTCTATAAGCACCCTCTGGTGATGCAAACCTCATGCACCATACCAGATGCCTCTGGCATCGGGCCAATCCCGCGCCATTCCTGCACAAGTCAGCAAGGGTGATACGGGCTTGTCAAACAAGAAGTGGTCCTGGAATTTTCAAGAAAAGTCAAGAAAAGAAAAAGAAAGGGAAGTCTGGACTGGTTCAGTGTGGTAAAATATCTCCTCCAATTATCTCCTTTCTCTCTGGTTGACCATCTTAGTTGTTGAGTATCTACTGTGTTACATTATTATGTATAAAATGCCTCTGGAAATGGAATACAGCTCCCAAAAAAGAATTTTCAAACAGACATTTGGGTGAGAATATCTGAGCCAACTTATGGGTGACTAGTGAAGGATATGCTATAGGAATGTAGTGCTATGCTCTAACAACAGGTTAGTAGTTCTTCAGTCTTACCAAATCCCACGAGCATCTGGCCAATCTCTAGCCATACCAGATGCGATGAGGAGAGGAGACACCGGTTTATCAAAAAGAAAATGCTCCTTTGGTAGGCCATCATAAAACAAGAGCAGTGAGGTTTGTTAGAGAATTACAATATGCAACGGCCCTGATGAAAAGACGAGCATGTGTCATGTTATGGATACTGGGCTAGTGTCCCTAAAAGCAGATAAACAAGCTCAAAATATCTTCACATTTTATTCAATATCTTAAAATATTTCAGTAATATATAAAAAAAAGTTTTACGTTAAGTTTTAAGTTTCTTAAGGTAAACTCTAAACTCAGTCTCATTGTGCAGTAACACTTTATTTTAGGGTCTCTTAACTAGTTGCTTATTAGCATGCATATTACTAGAATATTTGCCATTTATTAGTAGTAATTAAGCACATATTAATACCTTATTCTACATGACCTTATTCTGCATCCCTAATCCTACCACAGTACCTAACCTTAGCAACTACCTTACTAACTATTAATAAGCAGCAAATTGGGAATTTATTGAGGGAAAAGTCGTAGTTAATAGTGAATGAGTGTTCCCTATTCTAAAGTGTTACCCATTGTGCTTATAACTACACTTTAGCAAACTATCCAAACTTAAACTTTCAAAGAAACTTTCAAAGTTTTTAAATAAAGACTGAAAGAGTTGTCAGAACTGATGATGAGGTTAAAATAATAGGGGTAGTTGTGGCCTAATGGTTAGGGAGTCGGGCTTGTAACCTGAAGGTTGCTGGTTTGATTCTTGCGCGGCAGGAATTGAAGGTGGGGATTGTGAATGAACAGCACTCTCTCCACCTTCGATACCATGACTAAGGTGCTCTTGAGCAAGGCACCGAACCCCTAATTGCTCCCTGGGTGGCTGCCCACTGCTCTGGGTGTGTGTGTGCATTTGTTCACTACTCACTGCTGTGTGTGTGTGTGTACTTGGATGGGTTAAATGCAGAGCACCAATTTCAAGTATGGGTCACCATACTTGACAATATGTCACGACTTAACTTAAAATCATGTGACTGTGGTGTACTTTGTTTATAGCTTGCCTTTTACTTCTGCCGATTATATTTAGACTTCAATTAAATTGTTCAATTGTTCAGGATATAATGATGAAAAAAGGGTAAAAATAATAAACTTTAGTTGGTCACAGAGCTTGTTTTGCAATAATCCAAACATCAACGTAAAAATCCTACATGCAACTTCCCAGGTAGCCTACAAACATATGTCATCACTGTAGTGCTGTGCATCAAACTACCACTAATATAAAATATTGTGGAAATTCAAGTTGGTCAAACATGGTCTTTTCAGCGTGATGATGACAGTATGATACGGGAAGTATAATTGAGGTTCTGTGACCACACATAATGCTAATGTAAACTCTTAGCTTTATTGCTATATTGTCTTTTACTGTGAATGTATGGCATACTGTATACTGACATAATGTATGACAACAGGGACCTCTCGAACTTTGTGGAGGTACTGCAGGTGATCTGCAGATAAGATATCAAATATAGAAAAATCATTATATAAGATAACATTTTTAATTAGTATTATTTTATGTCTGGTGTCCCTGCCTCAGAAGAGAATCTGAGTGGGGGTCTGTAAAGTTTGAAAACCTGGAAAAACTGGATAAATGCAACTGACATGTATTTGTGTCTGCCTCCATTATCATTTGCCTTCAGTGAGATTATGCTGAAATATGTTTCTGGTGTGTACTTACATCAATCAGCTGCTGCTGCTCTTGCTCAGTCATCTCTGTCAGGCTGAAGTATTTGCCCGCCAGATCATCCTTCAGACCAGAAAGAGCCTGGACCACCACACGCTCCACCTCACGGCGTTCAGCACGAGTGCAGGCGGGTGGCAGACTGAGCCCACGAATACTGCGGCCCGTGCGCACACGTGATGACAGCACATAGTTCTCATCAAACATCCCGGAGGTGATCTGTTCAGAGGCCATCGGTAGAAACACAGTGTAACTAAACTGAGGCAGGTCTCACTTTGCATGAGTCCTTGATGGAATGAGTTTGTAAAAAGGGATCAGAACCAAAGACAACAGAGGAACCTTTACCTTTGAGCTGTCCAGGTCTGTTGGGTGCTTCATGGTTGTAGGGTCATAGCCATTGTGTCTGTCCTTGATGACTGGGTTAAAGATTTCAGCAAACACCTGAGGATCACAGCCATAGTCAATGATAAAGTTCATCTGCATGTACTGAATTTATGTCTAGTTACTTAATTTTGATGTCACCAATTGACAGAGCTGACCACCCTTACAAAAAAATAGTATACTTCAAGTATACTTAAGTAAAGTTCAAGTATATTTTAAAGTATAGTTTATGTAGTAAGTATACAAATATCAGTGTACTAGTAGTATACTTGTAAGTGTACTATTTCAATACTCCTTGGGGACTAAATTGGCCCACTTTCTAGTATATAAAAATATACTTTTCAGTATACTTTAAGTATAACAGTAGTAAACTTTGAGTACACAAATATGTACACTTATAGCTATACTGATAGTTTACTAATTAACTACTTGTAGTAGAATTTTTAGTACACTTTGAAGTATAGTCTCAGTAAACTGCTAGTTTAGTAGTTTTATACTGCAAGTATAATCGTAAGTTTTCTTTAAGTGAACTTTACATCATACTTTAAGTACACTACTATGTCCCTATTTAGGTATAATTTGTATATATTTTGTTATATATATATATATAAATATCTGAACATACAAAACATCAAAAGAAAGAACCGGGTACAACAACTGCTTGTAAAGAAAAACATTATATACTATATATATACTCTATATTCTGTACAGAAGATGTGTACTACCATATAACAATGAAAGCACGGATTCTAGGAGCATAAGTATAGCTCAAATATATTTAGACTTTTTATAAGTATAAGTCAAGTATACTTAAATGTCATTTTAAGTGTATGTCTGAGAAGTACATAAAGCCCATTTCTGAGAAGTACTTAAAAAGTAGACTAAAAGTATACTTTCCTATTTTTTAGTTTAAAAGAAGTATAGTAATAGCACACTTGAATAAACTTCTTTTTCGTAAGGGCACACTGTAAAAAGTGAAAGATGACTTAACTTAAAAAAATTGAGGAAACCCATTGCCTTAAAATTATTAAGTACATAATAATTAAAAAAAAAAAAAGTTAAGTGAACTTGACAATTCAATTAACTTATTTTTTTAATTATCATTTACTTAAATTTGTAAGGCAACGGGTTTCCTCAATTTTTTTAAGTTAAGTCAACTTATCACTTTTTACAGTGCATGGACAATTAAATAATAATCTACTATTGTCTCACTGTATTATAAAATGAACACAAATTCCTTTGTCTGTTCAACTGAATATAACATTGTCCTCTTCAAACTAGACTCACAGTGACTACAGTCCAAAACGTAACTCCTAAAAACTGCATTACTCATTTAAAAAAAAAAAAAAAAAAACCTATAGCAATGAAATTACAGTATTTTGCAGTTTGTTTCTTTTATTTGTGACAAAAAAAAAAAAAAACATCATTGCCACTAGCAGCCTCATAAAGATGTTTTAGTAAAACTGTGTCTGTGACAAGAAGACATGTCATAATTGTAATTTTGTTGGCTTAATATTTATATTTAAAATAATATTGAATTATTTTTTAGGTCGACTTTAAGACTGTAAGTCATATAAATGAAACAAAAAGGAGGAAAAGATGTACAAAAATGCACAACAAACCTTATTTTACAATTTAACAGCTAATTTGGATAAAGAAACTATTGTTTCAAACATATTGGAATATAAAAGTCCAAAAATGGAGCCAAAATGTAATTAAATATCAACAGCACTTTTGCTCCTAAATCTGGCTGCACACTAGACGATTTTCAAATCTTAAACAATTTTAAAACATGGGAGACCACAGACATGAAGACAGTTCAACTGATTTTTAGCCTTTATAATCCTCTGAACGCACACACTAGATTTTTAGACCAGACCACGAGACCACACACTTGAAGACTGTAGGAACGCCTTCACAGTCACACGAGATCTCATCTCACTGACACTCGCGAGATCAAACGTGACTAGAGAAGAAAAACAAATGTTTGATATTTACGATTTGACTTCGGCGACGCACCGTCTCGATCGGGAACAGATAAATAATGGTAATAATGACACCATACAATAGAGGATTTTTGGACAAAAAATCGTTTGCGACAAGCCGCGAATCCGCGAATCGACACCCCCCGTGTGCGGCCAGGTTAATACAATATTTACATTTTTGCTTGCTAATGCTGCCTTAACATGCTATCAGAATTATCATTAATATTCATAGTCGTAAATTAGACATGAACAGACTTTCAAGCCGTAACAACTGGGAAACTCAGAGATACTTTTGATACCTGAGTTTCCCAGTTGGGTGGGAGTGATGGAGAGGCCTTTAACCTGTCTTCCATCACTATTTTTATTTTGTTCTTACTGTTCTTGTGCAGTTCTCTATCACAGTGGGATATAAACTTTAAACATGGTGGAGTAACTGTGTAGTAGGCCTACTATAAAGTTTTATTTGTTTTTCCAACAACATCTATATTGATTTTTCTTGCAGTTACAGGCATGTATATACGTATAATGTACATAACTATTTTGTGCATATTGCTAACTCGTAATTATACCTTCAGTAGTGGGAAGCAGGACATTTCCAATAGCATGTGAAGGTAGTATTAATATGAGAAATATGCCTCATAATTGTGTTACTGATGATTTTAATATCTAAAGCCAATTTTTACTGCTATTTGGGGCAGTTTTGTACCTCATAGCTCTCCTCATCACCAGCCACCATGCCCACAGTCTTGATGAAGGGATGACCAGGGTTGTCCACTCCAGTCTGAATGCATTGGTCAAGACTCCAGTTACTGGGGGTCAGCTTGTCCCTCAGCTGGCCATAAATAGCAGGGGTCAAGACAGAAGCCATGCAGTTGTTGTGTTTGCGCAGGTCTGGGTAGTCAGCACTTGGAAAGATAAAAACCAAGGTTAACTGGAAACTTAAGTTCTCAGGTTAACTGGAAACTAAGTAAAGTGAACTTTCCTACTCACCTGGGTGGGTACAGCTTCTTTTTCTCCCCAGCAGAGACTCCCGACTCAGTCATGATGTAGCTGGATACCAGGGTGCCTGCACCCAGGCCGGCCATGATCACAGCCGTGTTGCGTCCAGACAGCACTCGAGTGAACATGCTTGCCATCCTCACCACTCACAAACTTCAACTTCAGAGCAGAGGACAGCAATAATTTTGTGTTAAAAAATGTTTTGTCAGGTAAAATAAACTGCTTTTTTATGTGACTGAATAATCCTTTCTTTTAAAGATTTTTACTTTATTAGTATAAGACAGTGTAGAAGTGACAGGAAGCGAAGTGGGAGAAGGTCCTTGAGCCACGATTCGAACTCAAGACACCCGTAGCGCAACGGCGCTATATGTCAGCTGTAATCATTTTTTTGTGAATTAATTTCAGTGATATTAATACAATTTCTTGTACCTTTATATATTTTTAAATTAATGTCTTAGATGGCCAATAAAAGATTAAAGGTATAGTTCACCCAGAAATGGAAATTCTGTCATTAACTACTCACTCTCATGCCATTCCAAACTCCAAACCATTCCAAAAGACTCTGATTCATCTTTGAAAAGCAAATGAAGATTTTTAAAATATCCTTTCATCATTTTTGTCTGTCCACCAAAAGCACATCCAAACCAAAATTTTCACACATCAAAAAGTAATGATCAACACACATCTCATGAAGTAAGGTAAGCTCAGCATGTTTTATAGAGCTTTGGTCAGTGTTCTGGTCATGTGAATGAAAGCCTAAATTAAATCTGTTCATCATAAAGTGATTGTGTCTCTTCAGAAGTCTCGTTTCATATGGATTACTTTTACCAAATTTGACGCATAAAAATCTTGGTTGTATGGGCTTTCAATGAACGGACAAACATGATGAGAAAACATTACAAAATACTTTATTTTCTGGTCTGAAAATAAATTATGGCATTATGATTGAACGAATCAGTGTTAATCAAAGGTGCTCTACTTGTCGATACAGTAGTTTGACATGGTGAGCAACCTCTGTGTCCTAACATACGTGTTGACTTTTTCCACTGAGGAGTATCCAAATATACATTGACTTTGAACTTGATGCCAAAGTAATATATGCCAGCTTATATTTCACATGCCCCAGTACCACGCAGTGCAGCCCGTGTGTCACATGTATGTTCCAGTCATCAGGCACTTATTATACTTGTATAATACACTTATACAAATGTTGTTTAAAATATCTAGGCCTGCTTGCTAATACTGTTTTTTCACCATCATCCTAACTATGTTATCACCATCCTGCTTCTTTACAAAACACTCAGTTTGTGGTCCCTATGAGGAATTCATGGGTTCCAAATATTTAGCTGTATGCCAAAGAGGTCAACGCTGTCTACACAGTGTTACAACTGACAGTGGATCCTTACGCAATGGTGTCCAAACTTTAATATGTTACAATAACCACATGACCTGTGACCAGTAGAGGTGCTTACAATAAGACAGGGTGGTTGTGCGATGGTCACACTTCTAAAGCATTCTGAGAATGTAATGTGTGCATTATATAACCATAAAGAAATAATAAAAAATGGTGCACTGCAAATGGAAAACAAACATTATTTACATGATTTTAATTAATAACAGCCATTTGGGATAAAGAGATTAACTTGTGTTTCATTTCAGATTAGTTAACAGATTAGTGTCAAAAAGTTCAAACACTGAACCAGACTGTCATACTTAGCACTGTTGCAACTGGACAATATCTAGCTTCCATGGTTTCTTTACATTTCTGTCAATAAATAAAGCTACAAATACAAATGATTGTTAAAGTTAAATGCTTAATTGTACTCACCTGTAGGACTGAAGGGGTCTCAGGCTTCAGTACAGCAGACTGTTCCCTGTAGAGTGAGACCACACTGGGCCTGTGCTTAAAATAAGAGCTCATCTCTCCAGCCAATCCTATTTAATCTGTCAGCATGACAGCATGTCTCTGTGTCCTTGAGTTCTCCCTAACCAGTGGAAACCTCCAGTTACTGTACACAGCTGGTGACTATACATACATATGTTTACCTTTCACCCACCATTGTCCATCAAGTGGCCATTATTTCACGGTCCGTGTTTAGATATGCTAAGTATTAAAAAAAAAACTTTACAATGTTAATTACGTATCTCCATTTTCAGAGAAAATACCCTTTTAAATGTTGTATTTTGTCAGATGTGGCTACGGATGATATATAAAGCTCACTTGTTTAGTGGGACAGTGTGTGAGGGATAAAGTTAAACTGGTATTTGATTTGCACAGCCCATGAGCTTGTGCATTATCTGGTGCTCATCCCTCCCTTCCTCTGTAGGATTATGAGGAGAAAGAGAGACCTTGACATTAGTGCCTGGACACTCATAACACTCTAGTTTTCAAATAATTTGTTCACATTCCACACCCTTCTGAAGAGACATATTTATAGCAGAGAACTGAAGCTGTGCTCTTACACCTCTCCCTTTCAGTTTTGAGAAACATAAAACATGACAATGAGTTCACTATACCCAAATGGCCTCTACAGTCACCAGATGTCAATCCAATAGCACCTTTTGGAGATGGTGGGACGGGAGAGACATATCATGGATGTATCTTTCTATCTGATTTGATATCTAATCTATCATGTGATTAATAATTGATTGTAGATTCCATTGTTTGTTTGATTCGTTTATTTGAAATGAAAGCATGGAATTTAAGTACTGAAGCCATACATTCTCCAAGAGAATCAGTGATAAAATAAAGAGGAAGGAAAAATAAGGAAAAATAGTTTGATGCAGAAATGTACAAAAAGCAGATTTCACCGAAGGAATCCAACCTGGACATGCAAAGACATGCAACATACCAAAGCAACAATTCTGTGTGCACAACACACTAAACCCATAAAAAAGAGATAACAAAGGACAAAGGATTGTAAATTAATCAGATATGCTACATTTTTCTTAACACATTTAGCAAAATGTAACAATTACAAGAGTGCTTGCAGAAATTAAAATATTACATGGTGATGGATGGGGACAAAAATCACATTATATCATAAACCCATATTGACACACTATATACAAAAAGGGTCAAATAAATATGCCAGGAAATAAATACTACTGATTCACACTTGTGTTAAAGATAACAACGCTACATTGATGAGAGTGTAACTCACACCTTTCCAACCCACTCACCTCTGAGATCACATTCACACCTACAAGCTCTCTCGCCTTTCACACGCTTGCACATAACAAGAACAGAACAGAAATCCATCCCACTCCAACAAAAACAACATTGTCTTCATACAGCACAGTGGTAGATATATATATATATATTTATGGCCAATTTGACAGTTCTCTGCCAGGCTATGCATATGAAATCTCCAGCTATTATGATCAAAGTATTTAGATAAAGAAGTGCAGTCAGATGAGAAGATAAATATATGTATGTATCTGTTTTACTTGAGGTTTCTAGAGAGTTTAAAAGAGGCTACACAGCAGCTGAATGACACATGACCACAAAACATGTCTTGCAATGCAATTTCCAAACATGCGATCACTGAATTTTTCATGCAAATTATGGAGAGACCCTCTTTTCTGGATAGCTGACCAGTGGGGTCATTACATTAAAAAGCAGGAAAACATTGATTATTGAAGAACTTGCTAGTCAGATTTGGTTAAGAATCATTCAACGATAATAAACTTTTCCTCCGATAGGGGGCGGCAAAGCCTCAACTTACTGTAAAATCAAACTAGAAAAGGTTTGCATTGCACAAGCATATGTCAACTTGTTCTTTGTAATGCATGGATGATGCAACCAACTGTAAGTGGATTATATCTGCACACTGAGGCTATTAAAGTACGATGTTTTAAAATTAAGGCCTGTTCACACCAAAAACTAATAACTATAAAGATAACTACATTAGCGTCCACACCAAAACACAATGTTAACGGTGTTTATTATAACCACACACTGCAGTTATGTTGTCTGCCTCTTAAAATGCTCAAGCTCTTTAAAGCAGGATGGATTCTGATTGACTGTCGATGTTTTTATCATTCATAAGCTGGAAAAAAATGTTGATCCCAACAATATCGGTCCTTCGTATCATAATAGTTGTGGCGTGGATCTGCTCTTGATTTAAAATGATTTTTAAAACTACGTCTTTATGGTGTGAACAGGCCTTTACACTGAATTTGAGCAGAAAATGCTAATTTATACTTGTATTTATTAGTTTAAATAATTTGAATATCTCCATTCTGTCATCAATTTGCTACACAGGCCAATAATATCCAAACTTTTAAGCATTGCTGAGACATTGGTTTTCATTTAAGTGTCTGAGAATATGAGAAGGCACAATAAGCAACTGATTTTTAAAGAGCTCACGTAGCTTCAGGGGCTATTGCGAAATATCAATATCATCTAGAAAGCTACTATACATTCCCATTGATTAGAAGTCTGATGTATCTTTTAAAATTTTAAAACATGTGGCATTTTGGTTCAGTGCAGCCAGCTGTTGGCAGATGGGACAGCACATGGAGTGTAAAGTTGAGGCAAAGCACACAGCAAACCCACAGTCTAGTTCATGCACAAAGTCACTACCATTACCAATGAGGGGATGTGCCAAGGGCCACAGGCCCAGGGGGGCCACAATACACTACATACAATCTGGCTAATAGCTCTACTTCTGTACATGCTACATATCTTCAACCACTCTCTTCACAATTTAGACTGAATCCATCTGCTCGACCCTGAAACTCACTCATGACTCCTGACCTCTGACAGTGGCCAGTTTTCATCCTTCATTCCTTCCATGATAAAAGTCACCCTTCAGGGGAAATTGTGGTGGTGAGCACTGTTTAATACTCTCCTCCAAACCTGGACCCTCTACCTTTTCACACTTTCAAATGGATATTATTCCTTCCTCCTTCACGTCCCTCTTTCTCAAACACTAGGCATGCTTCATGCCTTCAAAACATCCCAAGAGTGAGAAGCACATCTAGATGGAAGCTGCCAGGTACTGAGGTTGTAGTTCATGCAGGAAGCCTGGGTTCAATCTTGAGAGACAAGTCATACAGTGTGTCTTCATCCATAATCAAGGTCTTATCCAGAAGATACTGTGTGACCTGGACACGAAAACAGTAGATTGCATGATTACAAATTAGAGTGGAATTAGATTGCATAATAAATGTTTAAAAAATAAAAACACTAGAAAGTACAGGGTGTCATGATTCATTTGAAGTTCAATATGCTCATATTTTTTCATACGATATATAACAATCTCTCTCACACACACACACAAGCTAAATAAAAATAAGTTGAGCAGCTCTCCAAACCTCTGGCAAGACGTACAAAGCACACATATAATCATAATGAATGACAGACACATTATAGTTAACTTACAATATGTTTAGACATACACTACCACTGAAATGAAAGAAGCGTCTTCTATTCTCAACATATTTGCATTTATTTGATCTTAAAATACAGTAAAAAAAAAACAGTAATGTTATTACTGAAATATTATTACAATTTAACATAAACGTTTTCTATATTAATATGTTGTAAAATGTAGTTTATTCCTGTGATGGCAAAGCTGAATTTTCAGCAGCCATTACTCCAGTCTTCAATGTCACATGATCCTTCAGAAATCATACAAATATGCAGATTTGGTAATCAAGAAAAATTCTTATTATTCAATGCTGAAAACAGTTGTGATACTTTTTTTCAGGATCCTTTGATGAATATAAAGTTACTGCATAAGAACTGCATTTATTTGAAATAGAAATCTTTTGTAACATTATAAATGTCTTTACTGTCACTTTTGATCAATTGAATGCATTCTTGCTAAATAAAAGTATTAATTTCTTGCTAGTGCATATACTTATTTAAACAAATACAATTATAAGAATCTATAATAGAAGTAATAATAATAATGAAACCATGAAAACGGCTTTTGTGTAGCTTTTGTCTAAATAAAACCTCACAATATGTAATCAGTAATCAGCTATATATAACCTAATATATATATATGTGATTTAACAAGCACTGATTGCAATAAATTGCATCTACAAGAACCAGACATTAGTAAAAAAAAAAAAAAAACACTTTAACACAGTCAAATATTGTGAACAGTACGGATGACACACTGTCTGAATACATGCCTGAGATCAATCAAATGATATATAGTAATGTTACTGAAGCAGCATTGATGCATGGAGATGTCAGAACTTGATCTGAATATAAATTATTTGTCTAACCTTTGGTTGGTGCTCAATTCTGTAGGGAGTTTGCTGGAACTGTCGGATCTCTCGGATGATATGAGATATCTGCAGACAAAGTGTCATGATTTATTATTCTGCCCACACAATATCAAAGCTACACAAAAATTAATTCGTCGTTTAATCCCTCAGCAAATTATACAGGATACGACATAATTTCTTACCATTCTCATCTTTGAGAAGTTAACCAGACCTTCCTCTGTGAAGTTTGGTGTTCCCTCTTCGATAAATGCGAGGTCTGTCAAGTACATACCCAGATATGGAACACAAGGTGGATTACAGCTGCAGAAAGACAGAAATGAGGTCAAAATCAAGTCATAAGTTATGTAATAATAATGTAGGTGTTTCAAAATGTATCAGTAGCTCACTTTTTTAGAGTTTCCCTCAGGTTTTTAAACCTTCCCTCAGATGACACAGTCTTTTGAAGTTTATCCATTAGTGCTTTAGTCTGTGTTTGAAGAGACACAACAGCAGTGAATAATGTATGACTTTCCATACTGATATAATCTACTACATAAAACATTACAGCACAGTATTCACTCTGCATCTCTCACTTGTTTGCACACTTTAGCCCATGTCTTTTTTAGCCTGTAGATGGCGCTCCGGTTCAGGGCAGATGTGATCTCCAAGACACCATTATAATTGTTGAGACAGCGGCAAATATCAGCCACTGCTACCCATTTTTCAATAGAGCTGGCTCTAGAGCCAACATCTGTGTGGCTCATGATCTGAGAGGCCACGAGATTACTCATCTACACAGAGAAAGAGAGAGACATTTTTATAAACAGGGTCACACTTTTGTACTTCAGTATCCTAAGAGGGTAGCAGACAGATATTTCCATATATACACTCACATCATTGAAGTGCTGACTTGTCTTCATGATGTATGGAGTTCTCTCTGTCTTGTCTGTCTTCATCCATCCTTGGCCCAGGAACTCCCTACAGCAAGAACACAGTCAGTGTATTGTGACAGATGTGCATCTGCAGAGGATTCCTCTCTCATGAACACACAAGCTTTTTTGAAGCCCATAATGAGTATGTTCAGTAAGGCTGACAAAGATTTGTTCATGCATTATTCTCTGGTGTCTTTAAGGCTTGAGGTCTGCATCTCTCCGTACTGTGTTGATGCTCTACTCACTCATAGGGAATGCTCCTGAAGACGATGTGATCGAGAAGAGTGATTTGTTCAGCTAGCTCCATCGCTGACAGAGATTCAAAAAACTCAGTCTTTGGGCATTCAGCCTGGATGAGACGAACAGACACAAAATCAGTTCTTTATTGTGACAAGATGGCACTGTAAATGTACAACAACTCCTGGTATTATAAATACTGCATATCTACCAAGTATTTTAAATGATGTTTTCATTAGTGCATCTGTTTTTCCCTAACAAAAATGAGCAGGTGTTCATAGTAATTGAAATAGGATAATTAGTGCAAAAAATGTCATTTTTGTCATTATTTACTCTCCCTCAAGTCTTTCTTTCTTTAGTGGAACACAAAATAATAAATCCATGCTGCTTTGTTCCATACAATGAAAATGAATAGTGACCAGGACTGTCATGCTTCATAAATAAATAAATCTCATGGGCTGTATTCCAAGTCTTCTGAAGCCATATATGACAAAAATGGAACAGAATCAAATTTAAATCAATATTAACTGAAAATTTAGCTTGATAGACAGTCACCATTCACTTTCATTACACAGAAACGAGCAGCATAAACATTCTTCAAAACATCTTTGGTGTTTTCGTGGAAGAAAGTAAGTCATACAGGTTTTGAAATGAATGAGGGTGAGTAAATTAAGACAGATTTTTCTTTTTTAGGTGAACTATCCCTTTAACAATGTAAACGTTCTATTCTGGGAACATTTGTACTTGTGACAACGTCACGTTGTTTAATGGCAAAGTGCAAAATATGCTGATATGACAGCTAGAAATTACACATATTGTACGCATATGAACTTATGAAAATCTATAATTAAACCGCCAATTAGCGATGAATGACTGTTAGTTCTGTTTTCTTTGGCAGAGACACTTTTCAATTAACACAGTAGGTGAGGATTTTAAAAGCAAGATAAGGGTGTGTGTGTCCAGGCAGCATGCATTACTAATCAAAACATGCACTTGCTCTCACACACACACACACACACACACACACACACACACACACGCACACACACACACACACACACACAAAACTGTACAGGCTCAGCCCTGATAATGCATGCTGTGTTTGTAATTAGTGAGCCCAGTATGTCGCTGCCAGTAGCACATTATATCATACAGCCGCGCATGAGTGTGTGAATACATTTATCTGTGTATCTATAAACAATAGTGCATAAGAAACATTAAAATCAACTGATGTTACTCACTTAAAACACAGAATACTGCATACAATATTCATTAAATGCACAGTATAAGCATCGGAATAAGTGGAACTGACTGCATTATACAGTAAATCTGCATACAGTGCAGATGGTTCTTTTACAATATTAATAAACATTAACTACTCTCATCACATAAAATAATAGCTATTTTTCCTTCACTGCCAATGACAGAACAAGCGAAACTGAAACTCAACAAATATCACTAGCAGGGCTTTGAAATGTAATAGCATGATCATTTACAATAACACATGGATATTTCAGGAAGGAAATACCCCTGAAAGGCTGTTTAGAGTGTGTTTTTGTGTGCGCTGGCTTTGTTGCATAGAGTTTGCATGTGGTGGACAGCAACAGGCGCTCCGTCTCGCTGTTTGAAGTTGTAATTAGAGTCCTGCTGCTCAGAGATTTGCAGTTTGAACATGTAATTCGGTCCCTGAGCCCGATGCTGCCTCATGAGGCATGCCAAAATCTGCCTTCCCTCTGAGATCTCATCCTTAGGTGGCTGCTCAACAGTGATGTGGAATAGAAATATTATTTTAAGTGATATCTTCGGACACGTGAGACAGCTGGGCATGGGTGTCTTATATCAAAGTCTTATACGAGCCATGCTTTAAAAAAGATGGTTTACGTTCTAAATTCTCATTGGAGGAACCAAGTATGCATGTATGTAAGTATGTCTGTTCCTCCGTCCATCTGGTCATTCATATTTATTTAAATTAAAGTATTTCAACTATTTTAAAGACCATTTCATAAGCCCCAATGTCCTGATTTAATAGGAAATGCAATATATGGACAAATGTATTGGGACATTACACAAACAGGGACTTTAATGGCATAGAATACATAGATATTAATATGGAGTTCGATGGGGTTGAGGTCAAGGCTGTAGACAGGCCCGTCAAGTTCTTCCACACCAAACTCATCTTTATGGGCCTTGCTTTGTGCACTGGGGCACAGGCATGCTGGAATGGAAAAGTGTTCCTAAGAAGTTGGACGCATAGCATTGTCCAAAATGTCTTTGTATGCTGAAGCATCACCCATCAGACTGCCAAACAGAGAAGTGTGATTTGTCACTCCACATAACAGGTTTCCACTGCTCCAGAGTCCAGTGGCAGCATGCTTTACACCACTCCATCTGACGCTTGGCATTGCACTTGGTGATGTGAGGCTTGCCTGCAGCTGCTCAGCTATGGAAACCTATTCCATGAAGCTCTTCCCTCATAGTTTTTGTGCTGACATTAATGCCAGTGGAAGTTTGGAACTCTTCAGCTATGGAATCAGCAGAACGGTGGTGACTCTTACGTACCATCCACCCACTGTGTGACTTTACATGGTCTTCCGCTTCATGAGTCGCTGCTCTTCCTAAATGCTCCCATTTTCCAATAATGCCACTTACAGTTGACCGTGGAATATCTAGCAGGGATGAAATTTCACAAACTGACTCAAAGGTGGCATCCTGTCACAATACCACATTTTTGAATGCAGACTGCATGGTTAGGTGCTTTATTTTTATACACCTTTGGTCTGATTGAAACACCTGAATCCTGTAATTAAGAGGTGTATACTTTTGATTCATACTTTTGAAAGAAAACGCAAGCTATTTCTTGTGGTTTATAAACATATGCAAAGACTATAACTTATCCTCACCATCTGAAGAATGTCTTCAATCTTCAGCTGGGCATCGTCCTGGTCATCTTGAGAAAGGGCACTGGGGAAAAAGCCAACTTCCTTTAATCAGCTTTCAAGTTTGCCTTGAAAATAAAATCTCATAAAAGATATACATTTATATTCAAAGAATTTCAGAAAATGCTTTAATTTCATGTGTGAGAGGCTGTGCTTATGTAACCTGCCTTAGTATGTTTGCTGTGGCTTTCCTCTCCTGGGGAAGAAGGTCAGGGTCTCTCAACACTTCCTCTAGCAGGCAGATCACACCCATCTTCAACTCTCCATTCATTTCAAAGTCCTGAAACCCACCACACACACACACACACACATAGAATCACGATCCACAAACATGAGAGACCCATGCATAATTTAAGTAAAGTAAAGCAAAGACTGATGGGTTCACATCCCCAGTAGACAGAAATCAACTACTGAGTGAATCTAAACTCATTAAACAAGTTTTTTTCCCCCTTTATTTTAACTAATGCAGATTAATCTAATGCAGATTCTGTGCGTAGACTGAAAAATATTACTAATCAGTATTTTTGTGTAGTTTCTTTTGCAAGCATTTGTTTTCAGAGAACATATTTTGAATGAAGGATATCAACTAAAATAAGACAGAGAAATGTAGTCAGATTCTTCTTATGGGGTTAAAAAAAAAGATCAATTCAACAACAGAACATGTCTTAAGGCCCGTTCACACTAAGACTGATAACTATAATTATATTAGCATCCACACCAGCGGATGATATCGTCTGTTTATTCCAAGCACACACTTGTCTGCCGCTTTAAATTCTCAAGCTCATTACAGCAGGTTTGATTCTGACTGGGTGCCAATGGTTTCAGCTGTAAAACGTTCATCAGTTGGTAAAAATCATTCTGAAAGTGATTCCAACAATATCGTTTCTCTGTGCCTGCTATTCTTTAATACTGAGAATGACTTTTAGAACTATATCTTTATCGTCACCTTTATAGTTTTCGTCCTTGGTGTGAACAGGCCTTTACACAGTTTGCTTTAAGCTAATTTGTCTTGTTTTAATGATGTTTATATATATATATATATATATATATATATATATATATAAAATTTTTTACTGAAAAACAAGAACAAAATACAGATTCATAAAAATATTATGCAGTGTGAAAGTGTTGGGTGTTTTAGATTGCACACTCTCCATTAGTGCTCATCAGAAGCTGTACTACCTCAGCTTTACAGTTTCCCGGTGCACTAATCAACAGCTAACCCAGCCTTTCCTCTGTCTCTCTGTGCCTGCAGGCACTGCAGGTGGGTGGCTAATCTCTTGTGTCACAGTTAAAGCATTCTTCAGCTCTGGCTTCATAAAGCCCCGCATCTATTAAACAGTCAGTGTTCTTCACTTTAGGTTTATTGTTGAAATAATTTGGCCATCGGGACCAAAGCATTCGACTAGTTTGATCTATCCATGTTCATACCATCTGTGTTTAGAGCACTTTCATCTGCCAGTTTTGAGCTTACTAATAATTCCTGTTCCTGACATGAAAAATGTAAATATTCCTCTGCTAAGGGACAGTCATCCAAAATAGCATAAGTGACATGATTTAAACAAACCAATAAATTAGTACATAATATTCAGTGCAGCCTTTCAAATGCAAATGCATAAAGCACTTGAGCGCTTGTGCTGTGTTGTTCTCAGAGTATAAGTACTCTTATGTTTGATATGCTAGACTGTAGTTAGCATAATGGGCAACTCACTTGCTTATTCCTGTTATGCAGTACAATTTCATGTCCCCTTTATACAGTATATGTCTGACTAAAACATAAAAATTACCCTTTTAAAGTTTTTTTACTTTCCTAAGAGATATTTTCCTGCAAATAGAAACTTTAAAACAAAGAAGCAGGACCAGAACAGTTGAACCATTGTTGATGATTCTGTGAGGTTTCTGCACTTATTGGTATAGTTGGTGGACCAACTTGGACCAGCAAAAAAGTTACTATGTAACAAAAACCTGCTTAAGCTGGTATGACCTGGCTTTTCCAGCAGGGGCCTTTATTGACTAAATATTCATCTGAATTCAAAAAGTAGTACCAGATAGTAGCTGTTTCAGTTTGTCAGTTTGTTTTTGTTATGAAAATGGTATAAGGAGAAAGATGATGTAAACATCTGATAGAGGATGAGAGAGATGAAATGGCAGTGCAGGGTCTCTGGGCTAATTAACAACAGTGCAGCTGAATTCTCAGCCCTCTTATTCACTTGTGGGGGTTTTCAAAGAGATTCAGCAGCCTGCAATAAACGCTTCTAGATCCAGTCGTGATTTACACTAAATCATACTGTAGCTGGTACCATTTTACTGTGAACAGTACATAGCTACTTATTCCAGTTTTGTCCCTAGAGTAACAAAAAAAGAAGCCAATAGTACCATGGTAGTGCCATGATTTATTAGACATAGTATCATGTCAGCGTTGTTATTAAAATAATTCATTTGAACTGAAATAAATATTAAAGTAAATGTTAGAAACATTAGATATTAGATGAAAAGCCTTAAACGAAAATTAGAAATGTTGCCCTGGCAAACATTAGAATAGAATTTTACTAAACATAAAAGAAAGCTGAAAGGAAATAGTGAAAAAAATCTTACTAAATGGTACAACAATATATAAATAATCTTAAAATAACGATGCATCATAATGATATGATGTATAATAACACTTTGAAGTGCTTTTGAGCAACTCCCTACTATCAGCTGAATATTTCACTTCTCTCCCTAGACAACCAGTATTTGTAAACATTCCTCTTCTCGTGTTTCTCTTATTCGCATCTTTCACCTGTGCAACCATAAAGGTCACTTCTAACAAGCTCTCTCTGTGTGAGTTTGTCAGGCCATTCTTAACCTAAACTGACAAAGGGCTAAAACAGATCAATGCAATTAGCCCAACAAAGCGAAGTAAATTGAAAAATAGCTGCTTATTTCAGAAGGCCATTATGAGAGACTGTTTCCACTGCAGCAGATAATTATGTTGGCCGTGTGTGAGGTCCTGTGATTGTGTGTGTGTACTAGACTTTTGTTTTGAACAGTAGTCAATATTAATGTTATAATATCCTATACTTTTGAGTCATGAAAAAGTTGGCAGGGCCTGAAATTATCTTTTATCTCTATGAGTTAATGGGCATAATATAATACAGATCAATATGACGACTGGCTTTACAGCTGAAAGCAAGTACTGCTGAAAATACTTGAATCAATAAAGATACAAGTGTACAGAGAAAAACAGTAAAGCCATAAGATGCAGTAAGGCCATAAAGCACAGCACATGGTAGATTTGAACACATACCATAAATTATTAAACAATTACCCACAGCTACCAATGAAACAATTACCCAAAATGTAACATTTTCTAAAAAAATTAACTCTCAGGCCATTCAAGATGTAGATTTTGGTGTAAAGTTTGTTTCTTTATTGGAACAAACTTTACATTACATTACATGTATTGTAAGCATTACATTACTTACCATTGGATTCTCTGCAGTGAATGGGTGCCATCAGAATGAGAGTCCAAACAGCTGACAAACACATCACAATAACCCACAAGTAATCCACACGACCCCAGTCTATAAATTAACATCTTCAATTAACATCAAATTAACAAATCCATCACTCGGATGTTTTTAACTTCAAAGCATTGCTTCCGGACTAAATACATTATCCTCTATCCATAATATTGCTTTCTCTATAGAAAAAGATGTCTCATCTAAATCAGGAGAGAAATGTGCACAGATCAAGCACTGTTTATGAGCAAAACTCTTTTTTAAAGATTTATTTTTGGCATTTTTGCCTTTATTTGATAGGACAGTAGTTAGACAGGAAGGGAAGTTGGAGAGAGAGAGAGAGAGGGGGGACAGGATCGTGAAAGGTCCACGAGCCGGGACTCGAACACGGAAAGCCAGAAGCACACCAGCTACATGCTACATGTTGACGCGCTGCCCACAAGGCTATCAGCGCCAACAGTGCAAAACGGTTCTAAGTAAATATGTTGGTGGATTTTGATGTGACGGAACAACAGGGGATGGACTTGATCACCAGAGGAAGCGTTATTATGGATAATAGATTGGTATTTTGGCTGATGTTTTAAAGTTAAAATGCCTTTTCACTTCAACAGACAGAGGACTGAAATTGTGCGGATTTGATGTTTGGACTCTTATTCTGATGGCACCCATTCACTCCAGAGGATCCAGTGGTGAGCAAATGATATAATGCAAAATGTCCCCAACCTGTTCTGATGAAAAATCTAATTTTTAAAAATGTAAAAAATTCCTTTTCCTATTATATTCAAAATCATTTGTATCCCTTTGAAAAGTGTAACACTGGCTCTAAGGCTTTTCAAAACACTGATCAGCAACCTTAACTCAAACAATGGCTGAGTTTGGGGCAAGGCTATCTGTCAGTCCAACCAATGCTAGATGGGAAAATGTTCAAACAATCATTATTCTTTCAAAGCCACTTGGTTGGATGCTACTGGCACAGAAATTACACACTTCACCTTTAATAGTCTCTCTTTCACGAAATGCATTTTGATCCAATATTGGTATGGTAATTAAGGTTTGGTACTGTTTATGTAAGGTAATTGGTTTCCCTTGTGAAAATAACATGGAAATTGTGAAGAGGTGTTACGCTTCCTCTGCCCTGTAAAATATGAAGCCCGGGGGTTAACCATGTGTTCACAGCTGAAGTCTGGACTAAAATGTATGTTGATAAAATATCAGTCAAGCAGCAGGGAAGGAGAAAGAAAGGCTGATAAGGGTGACAACTACTGCTTTAGGTTTGTAGTGACACGAAATGTGTCATCTGTGTATATCAAAATACAAGCAGCTACAGAAGAACTGATGCTGATGGACAAACCTGTGAGTGTTTGGAGACCCAATGGCGCAGGACATTCAGGACTCTGTTGGTAGCCGCACGACGTATAATAAACTCCTTGTCACAAGTCCGCTCAGAATTGTTAAAGACTGCAAAGAAAAATACACACCGTAAGGGTAATACAAACAGAGCTGTAATATCCAGTCTGTCGTTTCAAAATGTAAAACCAATGTGAATATAGATTACATGATCAACATCTCATTTACTTTATTATATACATTGCTTTGCAAATTAAGTATCCATTTTTTTCACATTTTAGACACATTCAGATCAAACCCTTTAATATTTTCACAATTTGTTATGCTGATACCATAAAAGTACTAATCCAATTCTGATGGTATTTAGTAGGATGAGAGAATGTTAGTTTATGCAGGTAAGAGGATTATTGCTTAATTGAACATGTAAATCTTGAGCCTGCTATTCCTGTTATGATTTTAAATACTCTGCTGATAATGAAAAAGCTACTAGAGCTGCAGAAACTGCAACAGCTTTATGTGTAAAGTATATTTCAATTTGTGAACACAGTAGAGGGTCTACAGCATTCTGAGGCAAAGGGCAGAGCATATGAATCTGTGCGCTTCTCTTGGGTTGTGTCAGTGCTGCAGTGTACCTGGAGGGCTGCTGTGTCCAGCTGCTGCTGTGGCGATAGCAAACGCAGAGGCTGGAGAAACGGAGCAGCGCGAGTTCTCAGCTGACTGGACTACAAAAAAATAATATGGAGAACAAATTTAACAATGATCATTTTAGAAAAAAAAAAACTGAATCGGCCAAAAAGGGTGACGGCACATACAAAGAATCGAGTCGCTCAAAAATTCTTTCATTATCTACTCACTCTTGAGTCATTTTTCCCACGGAACACAGAGAATCCAATAGTTTATTTATTTATTGGTTTTTAGGTTGGACCTCAATAACATCAAATGTCATTAGATCCCAAGTGTCTCATAACCACACGCCATGATGTCAAACCTGCACCATATCCATCATATTTGGTGAATCATTTTACTGAACAATGGCTTAATTTTCAGTCTCTTCGTCACACAAAATTATAGGATGAACTACTTTATTGAACTACTTTTAAAGTATTTTTATCCATTGTAGCTTGCTAGCTCCTGATCACTATGGACTTATTGTATGGAAAATACTAATGTTAATACCATTTAAAAATTAACTTTTAGTGTGTGTTCCACTGGAAAAAAGAAAAAAAGAAAAAAAAAGAAGAAAAAAAACAGCATACAGGTTTAGAATGGCAAATAAATGGTAAATAAATAATGACAGAATTTACCCTTGACTTCCTCAATGGACATGTAGTACAGTATGTACTGTACGTGTAGCAAAGCCATAGTTACCTCATAACCAGTCCTTTTGACAATCTAGTGGTCATGCTTCAAAATGAAAGACATTTTTGCAAAAATTCCCCCTTTATTCAGCCAGTAACTGAGTGAACACATGGAAAGAGCTTTTCATGGAAACTGAGAGAGCAGACACAGTTATAAACCACATACTGTATATCTACAGCTAATTGCTTATGTTGAACAAAACGAAGATGCTTATGATACCCAATACAAACAGTCTGGATGGAACAACAGCTGCACCAATCAGAACCAATTATGTGCTGGTGGAAGTCCCATATAATTTACCCCTGTCCCAACTCTCCCCATTTATGGCTTCATTTAATGTCATCCAAGCACAATATTTGACTGTTTCAGATCCAAGACTGTGACTGTGGCCATTTAGTAACAGAACTGGAATTTATGGAGGAATGCACTTAGTATGATTCGCTTGAGGAACCATCAGGAATGTCGTATGCTTTCTCCCCTAAAATGCAAATTGAAAACATTAGACACATAAAACTGATCTAAGACCAGCATAAAAGCAACTTCATGTTCCATTAGCTATTTAATACATGCAATCGGACTTCACAAAGTTATCTACAGTCCAGCTTTATTTTATTACAGTCAAATCTTCATTTACACTGCCTCATTGTATGGAAAAATCAACAATATTGGAATGAAAGTGTTTCATTCACAGAAGTACCTATATTTCTCTCGGAAAGTCATAACTTGCCACTGTGTTTGACTCTATAGTTGTTCCTGTAAGAGGCCTGCACTGCCAAGGGAGCCAAACACAAACAGACATGCGCACGCTTACCTCCTGACTGTCTGTAGCGGAGGTGGCGTGGAGTGGAGGGTGAGCGGCAGGGAGAGATTTCTCCTGGTTCACTGCCTTGTGGCGACTCTGGAATAAATTTGTCCAAAGACACTGACTCCAGCACAGCTGAGGGGAAAGTCAGACCCTTTATTAAAATGGATCATAGAACCCCTCCTTGAAAAATGAATGGTTTTAGGGCAACAGCTCTGCAAGAAAAAAACAGCAGGGAGCAGGGAACAGCAAATAACTATGGCCAGGGGGTTGCTATGCAGATGCTGAGGGGTCTGGGTGGTACAGTGATATGAGAGGGTGCATGGTGGTTACATACTGGCACAAGTCAAAAAAAAAAAAAGATTAAAACTCTAAGCAAGGTTATTACACAGCCCTGCCTTCTTTTAAAAGAATTCTGCCAAATTTTGCCTAATTTCAATGTTTGCCAGTGTTTGGATGCCGTAAAACACCCACTAATGCAGCAGAAAACATCTGGGTCATGTTTGCTTTTTCTTCGGTCACTATTTCTAACTTTGAAATTGGAGTGGGCATAATAAACAGAAATCGGAATCGTTCATACATGTAAAAATTGTCAGAGAATTGAACAAACAGCTGTACCCTGGCTCAGAGGAAGATAGGAATCATGTCTTTGAGTAATTTTTTTGGTGATTAATGGATGATACTAGACTTCATCGCCTTACGAAAAGGCTGAAAGGGAAAATGCTACAAAAAACTGTGAGAAACTGTGATGCACTACAGCAAAACAGGCACTTTTTTTTTTTTGGAATCATCATCCCAAAATTAATTAAAACAATAAATAAATAAATTGCTGGATTTCATTCAGGAAATATGATGCAGGGTGGTGTAAAATTAAAACTAAAACCATTTTTTTTTTTTTTAATTGAAATTAAATAAACGTTAACTTAAATGAAATAAAATAAAATAAAAAGTTCAGCATGTTGCCAAGGAAACAGTTCTCATTTTCATTTAATTTAACTTGATATATAGACATATTTAAAGCTAATAAACAAAAAACTAGCAAAAATGACAAAAAAAAATTATTGTAACTAACATTAAAATTAAAATGGAACATATAAAAAATAAAAACTAATTCAAACTATTAATAAAAACTTAAATAATGTCTCTAAATATCTTCTAAAATAACACTACCCCTATGCGTATATGATATTCTGGTCCATAAATACAATTGGGAGACATACTGTATGTAAGCAAATTATTTTTTGCCTGGTTTATCGTTTGACAGACATTGATTTAATACTTTGGGCTAGCAGTTTGTAACAAGGTACATCTGTGACAAATATTAGTTGATAATAAATACAGAAAAATATTAGTCGATAATAAATCCTCTATGTAGGCTCTCTCAAAACATTTGATTTTTATAAACGCAGCATTTGCTCCCTGTGGCTATGAGACAGATTATCTTGTTACTGAGATCAGGAAAAACTCAAAATGACAGTAAAATCGAAAACAATAAAATATCACATCATTTAATTTTTTTTTTTTTTAAAGTGAGACATTGCTTGGGCTGTGATACAAAAGCAAACCAGAAGAGATCCTCTTAGCAGGTTTAATGTGGCTCATCTGATGCAGTGTTAAAGCTTACTATTAGTGCTAATGGTTCATAATAAGAACTCAGAATGTGGTGGATTTTATATCAGAAAGAGGGAAAAACAATACAAACACATCTCTTTAAACCAGCAAACACAAGAAGCAAACTATCAGTAGTTCGCACACCACACATCCTAACCAAAGTCACTCAAATATGTCCATTTCCAATACAAAAATTGCGCTTTATCATTTGGTTGAGTTTCAAACATGCCTGCTTCTCATTCCGAGCTGCCTGGCTGCCAGTATAACCACAAAATTATGGGTGTTTCGCCAAATATCTCAAGTCTTCTGTTTTGCATTAAGGAGGCACACAATGCAAGCATGTTTGCAATTTACTTGCGCGTGGATTTTATGTGGAGACAGGAGAATGTTGGTCAGACTAATAGCCTATAAAAGAAAATAACACATTTGTTTGGCCGTCAAGTTATTATAATGAAGTGGTTTTCAGTGTTATTTGGAGCAGCTACAGATATCTTTCCCACAATATTCACTATGCCAGCTACTTCTGGGAGTAGATGAAATTATGCTTTTAAAAAAGCAAAAGCCAGCTAATGAAGTTCATATACATGAACATATGTGTTACCATCCAGCCAGTGTGTTGACCTACTTCCAACATCCCACCACTGCTCTATTCCAAAACCTAGTGGGCTGCCTACAGAAGCATCATAGGCACGCACCCAATGCGAAGACTTTTAAGATAAAAAAATCTTAATTATACTTAATTATATACCTTGTTCTAGCCATATTATAATCCTCTCATGTAACCTTCCTTGAAAAGGCAGTGCCAAAATGCATTGTGATAAGCTCAGTGAAAACGTCCAAGGATGAAGCAAGATAAATTTGAATTTTAAATGATAAATCTTAGATTTCATTCAGTGCTGAAAAGTATATCATTTTAGTGTAGGCCTACTTATAAATGACCAAACATTTGTGTGCACTAGGGCTGTCCTCGACTAAGGATTTTTCTGGTCGACTAGTAGTTGTTCATTTTAAGCATTAGTCGACTAATTGCACGTTTATTAATAAGCCATTTAAATCATTATTATTGTCACGAATCCTGTCCATGCACTTCCGCTCACTCACCACCAGAGGTCAACCGCTCATCACATGGACTCTTGCACTGCGCTACACTACTGTTGCACTTCACCATCTACTACATTTCCCATCATCCATCGCACAGATCACACAGCTGTCACAGATTACTCATTGCACTGATTACAGCTGAAACCCATTAGACACGCTTTATAAGCCTTGGACTTTCTCTGCCTTACTGCCGAGTATTGTATGCAATATCGCTACCCTACAGAGCCCTGTTAGTTTCCCTTGCCTTGCCTTGCCTTGCCTTGCCTTGCCTTGCCTTGCCTCTGTTGGATTGTGTTTTCCCCTGCCTGGACTATCGCTTACGTTTTGGATTACCTCTCCTGTCTAGCCCCTTTGGATACTGTTCGCCGATCGTCGACCCACGCTTGTCTTTGTTTACTCTTTGTCTCACCCATGATATACCTGTCTGCCATTGTTCGACCCTGCCTGTTATGACCACGTCTCTCATCAATAAAAGCTTGCATATGGATCCGCACGTCTCTCGTCTTGTCAGCCCCGTAACAATTATGAGTCTTTAATTGCCTATAGCCTAATAAGTGCTCAAGCACACGCAAAAAGCTTGCCACAGCGCACCGGCAGAAATAATGATTATGAATGTGTCAGTGAAAAACTGTAAGGAGACTGCATTAACATTTTAATATTTTGATAAACTAGTGCTTTCTTTGTTCTCGGTTTAAGAGATAAAGTTGGCGACACAGACTCATCATCTCTGCAGAAGTGATGCGCCTGTAAGCATGTTTCATATGGATTGCATAATCTGAGAATATTTGTCTTCCATTTGAATTGGTTCATTTGAAAGTAGACATTTCACTCTTTATAGATATATTTTTTATGTCTGTAAGGTAAAGATATACACAGCGTTTTGCGCTCAAGTTCACAGACCGAGACGGCAGAAAGCGCATCCTGTTTGCTTTCATTATTTTACAAAAGCACGATTTGTTTTTATTGTGAGTGCAAACAAATAAACGTAGAGTCTTTACAGATTTGAAAGATGTATTACTCTTATCTGTATGACCAAAAATGACCAGTATTTTAGGAGCAATAGGCTGGCGCCTCCATCTGTCCTGCAGTGAGCGCTACTCTTCAGACACACTCCGCACAGACACAAGAGTGCACATTTCTCTAAGTTAACATTAGATTGAGGGACCATGTAAAGTTGCTAATACTTACATATTTCAGATGATAAGCCATATTTGAGGTCGATGAATGATAGTCGAGCGTTTGGATGTAGACTAACCGTTAACGATATGTTAGTCGCAGACTGTGTGACTTCACCTGTGGATTTTTTTTTTTTCTGCGACTAAACGACTAATAACATTTTGGTCGACCAAGCCTCTTCTGGTCGACTAATGATTAGTCGACTATTAGGGGGCAGCCCTAGTGTGCACTTTATATTTGTATTATTTTTATGTGTTGCGCTGTTAGCTTAGCAATATGCCAACAACAAACTGTAGTGTGCAACAGTACCCAGTGACTTTTTTACCTGCTTTTGTCCTGAAAGTATTTTTCCCGCTGGGATTTTAAAAAAGGCTTTGATAAACAGCGATGATGTGAATTGAAAAATTACAAACTTTGTAACATTTGGGAAAACCGGACAAAACGACAAAAGACTCAATGGCTTTAATGAGGGAAAGAACTATGATACAATGAAGGACTGCAAATGACATAATCAAACTAAAAACTACGGATAAAAATGAGACAACTGATTTAAAGATGTTGATCTTCATGGGATGCTTCATGGGAGTGTTCTTTTGACACAATTTGCTTGTTTAGATTCTCTGAATTGTGGAGGTTTTTTGTAGAATCATAGGTAACAGTTTTTCACCTAAAATTCTGTTGTTGAACACGGTTATTAAAAAAAATAATAATAAGTTGAAAAAATGTGGACTGATGGCCTTAACAAAAGTAAGTACCATTAATTAACAACCTTAGCTTGTAGCTAACAATAGGTTTGCCTTTAATGGTTTATAACAGGGGTGCCCAGTCCTGTTCCTGGAGATCTACTGTCCTGCAAAATTCAGCTCCAACCCTGATCAAATCCTGATTCTATTTCAGTGGACACCATGGAAGGCACCTACTGAAGTAGGCAGTAGACAGCAGGGGAACTCTATAGGTTTTAAAACAGAAAGAGAAAAAGTATTTTCTGCTCACCTCTCCTGATGCTGCGACGCAGTTTACCACAGAGGGCGTCGATTCGCGGCACCTCTGCATTCTCATCTGGAGCTCCAGGGCTCTGTTCGGGGGAGGATGGACTTTGTCCATGGCTAAGATCCAAAGGGGGCTTGTTGTTGTTGTTGGACGGTGGCGGTGAGATGGTGGGGTTGGCAGAGGTTGGACTACTGGCTGCAGATGACGAGGTCGTGGACAGATCCAGGATGCCTACTTTTGAGCCAATAGGGGAATTAAGAGAAAGTTTCCTGGTGCGAACCGGAGAGCAAGTACGGGAGGGGATGGAGAGAGGTGGAGGAGATGAGAACTTGCGACACAGTCTGGGGGATTTGTCATTTACGTGGTCCCCGCTGCGGTTGTTCTGGTTGGTGGCGAAGAAAAGCTCCAGGGATCTGAGTTGTGGAAAGAACATCGAAAGATAGGGCATAAATGGCAGAGCAACACTGGCACATCTCTCATGTTCTGTTCTCCGTACTTGCATGCCCCACTAAACACACTTGTCAAACAGTTTCTGGGATGCATTCTGGAAACACATGAGGAGTATTGATTGCAGCTTTCAGAAATTGAGAAAACAGCAGTAACAAAGCAGGAAAACATTGCAAGATGTAAAATCTGCAATGGATGATAGTATTTGTGAGAGTGCAGAAGTTTTGAGAATCCAGGATTTAAAGGGGTCATGAACTGAGAAACCAAAATTCCCTTGATCTTTTGACATATAAGAGGTCATTGTACTATAAAAACATCCTGTAAGTTTCAAAACTCAAAACTTTCTCATTAGTCTAAAAACAGCTTATATGGAAACCAGTCTGCCTAAACGACAGGTTGTGTAATGTATGATGTAATAGTGTGGCTAAACACCGCCTCCTCAGAAAAAGATCAACATCTGCTTCTACATCACCGTCTGTTTAGCCCCGCCCACCAATTCACGCACGTAGTGTAATTAACGCAGGTATACGCAGAAACCAAACGATAAAGATAGCTCTGAAGACAACAAGTCGCTGTTCATTCCCAAGTTGTGGAAAAATAGTCTTTGCTTTGCCTTCCTTCTGATCCCAACGGAAAGAGTGAATGAACTTTATTTTGAATGAAGTTCCAGACCACATCAGTAAGAATTTGGTCCTTTGTTTACTTCATTTTACCACAGATTAGTTTACAAACAAGGCACAATTCGATGCGGGATTTTCAGAAAGATTGAAATTAAAAGATGATGCTGTGTCGGCTATAGTGGATCTGACAGTAATGTCACACAACACAAGTGTGAGTAACTGTTTTTATGACGTGGTCACTATTGCTTTGTCTGATTGTTTGATATGAGTATTTATGTGTTTTTAACCTAAATCACAGCAGCGTCCATCTGTGAAGGATGTAGACTGTCAAACATACACAACTGTTAGCCAATCACAGCAGTGGACATTTACTTCCGAGTCTACAATCCACCATGCCTATTCAAACAGAGCGTATAGATGAAGGGGCTCAAAAACAGGAAAGAAAATAGCCTAGTACTTCTAAATTATGTTTTCTGATGTAAAAATCTTGATAACATTATAAGTGGACCTCAGAGAACAGTACAAAATAAAAAACAGAGGCAGTTCATGACCCCTTTAATAAAATCAAATATTTGTAACTTCCAAAAAAGAGGATAAAGACTCCCAAAAATAAAGACAAACAGAGTGGAAAATGTGAGGATACACACTAGAAAATGGACAGAGATAAAAGTGAGTGGTAACAGAGAGATGGGTTTGTTACTTTGACTGATCCATTGCTATCTTCCTGATCTTCAGGCTGTAGTCTGGGCAGATGGATGTAATGGACAAGCGGTCAAATGAGTGATACTGGACCCTGTGTGACAGCAAAGTAGGTGTGGGGATGAGGAACATCAGAGACAACACATTAAATGTCACATCACTCACAATGACCACAAGCATCTGCACATGAGGTACACAGGCTTCTGCACAAGCATACTGAACATTCAAGGAAAATGGAGGAGGAATAGTTGAGCACTTTAAGGCTTTCTGAACTACTTTTTAGGTAAAGGTTACCAAGAGTGCACCAATTTAACTTGGCAGAACACCTGCTTTTGGAACAGAAAACATTCTTCCATTTGAAAGGACAAATGTATGCAGAGATAAATTCCCTACTCACTCTCGCTCACAGCAGTGTTTTAGACACATACACCTAGTGGTTTCTTTCAATCACACAGAGCATTTGAGTGTGAATATATGGTATTATTTCAAAAGGATATGACAGGCCACAATGTAGAAAACTGGCTATGATCCAACAAGTTTCCAGAGACAAGCTATCTGCCTGTCTACACAAAATATAGAACTGCTGTGTGATGTAATACAGTTATAGCCATTCAGAAGATATTTATGAGGAGCAGGACCAGAGAGATCTCTCTATAGGCACTTTAAATGTGATTTCTTCTCAGGGTGCTTTAAATATAATTTCTGATTTCTTTAACTATATAACTGGCTGTAATCTACTGGCTACAATATATTGAATATATACAACTGCAATTTTTTATTAAATGCCCGTAAAAATTAAGAAGCATTGAGACTACTGTGATGATTTTAGTGTGTTTTTGGCTAATTTGGTTAAAACAGATATGAGTGTCTCTTCAGAAGTAAGTTTAGCTTAATGTAGCTAAAAATACATTATGGGTCAAAATTATCGATTTTTCTTTTAAGCCATGAAGATATTTAGCAAATTTCCTACCGTAAATATATCAAAACTTAATTTTTGATTAGTAATATGCATTGTCAAGGACTTCTTTTGGACAACTTTAAAGGGATAGTTCACCAAAAAATGAAAATTCTGTCATTAATTACTCACCCATTACTCCCATAGACAGCAATGTAATTAACACGATCAACGTCCAGAAATGTAGCAAGGAGATCGGCAAAATGATCCATGTGACATCAGGGGTTCAACTGTAATTTTACGAAGCTACGAGAATACTTATCCGCGTGGCGCAGCTGATACAGAACAGCATATGCTGTTTGCGTTCAGTGGATCCTCTCCAAAATGGAGCTTGGGTGACGCGGAGGAGACGAATTGTTGAATAAAGTCATTATTTTTTTTTCTTTACGTTCAAAAAGTATTCTCGTAGCTTCGTAAAATTACGGTCGAACCCCTGATGTCACATGGATTATTTTACCGATGTCCTTGCTACGTTTCTGGACGTTGATCATGTTAATTACATTGCTGTCTATGGGAGAGTCAGAGATAGGGTGACCATACGGGCCATTTTTATGGGATGCGTCCTTGCCAGGATTTCTATATTGCCTAAAATATCCAGGTTTTGGCTGTTTGCACTGTGCAGGTAGATCGTTGTGTGACATTCATGAGAGCTATAGAGAGCAGAGCAGACGGCTCCTTATGCTTTCGAATCACTATCACGCCTACCTTGGTGTCTTTTTTTGATCAGTGCGCAGCGACGCTTCAAGTCAAACAAACTAACAAACATGTGCGCATATTTGTATCGCTTTGATCGTTCTCTGTAGATCTCACCTTCTCACGTGCAGCACCATGATTGGTCGATTATGTACAATACCTGCATGTTATTGATCAAACTACTTTGGATGATTTAGGCAATATTAAAATCCTGGCCAGGACATGTCCCATATGAACGGCACATATGGCCACCCTAGTCAGAGAGCTCTCAGAATGCATCAAAAATATCTTAATTTGTGTTCCAAAGATGAACGAAGGTCTTACGAGTTTAGAACGACATGAGGGTGAGTAAATAATGACAGTATTTTCATTTTTAGGTGAACTATCCCTTTAAAGGTGATTTTCTCAATATTTCGATTTTTTTGCACCCTCAGATTCCAGATATTCAAATAGTTGTATCTCGGCCAAATATTGTCATATTCTAACAAACCATACATCAATGGAAAGCTTATTTATTCTGGTTTTGTGGTCCAGGGTCACATTTAAGTTAAGTCAGAGAAAAGAGACAAAAACTGCATTATTTGCATTACCCAGCTCTAGTGGTGACTTTTAAGCCCTTTAAGAGCTCTATTACCTGACTGGTATGGATGTAAAAGGCTTCTTGTAGATGTCAGCCAGTTTCTCCATGACCACGGTGGCGGTGGTGAAGATTCGGTAGGTGTGCAGGAACGTGTTGAGGAAGTCTATGGAGAGGAAGCGCAGGTCGGTCAGCCTCTCCAGCAGTCTCTCCACGCTGGCGTAGCGGATCTGAGGAACCTTGCAGGAGTTGAGCGTCTTACTGAAGCAAATGTCAACATCATCTTTATGGAGACGCGCATCGGATCTAATGAGGAGCACAACCAAAGCATCTTTATTGTCTTTATGCTGTACATTTATGATGATATTATGAAGCGTTAGTGGAGAAGTGCTGAAATAATTTTTCCACAGTTGATAATAATTGTAGCTAAATATGTTAACTTGCTCATAACAAATGAAACTTAATAGTAATAGTAATAGTAATAATAGTAACATATACTTGAAAATTGTGGTTAATTTTGATTAGAAGTTTTATGCTAATCTACAAGTGGAATATTAAAACTATTTAAACTCAAATCAATATTTCATATCTATATGTATTTCAAATTATTTCAAAAGTGCAAATGCAATAAGCAAGAAACAACCAGTTGGTCATTATAGCTAAATAAACTCTAATTCATCCAGCTGGGCTGACTCACTTGCATCATAAAATATTTTATTTTTAAATAAATAAATAAATACATACATACACAATCATTATTCTTTGCTTATGGCCCTTTTTTGCCAGTGGTAGTCAATCACATGGACAGTTGCACTGAAATACTTTAATGCTTTCTGGACTGGTATTGCCAACATATTTTCCAGCAGGGAGGGAAATTAGTCCCAGTTGGTTGCCCTTATTGTAGTGTGCTCACTATCACTGAAGTGTTTAGCTTGGACAGATGCGTTTGCACATGTGCAAGGAGCCAGCACTCGGGGCATCAGTGCATGTTCACTGGGCCAGCTGATGCATTTTTGTGTGCACTTAAAATTTTGAAGGATTAATCATTTCAAAACAGTGATTTTTGGCTAGTTTAAATATTATTTTTAGGCATTCAGTCTTTTACAAAATGCTTCTATAATTACAAAAACACTGACCCATAATAATTAAGGCACACATTATTTCACAATAAACAAAGGTCTGACTTACTTGATCATGTGTGGCACTGTGACTTTTGAGTTCTCCTCAAACACGCTGGTCATCAGGCCATTACAGCGGATGTTATCGATGCACTATATAGAGCAGAAATTCAAATGAAGAGAGGGATCAAACCAAGGAGCAAAGAACAGAGAACAACATAATTAATCCAGTCACTAAACACTGGACATACTGTAATTTCTTTCTTTGAGACTGGGGGATTCAAGGACAGAGAGATGTCTCTTGTGAGTTCATCAGTAAACCCGGTTCAGTCCACTAGTACAAAGTGATCCCCTTCAGGAACAAGTCTTAACCTCATGGCTCTTGGTGTGAAGTTTCAGTGAGGTGGGTGTTAGTTATTATGTTCCAGTTCTTCTGTAGAGCCATTTTCGTTTTGGTTTTTTAAAGGCTACAGGGAATTTGTATGGTTCAGAGTAATTGCACAAAGTATAGATGAGGTGTCAGGCACTGTTATCTTTATATATTTTTTTATTACTGCGTATGCCTATAATCCACAGGAAACTAGAGAGAGACAGGGTCGTATATCGTTGAATATGAGAAATGAAGCAAGCTAGATACTAAAACTTCATCTCCAGCATCTGCATTGACAACCATGGCACAACTCTGACCAAGTTTTTCAGTGAGCATATACACTGTAGACTGGAGTAATGGCTACTGAATATTCAGATTTACCATGACAGGAATAAATTAAATTTAAAATATGAGTGTAAAAGACTTTTCACAAACATTAAAGATATAGTTTGATCAAAAATGACAATTCTGTCATTAATTACTCACAAACCCGTAAGACATTCGTTCATCTTTGGAACACAAATGAAGATATTTTTGATGAAATCCAAGAGCTTTCTGATCATAGACAGCAAAGCAACTGACATGTTCAAGGCCCAGAAAGGTAGTAAGGACATTGTTAAAATAGTCCATGTGACATCAGTGGTTTAACCGTAACGTTATGAAGCTACGAGAATACTTTTTGTGTGCAAAGACAACAAAAATAATGACTTTATTCAACAATTTCTTCTCTTCCGTGTCAGTGTTCTTAGTTCATTGTCTGTATAATCTTGTTTCAATAAGTAAGGCCGGGCAAAAAATTGAAAGTCATCTTTTCTGTCCAAATCTTCAGATGTGTTCATGATGACTGTTTTATGTACAGTGTGCGTCTTCCTCCGCTTTAAACAAGGCGCAGCGCATCCAGGTTCTACATCAGAACGCTGGCTCCTGCATCAGCAGCAACACACATGTCGTGATACTGTCGTGAATGCGAATCAAAGACTGAATAAAGTTATTTTTGTCTTCTTTGCACACAAAGTATTCTCGTTGCTTTATAAAATTACGGTTGAACCACTGATGTCACATGGACTATTTTAATGATGTCCTTACTACCTTCCTTGAACGTGGTAGTTCCATTGCTGTCTATGGAGGGTCAGAGAGCTCTCAGATTTCATCAAAAATATCTTCATTTGTGTTCTGAAGATGAACAAAGGTCTCACAGGTTTGGAACGACATGAGGGTGAGTAATTAATGACAGAATTTTCATTTTTGGGTGAACTAACCCTTAAAAAGATTACCAACCCCAAACTTTTGAATGGTAGTGTAAATGATATAATACCCATGAGCAGTTGACTGTAACCGCAGAGGAGGAGCTTTTGGTTACATGTGGCTTCTCTCTCACCTGGCTGATGTCGCTGGTCCAGGCCGCTTTCTCCTGACGGGATGGTGCCAGTAGCACCACAGTGAAGGCAGGAGCATCTGAGGGCTCTACCACAATCTTAAAGTCCAGGTGACCAAACACCTGCCCTGAATTCTTAGCTAAAAACAGACAGAAGGTTACAATTAATCATGAATCATGCTTGAAAATCCTAATTTACCAGTCCCGAGGGACCACTCAGGAAAACAATGGCAATAAAAACTAATTAAACTGAAGGGATCTCTTCTTAGTAACACAATAATGGTGGTGATGTTTATTAAATAAGCTCTTAGGGACCATATTCAGGGATCACGAGAGGGTCGTTGTGATGCTGTTTTGAATTAGCCCTTGGGTCTCTTTCTATACCCTCAAGTGGATAATCAATCCATGACAATTATCATCTCTGCCCATTTGACATTTAAACAGCAGGCAGTTTGGACTCTTTTCTGACCTGTCTATAATAGTTAATTAACCTGCAGTATGTGAATAATGGCCAATATATAGCTAATGATGCATGATGTTTTTGAAAATGTGCATCAAAGAAACAGGCTCACCGTCCTCGTCGTTAGCGTCAGGCTCCTCGATGAGAGTGCACTCAATCAGGGACAGCACACCACCTTGCTGCCAGAGTCAAACCATTAGGTTGAGAGGTTAATCACAAAGGGAGAGTTTCCTGATATTGATGGTTTGTTAGAATAATGGCTTTGTGATGGATCTCATGTACAAAGACATTTCAAAGGTGTTTTCCAAAAGCCTTTCTAGTGCTTTCATATAAATCTCCTTTTGCTGTGGCAAATAATTAAATAACTGGTAATTATTTAGCTTAATTATTTAGCTGGATAAGAAAAACAAAAATTGAGAAAATAACTTGAGATTACTTAATGCATCAAACAAATTAGTAAATATTTTGTACTACATGGTCAAAGTGTGTATGAACTCATAGCTTTACTGGAGTTGGATTATAGTTAATTTCCAGTTATTACTGCAAAATAGCAAATTGTTTTATGTAGCAAATTAATTCAGTATATTAACAAAAAATACTGTATAACTATATTATTGTGATGCATAAAGCAGAGTCCTGCACGTGGATAGGTGATTGGCTTTATATTAAATCAAGATTATATCAAATTAAATATAATTTAATTGAATACATACATAACAGCAGAATTATCCTGTGATTTATGTATTTACACTGCTAGACTATTAGTACACAAACTAAATAAACTGTATTAAGAGATTTTTTTTTTAAACCCTCTTAGTTATACCTATTTGAAGCTCACAAGGAAACTGAGCTTCAGAAATTGTGCCTGAGGACTGACCCATTCAATTAAAATAGCACAAAAGCATGTCACAAAGTGTGAGAGGAGTAATACACAAAATCCTGACAAGGGCTGTAGGGACTGAAGGAAATGAACAGAGGAAGCTCAAACCTCATCACACATGATTAACCTTTTGACATTATTACAATTATCAAATATTTGCTGCCGGGTTTCTATGTAGTGATCATCAGGAGTTTGCTTTATAATCACTATGCCCTAGCTGCCCTGTCAATACATTCAACACAGAACGGGAGACTTTTTTTTTGGTGCATGTGTGTCACGTACTTTGAGCAGGTGAAGTTTGCCTCCTGAGCTGCGTGTGCAGATAAGGAAGTGCTTGGTGAAGAGGAAGCACTGTCTCTCCCCTTCCTTTTTGAGTGAGAGAGAGCCTAGACGCACCTTACTGAGCTTCCCTCTCTCCACTGAGGGCAACTGGATCAAAGAGCCTGAGAGAAAGACATCAGAAAAGAGAGAGAGAATGTAAAACTATTAATTGAGTGACACAACAAGCTGAGACAACAGAGCAACAGCAGCACAAATGATAAATGAAGATCAAAGACACCTTTACCACTGAACAAAAGAATACAAGAAGAAAGGGAATATGAGAGATTTTTAATCAAGTGACAGAAATCATAAGGCATCATATTCAGAGTCCAAAAAAAAAAAATGTATCCATGTGTCCATACAAGTAATATATTTAGGACAATACAATAATCTATTTACTTTATTAAATCACTTTATTAAATTGACATCACACTTTTTATAATAATTTAATTATTTTTTGCTAATTTATCATTTTAATAAATTTTCTTTTCTTTTTTTATTTATTTATTTTGCATATATTCATGTATATATTTTAGCTGCTACTGTAGTTTCCCCACCCTCTTTCTTAAATTTGAGTAAATAAGATACCATTCTAAATATATAATTGTTCTTTAACATATCTAAAAAAATAAATTCATCTTATGCTTAGCGAGTTAATGGGTTAACGTTTCAAGATTAGAAAAATAATGGTTCCTAAGACAGTTGTGGCCTAATGGTTAAAGAGTCAGACTTGAAACCCAAAGGTTGTGAGTTCGAGTCTCAGGTCCGGCAGGGATTGTAGGTGGGGGGAGTGAATGTCCAGCACTCTCTCCACCTTCAATACCACGACTGAGGTGAGATCCTGGAGCAAGGCACCGAACCCCCAACTGCTCCCGGGCGCCGCAGCATTGGCTGCCCACTGCTCCGGGTGTGTGTGCTTGTTCCCTTCTCACTCTGTGTGTGCACTTGGATGGATTAAATGTTAAAGCACAAATTCCAAGTATGGGACGTCACTTCCTTTCCTTTAAAAAGCTGGAGAGACTATTTTGACAAGAAATCAGTTTTATTATTGCTAAAAATAAAAATTTTTCAGAGGAGACTTTTGGATTTTAGCAGATTTGAAATTTTAGCAGTGCATCATGCACAAGATGAACGATTATAAATGCTTGTACTACAGGGCCGTTGAATGCTTGAATCTGATTGTCTGACGAACATTCTAAGGTGTGCAATTATTTTCTGGGAAACGCACGGCGAACGTAGTTCCAGGCAGCTCTTGACCGCATTACATGACCATATCACTTCGCCAAATGATTTCTGTTATTTCAAAGGTCTTACAACAGCAAAATAACCAAAACCCACAACGACACTGGCCAAAAATAAATAAATATAGTAATCAAAAGGATAAAAACGACAGATCATGTCCATGTTTTTGCCACAAAATTACGCTTTATTATGTACGGAAAGCACATACTCTGTCTCTCCCGCTCTCTCTCCCTCACAGACCGCACATACATAACAGTTACAGTTTGCACACACACTAGCATACATCCCGCTAATGTTGTTAGCGCTACTCTCACGATTTTATCAGTAAACAACTTAAAAACTACATGACTTCTCACAAGCGAAGTAACAACAACGGCGCTGTTCGTGAACAAAAGGAACTAAGTTTCACTATAACTAGAGACATTGCTGCCGAACACTATTGAGAGACGCACAGAGGTAAATCTCTCTCTCTCTCTCTCTCATAATTTAGTTATTAACTGTATTAACTGCATTAGTCTGTTATTAACGGCTCAAGCCTCCGTTACTAGGTTTAAAATGACGTTTTGGAATTAGCAACGGAGGCGTTGGCTGAGATGCGGAAGAAATAATCCTACTCACAATAGCGATTTAAATACTGGACGAATGCCTTGAAATATATCATCTGATGGATGTCTTGAGGTGTGGCAACCGTAGTATAAGCGGAATAATTGACTTCGGTCCATTGGATTATTAGAAAAACTCATGGAGCTCACACGTTTTTGAAATCAAAAGAGAAAAGTCAACAAAAGAAATCGCTTTTCCTGTCACTCATTCTACAGAAGAACATGAACTTTATCATGGTGAGCTGATGTCATTTCCTATTCCATACATTCCATGTAGAGACCCCCCAATTGCATGTTATTCCTGGTTTTCTGCTTCTCCAGTACAGGGCCGGATTCTAATACATTATAAAACACCTCAACTGAAAACATCAGACACTCTGTCAATCCTGGAGACAATGCTGTCCAATTGTGAAATCATGAATAATTCAGAGCCAGAGGGGATCAAACCGAAGCTGTCGCTGTCACTCAGGTGCTGGTTCTGCTTAAGGCAGTGTGTCAGGCAGGTGGCAGCTTGAGGTGTTAACACGACTCACCTTGTCTCACAAACGTCTGGCTGGTGTCAAGAAGGATGTCACAGCCCTCTACGATCATGCGCTCAATAGCCAGGTTCTTACGGATGTTTTCTGTGTCACTCACTTCATCGTGCATCACCCTGGAACAATGCAACAAATAGAAACATGAGAAATTCACCTTAATACTTTTTGCCACTTTGGTTCTCTGGCAAAGCTGTAAATGAACATGTCAGGGTATAAGAAGCACAGGGTATAAGATGAGTCGACGTATTTACAACTACTGCATTATGCCAAGCGCAAAAACCAGAAGGAAATTCACTACATCTGCTGAAGCACTATCTGCATTGTTTTGACATATTATTCACTAAAATCATTCAAATGTGAATCAACTACATTTGAATTTAAAATTTAATGTATGATATAAAATGATTCAAAAATTCAGATGGTTATCGGCTTATGTACTGATCAATAGAAAATGTTCTCTTTTCAATGAATTTACTGTTGAATTCTCCATTAAACACCTGTTTTTTTGCAGTGGAATTAGACGAATATTCAAATAGTGCTGTGTTTTTTTGTTTTTTTTGAGTAGGGCTCTAGTGATTCATACAGAAAGTAGAGAAAATTACTTAATACTCATGGCACAAAACTATTTCAGTGTATTAAGGGGATGGGTCACCCAAAAATGAAATTTCTTTCATTTACTCACCCTAATATTGTTCCAAGCCTATATGGCTTTCCTTCTTCTGTGAAACATAAAATAAGTTATTTTGAAAAATGTCTCTGTGGGGTTTTTTTTGCTCATACAATGGAAGCCAATAGACCCCCCAAACCCAAAACCAACATTCTTCAAAATATCTCTATTTGTGTTCCACAAAAGAAAAAAAGTCATACAAGTCTGAAAAATCTGAAGAAGGAATTTTTTAAATTTTGTAAATCAGGCAAAGATAATCAGGCAAAAGTAGCGAATCAGGCAAAGGTTTTTGCAATGACATACAATGCGCAACTGTAAGTTTGCTTCTCAGGGTGGTTTCTTTACCTGGAGAGTTCCTCCAGTTTAGACTTGGCAAACTCTAGACTTTTCCTTTCCACATGCTCATGAGGTGTATGAGCCAGTAGCTCATGGAGAGTGATGATATAACGAGGGATCTGTCAATCAATAGCATAAAGAGAGAAAAATTGTAAAGACTGAAAGCGTACAGAGTGCATAGAATCTGCGCCCATAGAATGTCCGTCCATCAATCAAGTTCTATATGTCCCTCGTACGTTACATGTTCGGTGCTCAAAAAATGTGGCTAATTTGATAATGCTTTCACCAAAGTGTCTAGTATTCTCTGTCTAATTTAATTGTACTGATTTTACCACAAAATCACCCCAGAAAAAAGGTCTACAGATTCTATCTGGGCCTTGATTTCAGGAAACGTATAAAAGATTACTTTAAATGTTTGAGGAATTGAGATACATCAGGCTTCTACAAGTGATAAATGAGGCTCTTCGTGAGTGAGTGTGAAGAGCTCGCTCAAATGGTTTATGGAAAACAGATGTCTTATTTGTAGAAACACAAGCCAGCAATTCCCAGTGGCAGTTCAATTAATCGAACAAATCAAGCTCTTCAGTGATCAGTCTGGAATTGAATAAGACACTAATGAGAGTGCGAGAGTGGCACCTGAAACATGGGGTATGTGAGGAAGGTTTCCAGCATCCTCCCCTCACACGCAGCATTTGATTCGTACTGCTTCAGGAGTTTGTCAAAGTCCCGGTTCTGCTTACAGTTGGCCAGAACCTGAAGACTGTACTGGTGGTTCCTCACAAACTCCTGATAGATGTTCAGCATTGGCAGCAAGATATCAAAGAGATCCGCTAAAAAGGAGAAAACAACGTCAAAGTCATTAAAAACTGATTCTTTTATTCACAGCGGTGCTTGAAAATGCTTATCTTGGGTTTAAGATGTTGGCGGGTTTTTGTCTGGCTCTCATTGTTGCAGAAGTGTGTGTGTCTGTATACTGTGAGATAGGAGTGAGTCAGACGTCATTGACGGGTTTGATTGAGATGCTGTGCGTCAGCGGAAACAGCTTGTCCTTGATGTTAGTGTCACCCTGCAATGTGCTGTCTTTGTTGATGGGGTGTTCTGAATAGCTGCTTCTGAGTGCGGTAATTAGCTTTCTGAGAGATAAAATGTAACAATCATGACATACCTAGAACCAGTGTGGGCCAGTTTGCTATCCTCGCCTTCAATCCCTGATGGAATATTTCATGTAGAAACATGATTGTCTCACTGAGGACAAAAAAAGAGTATATATCAATACAACAAATATTTAAAATATCAATAAATCCGATTATTCCATGGCACCAGGGTCAAAGCTTAACACTCACCTTGTGCCAAAGGCGAGTAAAAATAAATCACTTACCAATAAACACAATGTTGTATTTTGGTTGCAGTTCATTTAAAATGCAGTACAAGATTTATAGAATGTTTTATTTAGGTTTAAAATAATCAACACATTTGATTGAGATGTTTCAAAAACATTAAGGACCAGTTTTACTAAGAAGGGCAAATTAGTGCGAGAGCGCATTTCAAAACAGCGCCGATAGGCGTGGAAATTTCTGCGGGTGATTAACTAATAACACGCAAATTAAAGAACACAGACGCAACATCTCATTTACATATCGACCAACACAATATACCAAGTGCAGCGCAAATTAGCGAAGTGGTAAATAAAGAATAAAGAAAGAACATACATTGAACATACACATACACAGTACATTGAAAAGAAAAGAAAAATGAAGGGCTGCAAGAAGTTTTGATAGACCTGGTATTGCGTGACTCTTAGTTGAGGGTTCCAAGCAGTCTTATATTTCCTGAAGCAAATTAAAAATAACATTGTTTGGCTTGGCTTGGCAAATGACATGTTTGGATGTGTTCTTCTGGCATTCCAAATAAATTAATATGTGTGGAAAAAATCCTCTCCCTTCTACCACGCACTTTCTGTTCTCTGCGGTGCCTCCTCTTATAGCAACAACAATTGCAGCCCTTTCAAGCGCAAAATAGTTTAAGACATGCTTTTTTGGGGTGTTAAATAATGGCGCAAATACCAGTAATCTGACGAGCGCAAACATTAGTAAATCTTGCGTGATTCATTTGAATACTCTCCTCCCATAAATTTTGCATCTGAAAGGGAAACTCCGACAAATTCATATTCAATAAGGTCAGGCGCAAAAATAACTCTGTCCACTCCCTTTTCAGCGCTAATTCGTCACTGCGCGTCTTTAGTAAATTCTGACAGTACTATTTTAACGCCAAAAGACGGTTTGCGCAGGCGCAAGCTGTTAGTAAAACTGTCCCTATGTCTGTGTTGCAGAAGGATGTGGATGAAATTGTTCAAATCATCATGCAAATAAGCTGTCACGACACTGCAGTAATTATGTGTCAACACTGACCCTGGTTGGTCTGGGTCAGAGGCTCTCTTGTATACATTTTTTTACAACCTAGGATCATTGGAAAAACTGACATTGTTCATTTCATATTTCCTGACACTTTCAAAGTGAAATGTCCAATGAGCGGCACTAAAAGTTTTATCTGAAACAAATCAATGTGAATCTGGGAACATTTTATTATGTTAGCTGTTTCATGCATTGTGGCAATTCGGAAGTGAAATGTCCAGTGAGTAGTGCTAGAAGGTTGATTATCTCTCATTCCACCAACACTAAACCTAACCAACAACAAAAGCAAATGTTAACAAAAGCAAACATGAGATAAAAATGCATTTGCTAAATCAACTATGCCATTATCTTGCTTCTACAAGTCTATGAGTTCTTTTATCGTGGCTTGTGTTTTACTAGATTTGTACATGAAGGCTCTGAATCATCTGTGCAGTACTGTACCAGGTGAGCTACAGAGCAAGTTAACTATGTCAGAAAAGCCATACATTTGAAGCTGCTTATGTGATGCAATAATTAAAATATCTTAGTTTTCACAAATCATGCACTATTGTATTGTGCAAGGAAACATGAAAAAATAAGTATTTATTAGTTGCTAATCTGTCCCTGTAATCATTACTTGTGTGAAAAGCAATAAAGTTGTTGCTGTTTTACTGCCTCTAGTGTTATTTGAGCTGAAAACTGCATTTTTGGAGGTTTGCAAAAATGTAGGCCGAGGTACAATTGTTACAGGTCACTGGTTTTCAATGCCAAAGAATCCAAACTCACGCACCTGTTAAGGAAGATGCTACTGACATCATCGTGGCTAATAGGTGGTTTCTTGGAGCTGGCGGCCATTCTGAGTGGCCTCAGGAAGCAGTTGACCAGGATGGAAAGCTGATGCACGTACTCTGTCTCAGCCTCCACCATGTTGAAGACGATCTGGTTCCTCTTCCTCATGCTCTCAGCATGAGGAGAACAGATGTAGTCCTGCACAATAATCTTCCATTTCCTTCTACACAGCCACCCTCGCATGAAGCTCTGGACCTACAGAGACAAAGTGTCTAGAATTACTATTTGTGGTCACAGTTTGATCAATGAGGGAAACAGATTAACTTCATGAACTTCTCAAACCAATGGCCCTGGTTAAATGTTTAACAAGCCCATAGGGCAGCGGTGTTTAGATGTACACATATTTCTGGCCGTGTAATGTTGAAGTTCTTTACCTTTTTTATTTTTTTAATATCAGGATCCTCCTCTTCCTGGTATACGTGGTAGGGACGCATTCTTTCCTTAGTTTTGTTCAAGGCTATAATCTTTAAGAGAGAACAAAACACAACATGACTGAGCATTACAATGTTCAAAACACTTGCGAAGGGAAATTGGTGGAGGTGACTGTCAAAACAATTGGGCCACATTGGGCCGATTGGTCGCTGTGATTATAATTTGACAAATCAGATAATGTTGAGGTATTTAACGCTCATCCTTCTCAATGAATAATCAGTGTGTCATATATGTGGATCACTGAGACCCTGTGTGGGTGCTGGCACATCAGATAACCTTCTTAACTTCCTCTCCATGGACAATTTCCTTCCTTCATTTAACAGCCTTCATCAAAAAGCTATCTCGCCAAGCCTTTATCAGCCATTTACTTTGGATGCAAATAGGCTAAATGCCCCACAGCGTATCTCCCAGTATATGCAGTCTGCAGGCACAAACCAAGACTTTAGTTTATTGAAGTGCTATTGTATACTCTAGATAACAGGTAATGGTCAAGTTTGTTGTGTTTTCTTTATTTGTTAAGTGTTTGTTTGGAATTTAAAAAATCTTTGCATATAATCTGAAGGCTTTTATCGCTAACCTGCTTTAAGTGGATAATGGTTCAGTTTCCTTATTCTAGTTTTACTGCCATCATATAACATCATTTCACAACAATAAAAATTATACTGAGTTTCTATAATAAAACAAATAATACAATCACTTACCAAAATGCAGTGTTTACACAGAATATACAGTATTTGTGAATATCTTGGCTTTATGTCATCAATACACATTTTTCTACAATATCAGGTTATGAGCCAGTAGTAGTTGGTATCTTTTTAAATTGTATCCTTATAAAATATTTATAACTCACAACAAGTTTGAATGCAGATGTTTCAGTTTAAAAAACAAAGCACTGCTTTTATGGCTTCATCATTTATTCATAAAGAATACTTCTGTTATAACCATGACAATACAGCATAAGTGTTTTTTATGGCTATTTATATTATACACCAGACCTATGTTTATATAAAGAAATAAGAGTGCAAGGAAAACAACACCATGCAATAACAACGGTAGTTAGAACGAGGATAGATAGATAGATAGATAGATAGATAGATAGATAGATAGATAGATAGATAGATAGATAGATAGATAGATAGATCCTGTCTTTTGTGAACGCTGAGTAGTAAGTGTAATCAGCCTAATTAAGAGAACATGTTTCTCGTTTCTTTGCATTGATTTATATTTTGAATCGTGTATTCACATGCCACTGACCCTGCAATATCAATGCCAATGTCAATAATGGGGCATAATTTTCATCCCCATGGCGACTGGTTCAATGGGGAGGATAATTCCCTGGTAACACAACTAGGGAACAGATAAGATGCAGAGCCTGAGAGATGCTCTGTGGCACACTGGGTTGCTGGTAACCTTAATCACAAAAAGAAATACTACAATCTGGAAAAAGTAATGTGAGAAAAGCAAATCTATGGTTGAACTCCATATCAGGATAAGTCACAAATGCTTTTAGTACACAGGACTGTTCAGTAATGGCGACATTTTTGGAGACCTGCACTGTTATTAGATTAATGGGATCTAGAGTAGTTCACTGATTCATAAAATTGGACTGCATGTTTTCGAAAACAGCCCATTAAATGGCACAGCTCAAGCATATACAGTTACCTCAGATTTAAGCCTCTCAATCTCTGTGTCTTGGTCTTCCAGTTGTGTGCGGAGCTGATTGGCTGCCACCTTCTCTGTCTCCACAATCTGCACCAGGTGGATGTACTTCTGCATAAGAACCTCACGCTCGATGATGATGTCAGAGTAGCTGAGATGAAAACAACAGGGTTACACTCAAATTTAATGAGATCTCAGAATATAAATGAAGTCATTTATGTATGCCTGGGTTCATTTAGCAGGGCTCAACAATAAAGATGTCCAGTTGAACAAACTGCTACTATCAAGCCACTGCTGAACATGTTACTAAATCTTAATTTGTTCGTGTTGATCATGTACGTGTTCGTTTGTTTTTTGTTTTTAAATAGCCTGTGTGTGTTGAACCAACTGAACTCACCAACACTTTCCAGTAAAATTGTGTTTATGAAATTGATCTGATGGATGTAAATTATAGCTTTATCATTTCCAGATATAATTTAAAATAAAAATAAAAAACTTTTTAAATGAAAATTTATGGAAAAATGTAAAAATGTTTTGAAAAATACAACATATGCATGTTTTAAAAAATTTTACACACACACACACACACACAAATGGTACACTTTGACTTTACGTATTGTCTGTGATTTATTTCCAGTTGCATTTAAGTGAACAATGTCGGCTGTTTGACTGAAGTCCAGTGTGGCCTGTCCAGATGTTCACAGGCACATCTGTTCATGGGTAACCCAATAATCTGCTAGATTCAGCCGATCTCTCCAGTGACGCAATACAAATGTACACTGCGGCTTGAGTATAAATCTGTATGAGGAGTATAAATCTCTAGAGTGTCAGCATGTGAGTGCCTTAAATCTCTGTGGGTTTGTGTGTCTGCAGAATATTAGGTGCATGTGTGTGTGTGTGTGTGTGAGTGTGTGTGTGTGCGCGTGTGTGTCTCTTTGCAGAAGTTGCTAACAACAACAAACCATTGTCATAACATCATAAATTAGTTTTTTTTTCCACTCAAACTTAAAACTGTATTTGTTTCATTGTTTAAGTGAAGCGTATAATTATCTCAATGTGACAATACTTTCACAACTATAAATAAGCCATCTGTAAGATTGATTCCCCCCAAAAGTGTAAACACTGAGGCTTTTCAAAACATTGCTATGTTTGTTTGAGCATCCCAATCAGCCTGGCTCAACCAATGACATGAGTTTGGATACATATTAAAAAATATATATTATTGTCATGGTGTCATGTCCCAAAAAAACTGATTTCAACTCAGGATCCCTGTTTCTTTTCTTTTCTGCATTTCACCTCTATTCTAGCTTGTTTCCTGATGTAGCTTTCTAATAAACCTGGCATTGTATACTATGAATTTTGTTGGCTCTGTATTGAATTGCTTATTATGTTCCTCATTTTTGGTCGCTTTAGATAAAAGCATCTGCATTAATGCAATGTAATGTATATGCTAAAAGAAAACTGTACCACTAGACCTAGTTCCTGTTTCAAAAGTATTTACATATATTTTCAGTCAATAAAGCTATTGTTAACTATTACAATATTGCCAAATACAACAACAAATAATATGGAAAATATTATTAAATAAGCTTAAAGAAAGAAAGAAAGAAAGAAAGAAAGAAAAGACATTAAGGGAAGTTAGAACAGAACAGAACAGAACAGAACAGAATAGAATAGAATAGAATGGAATGGAATGGAATAGAATAAACTTGTCCAACTTTCTACTTGGAAAAAAAAAACTAAAACCCATTTTAGAAAGGGGGAAAAAATGAAAGAAAATGAAAAATGAAAAAAAAAAGACTTGTACTTGCATAATGAACTACTAAGTTGCTAAAAAGTTTTCAAGTTGCCAAAGGTTATCTTTAAGTGATCTTGCCTAGGGCACCAAGTGAGAAAGGGCTGGTACATCTTTAAAAATAAAAAAATAAGAGATTGGTGCATGACACCCCTGGCAACAGGGTTTCCACAGTCTGAAATTACAGCTTAATATTCAGTCTTGCTCTAAGGCAGATCTGTGATACAACAAATAAAGCAGTTTAAGCTTTCTTTAGAGATTTGTCTCCTGAAGATGAGTTGTATAAAACATGACTGCAAAGTTTGATCTTAGGCTGCACGTCTGAGCACCAGGGAGAGGAGAACAACAGTGCTGTCAACTTCAGTGCGGCTTATTTGTTGCTGTGCTGCTCTGCAGTGACAGGGATAAATGCATAATGCACTTGACTTAACCCGCTCTGATATGTCTCTTTCTTATTATGATGATTTTATTCTTTCAGCCTGAGAGTAAAGCTTCTTTAGCGCTTCTAAATATTATCCTTGACTGAGCAAGATACAAAAAACAAATACACACAGTCACACTACCTGGCCTGCTGGATGGCCTCCACCCATTCATCACATTCTGACTCCTCCTCTGTCCGCAGCTCCAGAGGCTTCTGTCCATCATGCCCGAAGACGACGAGGAAATAATGCTGAAGAGATAGACAGACAGATACAAACTGAGAAGTTAGCCTCTGTGTGTGTGTGTTGAACCTTCTGAACTTCAAACTGTACTAAAGGGACTTTTCACAAATAGTGTACTTTACTGTCCTATTTTAAAGCATTACAGGCATTTTTTGTTGTAAAAATTATTTGATGCTAACTATTTCATGCTTAGTAAAATAGCTGTATGAAAAGCAGCTATTTTTAACACATCAAAATTAATTAATTGTAACCTGTCTCACTTCACGTCTTAACTTTCTCAACTGTATTCAACAATAAAATCCAAACAATGTCACCATCTTGACATAATCTGTTGAATCTATTTAATTATTTTTAATTATTACCTCATTTTATTTACCTGTTTCCCACATTTTCTTCGCAACCCTCTTACTATCTGTTTTTTGTCCGTTTGAAAAAAATATATATACAACATTCCTAAAAATTGTGACAATCATAACCACACACACAATTTGGATCCTTTTCTACAAAATGATCTAGAAATAGTCTCAGTTTTATCAAAAAATGCAGTGTTCAATGCATGTCTTAAATTAATCAACCTTGTTATTTTTTAAGAAAACATTATTTAATCATTCTATTTAATTTGTGATGCATATTGCTAGAAAAAAACAAACAAACAAGAATAACCATTTGTTAAAAAAGAAAAGCAGTTCAGACATTATTTTCTACCTTATTTGTCCAAAGCACTACAATCTAAAATATGAAGAAGAAAAAAATTACCAGCACGAGAGGCCTGCTTTTAGATACTGCTATCAGAGCACCTGCTCTGTATTAGACACAGCAAGCTTTTACTGCCAACACACAAATGCTGACAAGCATTGTGAAATAAAACAGGTACAGGGTTATGAGAGTCTGAGCACTATGCGGCTTGAGGCCATCTGCAAGGCAAATAAACACATACAGCCGCTTAACAGCAGGTGTGAGAGGAGTTGAATCAGCTATTGTCATAATGACCTGAGGGAAAATGCATGGTGTGAGCTGGTTAGCATGTGACATTCATAAGCAGCTTCACAAAGCGTAGAATAGCATATGCACTTCACTTTAAATGTATTGTTTTTTGTTGTTTCCTAGAGTTACAGTTAAGTATGGCAAGTAATGCCGAGTTCACACTGCACGATTTTCAAACTCGTCGGATCGCTGTTGTTTTCACACTGCGCGACTATCTGGGGTAGCATTCAGTCGCTGCTGTGTTCACATTGCACGATGGATCGGCGACAGGGGCTTTCACATTGCACGATTTCACAATAGGAAGAATCGCCGACAACTCTGTCTGATCCGCAAACTAAGTTTCACAACAAAACACACGCGAGAAGTGATAAGGAAATAACGCGAGAACTCGCGTGCGTCAGCCCGTTGTTCTCGAGCGAGACTGGAAGTATTAAAAAAAATATAGCCCTCAAATTGTCTGTGCGCTGATTTCCAGCTACAAAAACAAAAACAGATTATGCAGGAGGGAGATGCAGGGAACAGGGATTGTGTTCTGCAAAGAGTGGTAAATAATAATTCAGCAGTAACTGTTATGCTGATGTTGCGGCTGGTCAAGCGTTTGTGCTTGTTTCTGTATGATATAATTGTACATATTAAAATACTGATATGGTATCACCGAACTTCCCTCTGCCCTGTATCTTTGTCTCTCATTGGCTGAAGGTCTTCGTGATGTAGTTTTCAGTCAGAAATCATTGCACACAGCGTGATTGTGAATCGCCGACAGCTCCAGATATTTAGCATGCCAAATATTTCGCGGGCGTCGGCGACGTGTCGGCGATTCTCTCAGATCGCGTCTTTGGTAATTCACACTGCGACAAATTCAGACAGTCTGTGAGAGGACTTTATGTGGTAACGCTTTAGATTACAACCCACAAAGAACTACGTAGGTATACTGAATTTACAGTGTACGTTTCTGTAATTATAGTGTACATATAGAACGTATGTGTAAGTATAAGGGAACAATGTTACGTTTGGGTAATAAGGGGGTAACTACCATATATGCAACCTGCAAAGAACTGCGTAAGTAAACTGAAGTTGCTGCGTAATGTTTTTGTAATTATAGTGTAGGTATAGGGGAATAATATGCAACCTTTGGGGAATAAAGGGGTAACAACCTGTAAAATTACAAATCATTTATACTGTAAGTATTTTGAAACTAAGGGGTACCTATTCTAATATTACGTGGTATGGCCTAAACAATAATCTTATGTTTAGGAGTGATTTAGAAAGACAATATTCTTTGTATAATTTTATACTGGTATTTTATTATAGGCTTAGGTATTTTTAACCATTCTATTATTAAAGGAAACATGATGATTACTGAACAACAAAACTGGACATCTAGTGAAATGAGTTAATGAGTTTCTGCTATGATTTATAATTCACAAGTCAGCTTACCTTATGAAAGCTTATTCGTCGCTCTTAGCTGAGTCACACCAGCAAATTCACAACACCACTATCACCAAATAACTTTGCATTATATACCATCAAGGTTCAATGCAGCTTAAAACAAGCTTACCTCTTTCCAGCTGTTCGCAGAAAAAATGCATGATACAACATTTGTATTTCAGTGGATGTACACTGTGATGTTTTTATAGCAAAAAAAAAAAAAAAAAAAGGATTTAGTTTGGCCATCAAACAATTAAATTAAAACTAGTGCAATATTTTTCTCTGTAATTACTGTGCAAAAATACACTGGTTCTGTGTTTGAGCCCAACTTGTTCCTCCCTTATTCCATGTAGTTACAGGGTAAATACAACATTTACGGGCTGTAAATGAAAGTGGTGCTTGTTCCCATCTTATTCCATGTAGTTACAGGGTAAATACAACATTTGCGGGTTGTAAATTAAAGTGGTGCTTTGTTACCTCATTGTTCCATGTAGTTACAGGGTAAATACAACATTTGCATCAAATACAACAAAACTCTCCAGTTTTAAACGAACACATTCCAGTCAGTTTCAAAAATTTCTCTCCTCTTCGCTTCGATTAGTTTTCTTGTATTTTCGACACGTATTCCTGTCATGAGCACCGCAAACACAGATAGACTCGTCTCAAATGCCATTCAAGCTGTTTCCAGTTCCCGATCAGCACATTCACTGCTCCAGTTTTAAACGAACACATTTTCAAGGTTGTCCCTCGTCTGCGCTTTGATCATTTTTTTTCCTATTTTCCACACGTTTCCATCAGCACTGCAGAAACGGATTTCGTCGCACACAGAACCATTCGCATTTGAACCTCCACATTCCTTTTGCCAGGGTTACTTTTATTACTGATATCAACACAAATTGGGTCAAATCAAGTCAGCTTCCTAATGCAACAGTCTCAACCGAGCGTTTGGATTGAAACAATAACCTAGCGTGTTTAAAAAGTAGGCCTACACAGTGTACGTTTTTGCTAAATCGCTGAGAAGGGTCTAACTGCAGAACCGCAGAACCCTATGACGTCACAGCAGTCTGAGGACAGCAGCGCCAGGCCAGCAGTCTGAGGCCGGAAGTGGGCGGAGCTATTTTATCCAAATACGCATTGCTCAGCATGATTACAAATGATTTTTACAACAGTTCAATAAGCAATAAGTTAATTAACAGACTTACATTTTAGACAGCCTGATTTTGCTCAATTTCGCCAACAAAAATAATTACAAACAGCCAGAGCACTGTTTTGTGTCTCTAATCAACATGACGCGTTTCGTCCTGATTGAATCAACCGTTAAATTAATCGGTTCAATCGCAATGACTCACTTATTAACAGTGACTTGCTGCCACCTGCTGGTGGTTTTAATCTCACATTTAAAGTATCTTTTAATTTTTTTATTAATTTCAAACATCAGTTGTTCACGTTTTGTGTTTAAAATATCAAAACATTATTTATGCATTTGTAACTGCAGGTTAAAGCATTACATGGCCCTCAGAGCTGCATTAAACAGAGTGTAAAAGCAAAACTTCTGTGTTTCCTCTGCAAAAAGAAAAAAGAAAAAGCCCATTAAAGGTAAAATCTATTTAAATGAATTTAAACTTATTGGAAAAGATTAATCTGCTACATGACAATAGGCTACATCAACTTGAATACTTCAAACCAGAGCTATTTTTGTTTAATGCTGCCAAGAAGACACCCCAGAAGATGGGTCAAGTATAGCTCCATCATTGTTCAAAGTAAAAAAATTGTTTTAATAAATAAAGATTTTGTAAAAATCAAGGAAATTTCTCTGGCATTTCTTTCTTTTTGCTGTATCAAAAACAAAACGAACCGTGACACCACTGTATCGTATCGAACCGGACTGTGAATTTTGTGAACCGTTACACCCCTACACACACACACACCTCGTGTATCCCCTTGTTAAGTATTTTTAACCTCTTAAGACCCTGTGGCATCATATGAGGACATTATATTTTAGTGAATTTCTCTGAAACTATACATGTCACAGTTTTAAGCCTGTCCAGTACAGAGCACATTCAGGGCTTTTCAGAGATACCAAATGATTGGATGTTTCACCATGACCACTCCCTCTCCTTGGCCTTCAAAAATGTCTGAAATTATACTGAACAAAATTATAAACACAACACTTTTGTTTTTGCCCCCATTTTTCATGAGCTGAACTCAAAGATCTATGTACACAAAAGGCCTATTTCTCTCAAATATTGTTCACAAATCTGTCTAAATCTGTGTTAGTGAGCACTTCTCCTTTGCTAAGATAATCCATCCACCTCACAGGTGTGGCATATCAAGATGCTGATTAGACAGCATGATTATTGCACAGGTGTGCCTTAGGCTGGCCACAATAAAAGGCCACTCTAAAATGTGCAGTTTTATTGTATTGGGGGGGTCCGGGGGGGTCCGAAAACCAGTCAGTATCTGGTGTGACCACCATTTGCCTCACGCAATGCAACACATCTCCTTCGCATAGAGTTGATCAGGTTGTTGATTGTGGCCTGTGGAATGTTGGTCCACTCCTCTTCAATGGCTGTGCGGAGTTGCTGGATATTGGCAGGAACTGGAACACGCTGTCTTATACACCGATCCAGAGCATCCCAAACATGCTCAATGGGTGACATGTCCGGTGAGTATGCTAGCTATGCAAGAACTGGGATGTTTTCAGCTTCCAGGAATTGTGTACAGATCCTTGCAACATGGGGCCGTGCATTATCATGCTGCAACATGAGGTGATGGTCATGGATGAATGGCACAACAATGAGCCTCAGGATCTCGTCACGGTATCTCTGTGCATTCAAAATGCCATCAATAAAATGCACCTGTGTTCGTTGTCCATAACATACGCCTGCCCATACCATAACCCCACCGCCACCATGGGCCACTTGATCCACAATGTTGACATCAGCAAACCGCTCACCCACACAACGCCGTACACGCTGTCTGCCATCTGCCCTGTACAGTGAAAACCGGGATTCATCCGTGAAGAGAACACCTCTCCAAAGTGCCAGACGCCATCGAATGTGAGCATTTGCCCACTCAAGTCGGTTACGACGACGAACTGCAGTCAGGTCGAGACCCCGATTTCTGACAGTTTGTGCAGAAATTCTTTGGTTATGCAAACCGATTGTTGCAGCAGCTGTCCGGTGGCTGGTCTCAGACGATCTTGGAGGTGAAGATGCTGGATGTGGAGGTCCTGGGCTGGTGTGGTTACACGTGGTCTGCGGTTGTGAGGCTGGTTGGATGTACTGCCAAATTCTCTGAAACGCCTTTGGAGACGGCTTACGGTAGAGAAATGAAGATTCAATTCACGGGCAACAGCTCTGGTGGACATTCCTGCAGTCAGCATGCCAAATGCACGCTCCCTCAAAACTTGCGACATCTGTGCTGTGTGATAAAACTGCACATTTTAGAGTGGCCTTTTATTGTGGCCAGCCTAAGGCACACCTGTGCAATAATCATGCTGTCTAATCAGCATCTTGATATGCCACACCTGTGAGGTGGATGGATTATCTCGGCAAAGGAGAAGTGCTCACTAACACAGATTTAGACAGATTTGTGAACAATATTTGAGAGAAATAGGCCTTTTGTGTACATAGAAAAAGTCTTAGACCTTTGAGTTCAGCTCATGAAAAATGGGGGCAAAAACAAAAGTGTTGCGTTTATAATTTTGTTCAGTGTAATTTAGTGACACTCTTATGGAAATATGATAATATTTTGTAATTATCATTTAAATCTGTCTAATTTTTAAACTGTGTGCCATAAATCAACATCTCAGGAAAATGTTATGGGGTTTCAAATCAAAATATGGCTTTCTGTTACGAAACAGGATGTTGATTTCATACATGTCCTCATATGAGGACACTGGGACTAAAAGCATGTTTATTACGCAATTTGGGAGACATAACAAATGAATAGGGAAAGAAATTATATTTCAATATTCTATGAAATTTTATATTGTGTCTTATATTTATATTATAGTTATATTATATTTTATATTTATATTGTGTCAATTATTACTCCCATTATTACAATTATTTTTTCATTACATGTTGCCCCAAAAACATTAATATGCAAATTAGATCTAGTTTATAGATGCATTGTATATAATGAGAAAACCCATTATGGCCATTTTACACACATTTTGCAGTTTGGTAAAAAAAACAAAAACAAGAAATCTTGAAAACTAAAAGTGTATTGGTGATTTAAAAAAATCAATTGTTTTTGCCTATGTATGTTCATTTATGTATTTTTATTTTTTTAAAGAATTTGAGTCCTGGTGTCCTCTACCGAGGACAAAGCATATCTTATGATATAAGATGATATCAGCGATTTATATACTGTATATATATATATATATATATATATATATTTTTTTTTTTTACATTATTTGTAATGCTCTAAACAATGTAAAGACTTTTTTCTCAGGTCTTAAGAGGCTAAAGTCAAAAGTGTATCATCTTGTTTGTTATGTCTTAACTTAATACTGAACACAAAGAATAAAACACAAATTAAAACAAAGCTTAAGCATTTGAACACTTTATTTGAAATAAAATGTATATTTTTACTCAACCATTTCAGAATGAACCATTTTTTCACAATTACACAATTCTACACAGGACTGATTGAAGCAAGCAAATTCAGATCCATCAAACCCAAAAATCAAAACACAAAATATACTAAATTTTAATAAAATGGAAAAAAATAAATACAAAAAAAAAGAAGAAGTCTATCCTTAATTTGGAAGCGAAAGGCTAAAGCTCTTTGGCCAGTTGTCGATCATCATCTGTTTCAGACTGTGAAAGCTGAAGAAGGACTTTTTCCTGTTCTTTCCTCTTTCAATTTTAGAAAGCACGGCTCTTCCACTAAACCTTTGAAGACTTTTAGTTGTTGCAAAGCCATCTGGCTGCAGTGCAGACAGGGGCCTTCTGTTATCTGTGGCTTCTTCTTGAGAGAAGTGTACAAATGTTTCCTGTGAAAAAGTTAATTTATAGTCAAATGACCAGGAGAGAGAGAGATGGATAAAGAGATACCTTTTAACTGCAAAATTCTCTAACAGGATAAATCATATTTGTATGATTTATGCACATGGAGGTGAAAAATATAATGTTAACAGATCATCAATTGGAATCAAGTCCATATATGCCTCCCCAATAAATGAATAAATATGTACAGTGTAAACACCACTTTTAACCCCATGTAAAGAAACATTTCACAGTTGTAATGGGGGTTAGCACCACTTTAACTTGGTGTAAGGAAAGCCTACTTCAGAGAAGGGTTTCTACAGCTTTAGCATTGTTAACCCTTTATCAATAGACAGACAACCAATTGCCTGCCTCATATTCAAGTGCTTTGGACAGTCACTGCAAAAATAAGCACTGCATAAAAACAGTAAATTAAATTCAGCATTTGACAGGATGTCAAAAATGTCAAATGCTGACAGAAAACACAACAGCCAGGGTCAAATAGAGACTGTATATTTCTTTATAATCTAAAAAGTACATCCAGGATAAACTTGATAGTAAAGTCAGCTGTATGTAATATGAGGATGTGCAGTGCTTGGGCATTTTTGTATGTGCATATAAGGATGTTTACCTGGGGTTTAGTAATGTACAATGTAAACAGCAGCATATATAAAAACCCAGGATTAATTGTCAACCCCAGGTAAATTATATTCTGTGTGAAACATGAAGCAAGATAAACCAGTATTCAGTTTACCTGGGGTTTACATTCACCCAGTGTTAACTATTTCATGTGTGAAAAGCCCTCATGTTTTTCACTCTAATGAAAAGAGAAGTTGATATTTCTCAACTTTCCCTTTCTTTTTCTTACCATCAACATGAAGACCCCGCAATCAATAGAACCAGCCAGCTCTTGTGGACATTCTAAAACTAAAGAATATTATTAAGCTATAACATCACACCATCTGTATAAGTAGAATATGAAAGCCTTACAAAACTAACCTTGTTTTCAGTCAGCTTCCATTGTATGATTCTGCTTGTCAATTTACTGCAACAAAATCAAACAGATTTTTTATTTTTATTTATAACCATAAAGAAAATTGCATAAGATTCACTGTTTCACTGTTCTAAAGCAAAAATTACCACTGACAACGCAAAAACAACTTTTTAAATTCATAATATAAAACAAACATGCAGAATAGTATGCAAATGAACATCGATGAACAGCAAACCTTGAACTGCAAACATAATATCCATATTTGTTAATACATACCGCTGTTAGGTTGTGTGTTTTGCCAAATTGTGCAGGCAAACTACAATTTCCAAAAAGACTACTATTAAATACCATTTCTTGCCACTGTATATTAACAAATAACTCACAAAGTTCATACCTCTATGGACATCTGCCTTAGGTGTGCATTAAACCTGTGCTGTCTGGTCCTTTTTAGAACACTGGGCAGTGGAAATTGTTGCAACAACTTTTTCCAAGTAAAGCTGAGTATCTCTGAACCGTAATATGCCTGTATAAATAAAAATAAATCTGCATAAAATATTGGTCAGCATCAGAAAATGTAACCACTGAAATAAAATACAGTGCCAAGTTAACGATCCATAACAAAGTGAGACGATCAAGTTTTAAAATATCAACAGATGCAATAACGCACTTCATCACACAGCACATTTACAAAAAATTTACTAGAGACATGTTCTGTATAAATTGCTTAAAGGCATAAAATAAAGGAATTTGATCGATTAAATACCTTTTCACCGTGTTCTTATCCGCCATTATTGTTTCTCTGCCCACTTCCGGCGTCAGACTGCTGGCCTGGCGCTGCTGTCCACAGAATGCTGTGATGCAATGGTTCTGCGGTTCTGCAGTTGGTTATTATTGAAATCGCTTGCAAATATAAGATTGTTGTATAGCCTACATACCACGTTATATTAGAATAGGTACCACTTAGTTTCAAAATACTTACAGTAGAAATAATTTGTAATTTTACAGGTTATTACTTCACATATTATTCCCTTATACTTACACGGAGGTACTGAATATGTACACTATAATTACAAAAAAGTTACACTGTAAATTCTGTTTACTTATGCAGTACGTTGCGGGTTGTAATCTAAAGCATTACCCTTTATATATTTGTGTACCCTTTATATATTCTTGTACATCCAATTATAAATAACGTCATCAAAATTAAAAGCAACTAGCTATTTGTTTATATACAGCAGAATGCGTTTCTGCGCTTTACAGTCATGTGGGGTGGGGGGTCTCTCCTCAACCACCACCAGTGTGCAGCATCCACAAACTTAAGCATTACTAACCACAGCCTGACATGTATTTTTTTAAAAGGAATTGTGGCTTGGCCTTTTTCAAACAGTGAAAATCACATGCGAATAAAAAAAAACAACAACACTCTAGCAGCATTTAACTGACACTGAGAGCAAGCAATCACAGTCTAAATGCAAGAAAGCTGATCATTTCCATCCCTTGGTGCCTGAATTAGTATACAAATAAGTCTAAAATATATAAATAATTTGAACTAGTTTATATAATTTCATAAGGCATCGTTATGCATATAAATGCAATCTGCTAATTCAAAGGCTTAGGGGTCAGAAAGAACATATTGCATTCTTTTGTGTATCTGATGTTTGCATTTATTTCACATCTGCAGCACACTAAGGAAACAAGCGACTTCAACTGGTCATGCAACAGTAAACACAGCTCCATTCATTACTCTTTGAGTCATCGCTAGACTCGCGATGAGACAAAATGCAGCGCAAACATTTGAGTCAGTTTGTGACAGCCATGTACTGTACATGTCACAGATAGAAAGAACTGTTTGTGTGTACAGATGTGCATATGCTTCCAGTACATGTATGCGCACATATATCACGAAACTGCAGTTGAAGTCAAGTTCAAGGGATTAAGCGTTCAGTGTTTTCTAGCACAGACAGGCATGAGAGGCCTTATGTAACCCTCCCTAGATCTATTTACAGTCTCTCAGGCTGGCTGCCTCTCTGGACGTCCTCCTGCACTGTTCTCTGGGCGTTTAAGTTGCATGTAAACAGAAGGATAAAATCAGCACCAGGCATTCCTACATACACAAAACCACCTCTACGCTCTCAGAAGAAAAGGTACAAAACTGTCACTGGGGTGGTACCCTACTAATATGTACACTTTAGGTACTAATATGCACTAATATATTGCTAATATATAAGGTAAAGTTTGTACCTTTTTTCTAGGAGTGTATGTAAGCTATTGGTAAACCTAGCAGAACCTACTTAAAGGGATAGCTAGTTCACCATTAAAAATAAAAATTCTGTCATCATTTACTGACCCTCAGGTTGTTCCAAACCTGTTTCTTTCTTTCTTTCTTTCTTTCTTTTACTACAGTTGCCAGTGGCATTATTTTCAGTATGGGGGAAAAAACGCTATGGAAGTCAATTGCTACCAGCTGTTTGGTCGGCAACATTCTTCAAAATATCATCTTTTGTTTTTAACAGAAGAAAGTAACTACAGGTTTGGAACAACATTAGGGTAAGTAAATGATGACAAAATGTTTATTTTTTGGGTGAACTATTCCTTTAAATATCAAAATTCATCTGCAGGATCCAGCAGATCTTCTACAACCAGCCACTGTTAGAAATGATGGTAATGTAAAACTTTACAATAAGGTCTCATTAACATTAGTCAAAGGGATAGTTCACTAAAAAATGAAAATTCAGTGCTTGAAATAAAGCTGCTCTTATTTTTCAATGATGACAGTGTTAATAATTTTAATTAACTGTATAAATTATAGACCCGTTTTAAAAAACCTTTTTAAAAACATTTTCAATGAGGAGTAAACTAATAGCCTAATCTTTTATTATCCTCACAGCGCGTCAGTTATGCGGTGATGCACTATGAAATTATTGCGGGGGAAATTAATTGTAATTCAATAATAAAAGTAACCTAATAATAATAATAGGCCTAATAATAAGAAAAATGTAACAGGTCTACCTTAATTGTAAATGCCAAATCCTCTTATTATTGACAATATTTGATGCTTTTGACAATATTTCTGGCTATTGTTGACATGATACGACACAACCCAGCACGGGGAGGTTATCGCGGGGCCGCACCGCACGGATACGTGTTCTACGTTTAATTATGCTTTGATTTTCACAAAAACAGCGTATCCGTGTGGTGTGGCTGACACAGAACAGCATACGCAGTTTGCGTTCAGTGGATATTCTCCAAAATGGTGCTACGCTGACACAGAGGAGACGAATTGTTGAATAAAGTCGTTTTTTTTTCTTTGCGTACAAAAAGTATTCTCGTCGTTTCATAATGCTACGGTTGAACCACTGATGGCAGATGGACTATTCTGACGATGTTTTTTATACATTTCTGTGCCTCGATAGTGTTAATTGTTTGGCAGTCAATGGGACAGTCACAAGCCTCTGAGTTTTCATCCAAAATATCTTAAATTGTGTTCCGAAGACGAACAAAGCTTTTACGGGTTTGGAACGACATGGGGGTAAGTGATTAATTAATTAATTTAGGGGTGGAGTAACCCTTTAACAATTGAAAACTTTTTGTACCAAAGGTTTAAACCAGCTATAATATTCGCAGCACCCAGAGTCTTTTTTTTTTTTTTTTTCAAACAACAGACTAAAGAGGTTTGTGAGCAGCCTTGGTGATAGGATGAGATAAAAACAAAGTCAAAACAAATACACAGACATCAGAGTTAATACAGAACACAATATTACATCTCTGCAATCATAAGCCCTGGAGTAATCTTTTAAATGGTTTTTGCAAGGCTCTAGTGTATACTGATATCTCCTGCGATAACAGGAAGTAATTTGCTCAAACTCATAACACTCACTAAGAAAGACAATCAGATTTTACACAAAAAGAACATTCAAAAAGGATATCAACTTCTATAAATGAAAAATGCTCTGACAACAAAATATCATATAAAATCAACATATGATAATCGTTTCTGGACATGTTTAGAATAGTCGGTTAACAAGAGTAGCCTGTATTTATTGTACATGTATAGAAAACATGACTGAAATCTATCAAAAATACGCTCATTTTAAAAACCAGACAGAGCAAGAAAACCACATCAGGCCTCAACAATAAAGATGGCCCACTGGGCCATTTCTTTAATTTACCTTAAGGAATGCTTTGAGACTACCATGCTACTTTCAGAATCGATAGACAAACAGCACAAACTATTAGCTTTTAATTCGTCTGTTTCAAAGACATGTCAACTCACTATAGTAGGTTGTTATAGACCTCCACTGGCTACTAGTGATACTTTGACGAATTCTTTGGCCTCTTTGAATTACAAAGAATTTATATTAATGGGTGATTTTAATTTAAATTGGGTGCTTCCAGTATCTAATGGTTTCAAAGCGTTTTGTGATACTTATAATCTTTTTGAACTGGTAGATTCACCTACAAGACCTAACTTGAAGTTTCCAGAAAAATCCACATTATTAGATCTTGTTCTCGCAAATGTCCCTTATAAATATTCTCTAGCTTCCGTATTTGCAAATTATATTAGTGATCATTGTGTTGTTGCGGTAACTAGAGATATAAAATTGTCTAAGCAAAAACCACAAATTATCACCAAATGCTGTATAAAACACTTTAATATACAAGGTTTTTTATTCAACCTTGCTCAATCTGATTGGGAAAAAATTACGTTAATCCCAGATATTGAAAGTGCTTGGAAATATTTTTATGATAATTTTATTCTGATCATTAACAAGCATGCTCCTTTAAAAAAAATTGTTTGTTAAATGCCGGGATAATCCAAGGTTTTCAACTGCACTGTCTGACCTTATTCATGAGCGGGATGCTACTGTCAGTCCTCTGTCGTGTCTGTCATGTGTTCCCGCCTCTTGTTTCCATATTTGGTCATGTTCCTGTCCTTGTTAAGTGTGATTATTAGTTAAGTCTTGTCCAGCTGTGTTTTAGTTATTATCAGTGATTGTCATGTGTATTTAGTTCCTGCCTGTTTAGTTAGTTTTTGTCTGGTCTACTCGTTATTCCCTGGTGTTCCCGTCGGTGTGAACCTTGCCTTGTCTTGCCCTGTCCTGATGTCACCATTAAAGCCTACTATTTTGAAGTTACTCCTCGTCTCCGTGTTCCTCGTTCCTCCCTGCTGTGTGCACCGTGACAGAAGACCAGACCACAACAGTAAGCGGCACCCCTTCACCACGTTTTGTTTTATTTTGGTTCCTGTTTGTCCTGTCTGTCCCGCGGTATGGAAGTCGCCGCTCGTCCATCCCGCCGTAGCCCACAGCAAGTGGGCGTGGGAGTTCGGCGGAATCGCCGCGAGTGCCGTGAGTCCAGGGCCGCAAGCTTTCTTCAGCCCGCCTTTCGCGGGGAAATTGTCGCCGCCGTCCGCGGCTGTCTTGAGCCCGCCGTTCGCGGGAGAATCTGTTAAGCCCTGGAGGGCTCCTGATACCCCCTGGATTCCCCAAGGAAATTTTTTGGGGGGGGGGGGGGTAGTAGAGCTCTGGTTAGGTGGGCGGGCCGAAGAATGTGGCCATGGCCACGAAGACCATCTGCCACGGCCACCTGAGCTCCCTGCCTCGCCATGGCCGCCTGAGCTCCCAGCCCTGCCATGGCCTCTGTCTGTTCCGCTCTGGAGGTCCCCGTCCTGTGTTCCTGTCCATGTCTGTCCTGAGGGGCCTCCAGAGTGCCCTCCCTCCCTCCCTCCCTCCCTCCCTCCCTCCCTGGTGGAACTGTTACGGCGCGGATCGCGCCTTCCGGACGGGGAGTAATGTCAGTCCTCTGTGGTGTCTGTCATGTGTTCCCGCCTCTTGTTTCCATATTTGGTCATGTTCCTGTCCTTGTTAAGTGTGATTATTAGTTAAGTCTTGTCCAGCTGTGTTTTAGTCTAATTATCAGTGATTGTCATGTGTATTTAGTTCCTGCCTGTTTAGTTAGTTTTCGTCTGGTCTACTCGTTATTCCCCAGTGTTCCTGTCGGTGTGAACCTTGCCTTGTCTTGCCCTGTCCTGATGTCACCATTAAAGCCTATTATTTTGAAGTTACTCCTCGTCTCCGTGTTCCTCGTTCCTCCCTGCTGTGTGCACCGTGACAGCTACATTGGCTAAGGCCAGACAAACCAACTTAAATCCTGATTGGTTGTATTTCAAACAGCTTTGTAACAAATGTACAGTTATGATCAGAAAGGCAAAAGCAGAATATTTTCTTGATAAAACTAAAAAAAAAAAATCAGCAAATGCAAGTAAGTTCTGGAAAAACAAAGTTTTTGACTAGTAATAGATCTGTTTCAGGTCTTCCTAATTACATAACAAAGGATGGTATTAAAATAGTGGATAAATTACAAGTGCTTAATTGTTTTAATAGCCACTTTACTGAATCAGGGTCATTGTTTCAGACTAATAATTATACCACTGTAACTTCTGAATTTCTTAATGCAGAGCATCATCTATGGACAACAGAGTTCGTTTTCAGTCACATTACTACTTCTGATGTCTGCTCTGCATTACAAGACCTAGATGTGAATAAATCGTCAGGTCCTGATCTTATTGAACCATTGTTTTTAAAATTAGCGGCTAATATAATTTCACAACCATTGACAAATCTGTTCAATCTTTCCCTAACAACCAAGGAAATTCCACAGATCTGGAACTCTGCTTTTGTTGTTCCTCTGTTGAAAGGGGGTGACCCTACTTTATTAGATAGACCTATTTCAAAGCTATGTATCTTGTCAAAACTTTTGGAAAGTTTTATCAGTGAACAACTGACACAGTATTTAAACTCTCATAAACTTTTGTCTATCAACTAGTTGGGATTTCGTGAAAAACACAGCACCATTACGGCTGTCTTAAAAGTTTTAAATGACCTTGTGGGGTCCCGAGATGAAAGACACCACTGTGCATGTCTTTTTATTGATTTAACTAAAGCATTTGATACAGTGGACCACAAGATTTTGTTAGATAGGCTTAGAAGTGTCTCGTGGTTTAATGCTTATTTAAAGGGAAGAACTCAATGTGTACAAGTGGAAGGTATCAAATCAGACTTAATGGAAGTGGGTACAGGAGTCCCCCAAGGATCTGTATTGGGGCCATTATTATTTACTATATATAAATTGTTTAGATGTTAATATTGAAAATGCAAGGTTCCACTTTTATGCAGACAACACTGTCGCCTATTGTTCTGCTCCTACAGAACAACAAGCTCTGGGTGACTTACAATCAGTGTTGGGCTAGTTACTCAAATAATGTAATATATTACTCATTACTAGTTACTCCTTTCAAAAGTAATATTACTAGTTATAATATTACTAGTTACTTACTAGTTACTTTACTTATTACTTATTACTTTCTGGCAACAGTAATTAGTTACACTACTAGTTACATTACTTTTTCTTCACGCCCCACAGAAGCTGTAACTGTGTATCTTCCACATAAAATTCTTCTAGAATGTTACTAACAACATATTTCTGCCTCATTATTTGACCAAAATCCAAATTATAATATAATGTACCACATGCTGATCAGAGGGATGTAATGCCAGAGTAAAGTAAAGCCACAACTTACACAACAGATCTTTTTTCCTGAAAAAAAATCAATATAATGCAATATTTCTATCTGCTGAATGTAAGCTTTTCCATATTCCAAGCTTGCCTGCTGCACTGGGGACATCACATGCATGTGTGAGTCATGAAAATTATGAAAATAAATTTGATTGTTAGATTTTAAATCAGCGGGGTTGAAGCATCAAAAGTAACTAAGTAACTAAGCTGTTTTATGGACAGTAACTGTAATATTACTGAAATCTTATTAGTAATTAGTTACACTACTAGTTACTGCAAAAAGTAATATTACAGTAACTAAATTACTAGTAACTAGTTACTGCCTTACACTGCTTCCAATCAGCATTTGATATTATTCAGGCAAGGTTTTTTACTTCAAAGTTGGTCTTAAATGTTGAGAAAACAAAATTTATGTGGTTATCAAATTCTAGAAATTCTTTAGATAGTTCTGTTGTTCTCTGAACTCTGCAAGGGAAACTGATCGCATTAGTGTCAGAGTGTAAGTACCTGGGCATCATAATTGATGACATGTTTTAATTCACATATTAATTATTTGAGACTAAAGTTGAAGAAACGGCTAGGATTTTATTTCAGAAATAAGTCTTGCTTTTCATTTAATGCAAGGAAGAAGCTTGTGTCTGGAACCTTTTTACCGATTCTTGACTACGGGGATGTAGTGTATCAGCATGCCTCTTCTTATCTTCTTGTCTCCTTGGAAGCTGTGTATCATGGTGCTTTAAGATTTATTACGGATTGTAAATTTTCTACATATCATTGTATACTATATAATAGAGTTGCCTGGTCTTCACTTGCTGTTTGATTCAACAAAAAGCAGTCGTCTATCTTTGCCTATCTTGGCCAGGACACTCCTGGAAAAGAGATTTTTAATCTCAGTGAGGTTCTCTCCTGGTTAAATAAAATAATAAATAAATAAATAAAAAATGTTCTTATGAACTTGAAAAAAAAAAAAAGTGGTTTCCACACAAAAATATTAAGTACCACAACTGTTTTCAACAGTGATAACAACAGTGATCATTCAGCTCAGCTAAAAATCTACAGTATTCGTGCAGATCAGGTTTTGTGTAAACCATTTCTGACCTTAAAAAAAGAATAGTTCGACCCAAAAATTAAAAATTTGTCATCATACCCTCAAGTTGTTCCAAAACTCTTAAACTTCTTAATTTCTTCTGCTGAAGACAAAAGAAGATGTTTTGAAGAATGCTGATAACCAAATAGTTGACAGCAGCCTTTGACTTCCATAGTATTTTTCCATAATGTGGAAGTAAATGGCTACCATCAACTGTTTGTTTACCAACATTCTAAACCTGATCCAAATGTTTTATGACGATGAAAGGCAGCGTGTAAACATCATTGACACAACGTGAGGTATTTATTTTTTAACTTGCAAAAATTTCGGACTCAGTGTGCAATGACCTTAAATGATAACCTAAAAGTTGTCTGGTTATTAAGTATAAATCAGTGCAAGATTGTGCATAAATGCAGTCATACTTTAGATGTTTAGATAACATTCTAATTCTAGATAAAATAACAAATACTAATCCCAAACTACAACGTAGCAAAAAAGACTGATATACTATTAATAGAGCCAAATATTCTCTTTGAACAAAATAAATAAAAATAGAGGAGAAGTAGCCCACACGGACGCTGACCTAATAAACTAAATCATCGGCGCTCTGCCCCTTTACACGCATGAGCTCTTTTTAATGCGGGTGAGAATGGACCGGTGACCTCTCCACTCACAAGCAGTTATGTCAGTCTTTCCCCTGGAACGGTATGACTGAAATATTTCCTAACCTATTTCCTCACACAAGTCATACATTTGCGAAATTCTGAAGCCCTGTATTCACAAGGCCATGCCCCAAAGCACTGAATTATATGAAGAGTGTCTATTCTGGGCTGAGCGCTTATATGGAAGCCGTACACAGAACACTCTTGTTCGACTCACAGCAAGGCACTGAACTATCCCGCCACATTAGTACCCAAGGCCAACACAAACCAACAGGCCTGGTGAGCAGGGTGAAGGTTTGTCCCAACACCTCTAAATCTAGTCACCGAACCCTCCACCAATACACAAATTCATCGCTGCATGTATCCACAATAGTAATTTGCTCTGGAAAACTGCCAAGCCTACAGAAGGGAAAAACAGAGCGGGTGGGTGAGAGAGACAGAACCTCTTGCATAACATTTCTTAACAAGTGTCAAGCATATTTTTAAACTGTCACTTTACCTAACAAATCTCGTTTCCATGACAACGCAGTGCTCTGCGCAAGAGCGGTGCTCAATAATGCTTTTTGCTCTGCATTCATTACTACCGCTTTCTTCGTTCAGCGCCTTGCCACTCTTCATTTAAACTTCCTCGTCTATTAGGCTGACAGGAGTTATGAGTATGTTCGGCTTGCCTTTAGCAAATCATATTTGCCATGATCTTAGCACCGTAAATGATGATAATATGTTGAAGAAAAAAAAAAAACAGCCTAAGGTGATTTCTGCTGGTTTGAACAGTTTTAGCTTGTCAGCCAGCTGGTTTTCTAAATTGACAAGCACTCAAACCCCAAATAAAATCAGCAAAACAGAATAAACGAATACTAATTGTGCCTATATTAAAAATAAGTTTGTTTATTGGCATTTTTGGTTCCATCAAGAACATCCATGGAACCTTTCCATTGGTTCTTTAGAGTAAAAACAGGATATTTAGGTCATTAAAATGTTCTTCACTCCAAGAAAATAATGGTTCTTTTAAGAACTGATGGAACCAAAAATGGTTCTTCAATGGCATCACTGCAAAACACATGCAACAGAAAAACTGCTTCTTTTAAGAACTGTTCACTGAAAGCTTCTTTGCGGAACCATTTATTCATTGAGCACCTTCATTTAAACTTCCTCGTCTATTACACTGACAGGAAATTGTTGTTTCGCTCACCTTTTGCAAATAATATTTGGCGTCATCTCAGCACTGTAAATGACAATATGTTGAAAAATAAACAACCTAAGAGGATTTTCGCTGGTTTGATCTGGTTTAAACACTTAACCTGTCAATCAGCCAGTTTTCCTGCCTGACAAGCACTCAAACCCTATAAAACCAGCAAAACAGAGCAGATTGAGCTTAACTGGATTGGGAGACCACATATATTTTTTTTGAAATCTTTATTTTTTAAGAGTGGAGTGGAGGTTGGTTTAAGAAGGACACATATTTGTCTCGTTTAGCAGCACTTGTCCGTTTTATCCATTTCTCTTATTGGAGGAAGGAAGAAGGGTCTGGAGTTGTCAGCTTTGCTGGTTTTTCAGGAAAAGTGTTGATGTTCGCCGTCTGGATGAAATAGATGATGTTTTCTGCTCTCACTGCTGCTGGGTGCTTACTGATACTGTTTACAATCAAGCAGTTTAGCTGTGCGCTATGTCTGTAGTTATCGTTGCAGCTACAGCCAGATATAAAGCAATTAATCACAAAGCAATATTTGCTGCTGTCATAATACATCTTTGGGGTATGTTTATGACAGACAGATGGCAGTAAAAGAAATGGAGCAGGTCCTGCTTTTTCTCAGGGTGACAGTGCACTATTTTTCAAGCTTTCAATCAGGTTTTATGGAATCTATTGTAATATCCCACCTCAATTATTTCTTGACATCCACGTAATATTTAACACAGAGTATAAAGTGTTCTGTCAATAATATCAGAGTTTTGAAGAAATTAAGGCTGGAATACAGAACACAACTTTTGCCCAGATTTTTGTCCTGATTTGCAGTCTGGATAAGTCAACGCTAGCTTCCGATAGTCAGAGCCAGTCTGCAGATTTTAGTCAGTTGCAGTCAGTTGGGCAGTCAGAAAACCGCACAGGGTACTGATTTTTTTTTAGCGTCATACTATGGCTCTGTCCTGTGTACATATATCAAACGTTTCATTTTAAACCACATTGTTTTCATTTGCCATGCATTTCCTAGCAATGAGCTGCACATTTCTATGCGTGTTTGTTGTGTTCGTAATAACTTGAAAGTCTGGTAGTGTGTGGTTCCCAGACTTTTTTTTTTCCGTAACCATCTACAAAGTCATGTATTGTTTTAAACTCTGTTCAGACCAACAGCACAAACCAACCTAAGCTGAACTCATTCTTCCAATGCAAACTATGCCAATCTTACAGCCATGCAGCTTAGACTGGTCTTTTGTGATGGTTTTAGAGGGTTTTTTGGCAAATAACAGTTGGGAGATCCGCTTGCTGACCAAGTAGACAAGTTTAAACCTACTAGCAAACTAAAGTAATTGTAGCAGAGGGAAGCTGTTGTCTAAAGTGTTGTCTTACTCTGAGACAATACCATATATACCAAGTGTACATTCACAGGCTAATATTAGTTTTTCAATAAGCAAGACTTCTCCAAGTACTGTTTATTTTTATTTATTTTTTAATGTTATATTACATGATATAAAAAAAAATGAAAAATTAAAAGAACTTTCTAGGTGCAATTTTTGCTACGGAGCAAACATGAAACGTGGTTTCTATCACTGGTGAGCATGGAGCGGGAAATGGAAAACCCAGAGTGTGGCTGGAGTGGAGTGATTACAGAACACTTTCTGCAAGAGGAGAAATTGCTGTCACTCCACTTCACTCATACACTCGGCAGAAAAACACCTTAGGCTGGTTTAAGCTGTTATTTTTGGCAGGGTTTTGGCAGTACGAACATCAAGCTCCCAGACCCCGTCTCTGATCTGTGCCTCCACAAGAGGAGTTGCACCACACAAGGATCACATGGAACTAATTTAGTTTAGTGTTCTCCTACTGATCACATTATCAACACAGACTATGGAAATCTCAGGTAGTCTTTGAATGTGTGGACCAATGGCAAAACATTTATGAACCCTTTGAGCACACAGAGCAATATCTAACATTCAGAGGGAATTTTAATAATATATTTAAATATAAAACACTTGGCAGTGATTGGGAGTCACAGGAAAAATGTACAAAAGTACAACTGATGAAAGTATTCATGAATCTTTTTCCATTTGATTAATGTCCAGCACTTACACTCTTATGACTTATTATGGGAGAGTGTTATAAGAGTGTTGATTATGTGGGAGAATGTGTGGATTGAATTGATTTTTACTTCTCACTGGTATCTACAAATATTACATGTAAAATCACTTCCTTAAATGTGAAGTGTGCAATTTCTGTGCCTCCATTTGGATTTGCAAAAAAAAAAAAAAGACTACAGAATAATAATGGTCAGTGAAATAATAGGAAGATCACTGCATCGTGTTCTCAGTACACATATATAACTGTTTGGCTACAGTGCAGTTAACTTTCATGCACATGGTAGTAGTTCTAAATATAACTCTATAATCAACACTCCATGATTAATTTATCTTGCTGGCTGTCATAGTAAAAACACAGTAAAGGTTTTCAAGAGAATTCACATGTACTGCTCATTTCATATTCAAAGATATTAGCCAATCATACCAGTGGGTGTTTACATTGAAGTCTCACGGAAGACACGCCCCTTCGAAATCATAGGGCTAAATTCAGGGTAGAAAATGACCATTTATATCTAAATTATGGCCATTTTTGATGAGGAAAAAAAAAGGCAAATAAAAAAACATACTAAGATTATAAGCGCACCTCAGGAAACATAATAAAATCATTTTAAAAATGCATTTAATGACCCCTTTAACGAAAAACACAAATTATGATTCGCAATAACACAAAGCAACAAAACAGCAGGCTTCACATCCCAAAACAATATTTTTCGTGGGGACCTGTCATTTTAATGCTCCCAATCTAGAGCTTATTTCTGAGGCCAAATATCAAAGCCTAACAGCTGGGAATAAGTTTCTCCATCTCTCCTCTTAATCTAGTAAAAATACTGGAGGTAGAGGACTTCCTCACAAAACGTATTGTTAATGAGGAACACAGGGACGAAATAACTTTCACTGTGAAACTACTGTAGTTTAATGCTGAAATACATCAGTATAATTGGAAAAGATTCACATTATGTCTGATCTCGTTCTTCCGATGGTAATGGTAATGATAATTCTCGAGGCGCCATGGTGGTGGAACTGTCATGGGGCGTGATAAATTTATACATTAAAAGTGTATGAATTTGTGATCATCTGCTTTTGTGTGAAGATGGATGAGCCTACATAAGATGCCGAAGGGAAAAAAAGAATGGTCATGGCCCTGGAAATAGTCTCTTAATATGAATTATTAACAATCATCGATTCAATAATAGCAGCTGCTTCAATGTAGACATATTGAAATGTGGGTGCAAATTAAAATAAACACTGCATTTCAAGACATTTTAAGTGTCTGCACCAAATCAGCCAGATAAACTACATTGCCCCCCTTTTCTTACTTGTACTTTTGAGAACAACAGTTAAGGTCTTTGCACACTGAGTCCGAAATTCTCGTCCAAAAATGTTACAAAATAAATACAACCTCATATTGTGTCAATCGCGTTTACACACTGCCTCGAAACTTTCGTTAGTCATAAAAAATCAGGTTCGATTTTCTTCCGTAGCAAGCATTTTGATAGGAAAGTTTGACGAGTACAAAAACGCATACAAAAATTTTGTGTGCAAGGACCTGCAAGGAGAAATTTCTACATCTATTCAGTCACAGAAATCTTTACCATCAGATACAAGGATACTTGACAAAATCACTGTTTATTTAGCATAATGTTTTATCAACACAAGCGCATCGTGTCCAGCTGTGCGTATCTCTGAGGCTGATGGCAGCAACAGGATGACATAACTCCCACTCGGGTGTGAACAGTAATGAGACAGCCAGCAGTGATTCTTTAATGTTATTAATAACTGTTATTTAATATCAGGAGAGCAAATGTGTAATCTAATATCATCATGACGTCAATGGTCATGGCTCAGCATATATTAGTAGATCAATATTAGGTGGATCGTTTAATATTTAGATTAATTTGTTTTGTAGGGAACACTGGGTGGGCAATATGTCAAAAATAACGTCACTTTTTTTTTTTTTTTTTTAAGGAAAATCACGATTCCAGATCTTATCACAATTCTTTGTCATGTTGGTTTTACTATTTTGCAAGTTGTACAGCCAAACTAATTTCCCTATTTTAAAAACAAAGCCTTATAAAGTAACAAAATATAAAATAAAAAGACATTTAGTGGGCGGTGATTAAAAAAATATAAAAATATAATATAAAAATAAAACAATATACACTTCACTGTATATATTATATATTGATTCTTATTAAAGCAACTGTATTAAAGATCTTCAGTCAAGAGCAGTGAGTGATTTTTCTCTTTGTAATTTATTGTTTTATTAATGTTAAAGGGATAGTTCACACAAACATGAAAATATTGTCATCATTTACTCCCTCTCTACTTGTTTTATACCTGAATTAGTTTCTTTCTTTTCTTTCATTTGAAGAACGTGGGTAACTAAACAGTTGCTGGTCCCCAGTTACTTACATAGTATTTTTTTTTCTCCTACTATCAAAGTCAATGGGGACCAGCAACTTTTTGGTTACCCACACCACATTCTTCAAAATATCTTCTTTTGTGTTCAGCACAAGAAAGAAATTAATACAGGTTTGGGAACTGTCTACTTGCACTTTAGACATAACCAACTGTGTTTATATGTAAACCTTGTGTGCTTTTTAGTGTGCGCACACTTCAGGAGTACGCGCTCAGAAAAGGCACATGTCAGAACAGCACGTGAATAAAGTGTTTAACCAGCAAGGCTTCAAAGCACCTGCAAATAATGTACTTTTGTGATTGCTAGTAAGCGCAGTGTCCTGTGAGTGGAACTCTACCACAGAGTTAACATTTGATGTGAATGTATGCCACGTTGTACAGTATATTGAGACAAAAGCACCAGAACTGTAACTAATAGAATGTGTACTGCTGTAGCACGATACTACAATATTTCTTCAAAAAGCAGATTGTGGAGGCATTTAAATCGTCCACGATCAAAAACCGCCATATCGCACACCCCTAGTTTACAGGTGTACAAAAACAGATAAAATATTCACTAAAATTCACTTCTTTTCCTAGGAGGTGCTATTTTTTATTAATACATTGCAGTACCAAACAAAATAGATATTTTATATCCACCATATTTTTAACTTAAGTTTTGGTTTCAGATGCTTTCAGTTATTTAGCAAAACAGTCCATTATGCTGCTTGATATTGCAAATGTGTATTTGTTATTGTATTATTATTAATTTATCATAATCATAAACACTGGTTTGTAGCAATAAATGCAAACAGTAAATAATTTTACAGTTTACTGTACTTTGTGCTTTGCTTCTTCTAGTTATTTACATTTAGCAGCTAACAAATTAGAAATTCACAGGAAATAACTTTGGCGTTGAAAAATAAAGTGAATAAAGTATGTTAAAATAAATAAATGAATAATTTTGGTAAATGTCATAATGATTACATGTTATTAATATATTATTTGTAAAATATTTTTGTCAAAATATCTGTTACATAAATCAATTTTCCATCATTACAAACTTTTTTGTTTGCGATACAGAGCAATATCTACAATTAAAACCTTAAGTAAAATAAATGAATAAATCTGTTTGTTTGTTTTTTTGTTTTTTTTAAAAGGTGAATAAAGTATATACTTGGAAGGGAATATAAGTACATTTTGCAGCTCACTGGGGTTTGGAGCAGAGATATGTCACACTGAATTTTCCTTTTTTTTAATGGATGAGTATGTTATTCCCAGAAAGAAGAATCATATAATGCTGACTGTTTTTGTAAACTGTTATTAGCAAGAGTCTGGCAAAACAGACTGGGGCTAAATGTAACGAAAAGACAGATGTCACATTCCACATGCTCTGTCCTTTCTTGCAAATCATGGAATGCAAATTAAACTATATCAGAAACACCTGCTTGTTTTTCAATCCACCATTTTCCATTTTAAAAAGTATTTCGCTGCCCCATTATCTTAGTTGTGCTTATTATATCAGCTCATGCTGTAAAAAACATAATTGTGCGCTATCTGGGCCTGAACAGGACTATTAAAACAATAAAACAGGTCATAGAAGAGCAGTGCAGTGAAAAGGTCAGACTACTATAAAAATTTTTCCACAACACATCCATCAGATGATCTGCTGGGAATTTTGTGGGATTTCCCAACGTATGTATTTTCCCTAATTGGAAAAACAAACTCACGTCAGGCCTCTGTTAATAAAGATGCGAAACACCTTGATTTTTAACCCATTTAGGGTGTGTGCTTCATTCGTCTTAAAGGCATTAATTACAGTTAATGCCTGATGCCAAATTACAGAATTTTATTTCAGCTATCACACCCCTTGTGCTGAAATAGCAACATGTATTTCCACTGCAATATGAAACTGCAGTCAGAATTGAACTGCAGTGACGACGCACAACCTTGAGCTTGCATAGCTAGAAGTGTTTGCATCCACGTATTTGCTCAGAGTACGTTTCGGGTCTGAAACTGAGTACAATATTCAGAAAACACATAACTGCAACTACAGTACACTCAGAGATTTAGACTGGCATTTGTTTAAACAGACTTCATACTGTTCTTTCATATAACTCTGTACCTGCTCATTTTATGAGAGCAAACCAGCTCATAATTGTTTTAAAGTCTGCTGGAAAGGATTATCTACATGTTGTAGTCTCTCAGTCGGATTATATCAATCCTATGCACACATTAATGCCTACTTTCAGATAAACGGAGCCACAGACACTGTGAGAATAACATTTCAAGTAAGCCTACTGGTGAGTGTTGCTCCAAGTATACTTGGACTGAACCCTTTACAAGCACCTCTAACACTATGATATAGTGCATCTTACTATATCAACAACATTATATCAGAGATTGGTCACAGTCACTATGTAAACCGATCAATAATGAATAAGATATTACTGCTGTTAGAGATACAAGCTTATTGGCATCTGTCTTTCTCAGTATAATCTTTAATAAGACTAGCAGCACAACAACATCAATAACTCATGTGGGGTGAAAAGCAATTTTTAGGTGTTATTACACAAGAACAGCTACAAGAGGTCCAACAGACTAATTCTCTTTAATAAAAAAAAAAAAAAAAACCACTACTAATCAGATGATATTTTGCAATAGGTTGCAAACTGAATCGAAATTTAATGATGTAATTTTTTTTTTTAAATATGTCAGTAATGTAATAGACAAACAATAAGATGAGTAAGAAATCATCTGGTCTGGACTGATGAAGTAACTATATGTAACTGAGTTCAGGCTGTATCAATTACAAATAATCAAGCATTTGATTTGATGCTGTAAACAAACAACATCAAATGGGACACCAGTGTCAAAATCATACATTTCATAACACTGAAATGCCGACTACATGCAATATCAATCAATAAAATTAAACGGATGGTTCATATTAAAATGAAAATGCTGTACTTCACTTAACTTTCTTCTGTGTAACACAAAACGAGATGTACAATGTCAATGCTGACTGTCAAAAAGGACAAAAACAAAAGTTAAAAAAAAACAAATTGTCCAGACATGATCTATTCTTTATGTATTCTGAAGCTGCATAAATAGTTTTGTGGACAGAACAGACCAAAAGGCACACAGGTAAGAGTAGAACAGCCCCTGCACTCTTAAAAATAAAGTTTTTATTTGTTTATTTATATATTTATTTTTGGCTAAGATGCTATAGATGCCAAACAATTTCTTCACACTTTTTTCTTAGTGTGAAGAACATTTTAATAATCTGATTAAACTTTTTCCGGTATAAAATAAAAAAAAACCTTTTCCAGTATTAAAAAAACAAAACAAAACCTTTTGTGCATTGGAAAGACTGCATGGATGTTAAAGGTTCCTAATGGAACCGTCGATGGCCATAATGACATATTACATTAGACAGTGTGGTCACGTTTTCTTTCATTGTATGGAAAAGAGCAATCAACACATTCAGCTAAACATCTACTTTTATGTTTCACAAAAGAAAGAATAAGGGTGAGTAAAATAATTAACGGGTGAGTAACAATTGTCATTTTGGGTGAACTAACCCTTTTAATAGTGCAACTGTTGACAACTAATCACTGACTAATTTCTTTGGCTAAAGACAGAAAGACAACTTAAGCAAAAATCATCAACTGTGCTTACAAGAAACTTGCAGTATTACTTTGTCATCCTTCCTTCTGTAGCCTGAAGCTATAACCTCTTCTGACTTGAGTCTCTTCTGAAAATTACACACTCAGCCCCCACAGACTCTCTTTGCCCCTCATTCATCAAACTGTCAGCTCATCAGATATGCTGGATATGAATGAACTACACACAAGACCAAGAAACATCAATGAGTCTTTGGGTAGTGTATATGAAATATAAAAATAAAGAATTGATGTTATTAGCATTTAAACTGCATGGCAGCAGTAAACAACAGTAAAGGCTTTACCACTGTAACCCAACTGCATTTTGTTGCATTATTTATATACCATACGCACAAACAAAATCATTGGAATCTGAAAACATCAGTAGAATATGCACTGAATCAACTACATCCAGCTTGAACAAAACAAAGATCAGCTTCCCTTGTATATTACATACAAATGCAGCAAGTTTGTTGCTGCTCTAAGGTGATTATTTATTTAGAAATGATAAGATTATGATATTGATCCAGGGCATAACATTAGCAGTAATACAGTATTTATAATTTATGTCTGTTTCCAAGCACTTCATGAGACACAGAAGTGTGTTATTACCCCATATAATTTCTGTGTTGACGCAATTAATCTTTCATAAAGGCAGTTCATTCAAACGATCTCATAACAACAAAAGACTCAAAATCAAATCATGATGTTGTCTGATTGTACCACAGCTTAAGGGCATCTGTTTGCTGTATTTTCAGCAATGCCAATCCTCAGAAATCTGCCATTATAAAAAGAGTTTTGGACTTCAGAATACACAAATAAAATCAGTCAGGCACAGGAAGGTTTTCATTGACATTAGTGTTCACTTTATGTTTCAAATAAGCAGCTGGAAATCTCCACCTACACACTTCTATAAAATCTTTATGCTTTGCTCATCAAAAATATTTATTTCAATTAAAAAAAATAAAAAATAAATAAAAATACTGGGAAATGCACTTTGATCATTAGTTACAGTGCTGAAAACATTTATTCGAAAACATTCGTTTTGGTTGGTTTACATTTTCTATTCCTCCGGGGGTTCCTCTCCCCAAAGGAGTTTTAGTCTCCATATCGACTGCTTCTACACCTGTCTGTACTCTTTATAGACTAGCCCACATTTATTCCCTTGTGTCTTTTTAGTTGTCTGTGGGAGAGAGTGCGCATACTTATATTCAGCCGTGTGGGAGTCTGTGGGTGTATGATTGAGAGAGGATTTCTGACTGTGTTCTCACAGAGGAAAGAGTCGATACAGGGTACAAACATGCACTGTGTGAGAACTATATGACTTCTGTAGATTAAAAGCCATCTCATTTCTGTTAGAACAGGCATAATATTCAAAAAGCTACACGATTGCTGATACTTGCATCTTTTTCAGCTATAAAATGGAATATTTTAGTATGGCTGTTTTTCCGAAAGCCTTAATTTCGGAAAAACCAAGCCAAATATTGTCCGATCCTAACAAACCATACATCAATGGTAAACTTGTTTATTCAGCTTTGATGTATAAATCAATCGATTTCTGAGAAATTTACCCTTATGACTGGTTTTGTGGTCCATGGTCACATATAAGAAGTCATTGTACTATAAAACCATCCGGTAAGTTTCAAAACTCAAAACTTTCTCATTACTCTAAAAACAGCTTATACTGAAGCCAGTTTGCCTAAGTGACAGGTTGTGGAATGTGCCACTCTATTACGTAATAGTGTAGCTATAAACACCGCCTCTGCAGAAGAACATCAACACCTGCTTCTACATCGCTGTTTAGCCCCGCCCACCAATTTGCGCAAATAGTGTTTACAACAGAGGTGAATGCAGGTCTACACAGAAACCCAACGATAAAGATGGCTCCAAAGACAAGATGCTGTGCAGTGCCAAGTTGTGGAAAAACAGTCTTTGCATTGCCTTCCTTCTGATCCCAACGTTAGGAAAGAGTGGATTTACCTTATTTTTAATGAAGATCCAGACTGCGTCAGTAAGAACTTGGTCCTTTGTTCACTTCATTTTACCACAGATTTGTTTACAAACAAGGCACAATTCGACACAGGATTTTCAGAAAGATTGAAACTAAAAGACGATGCTGTGCAGGCTATATTGGATCCGACAGAAGTGTGAGTAACTGTAGCTTATTACTTCTAAATTATGATGTTTTTGAGGTAAAAATCTTGGTAACATTATAAGTGGACCTCAGAGAACAGTACAAAATACAAAATTAACCATCTAGCCATTTAATCTGCTAACCTGCTAATGAGTTAATAAGATTCAATTTTATTGATTTCCTATTGCAGTTTAGCTTTGTTTCCTCTGCCTGTTAAAGGGGTCATGAACTACCTCTGTTTTGTATTTTGTACTGTTCTCTGAGGTCCACTTATAATGTTATCAAGGTATAACATTATAATATTAGTAACATTATTGATAACATTGATAACATTATAAGTGGACCTCAGAGAACAGTACAAAATACAAAACAGAGGCAGTTCATAACCCCTTTAACAGGCAGAGGAAACAAGGCTAAACTGTAATAGGAAATCAATAAAATTTAATTGAATCTTATTAACTCATTAGCAGGTTAGCAGACTAAATGGTTAGATGGCTAATTTAAACAATTTAATTAAGCCAATATTTGATGCTACAGAGAACACATGATAAAACTTTTTTATTACAATATGAATGAAAAGTTCAACATTATACCAATAATTCATTTACTATTCAGTTTCGGACACACATACAGTATATAAATAGGCTAACGTCACAGCAAAAAAGCATGTTTTGCTACCAAGGGTATCTGGTATCTGGCTGCAATTATGGCAATTCATATGAATTTGTATGCCCTTATTCATACATTTTCATATGATCTGCTCAAACCCCACTTATGGTTGTTTAGCGGTGGGTCTTCATGCTTTTTTCACCTAAAAAAAAAAACTTAGACATCATATGAAAATGCCACCTTGTGAACGTTTTTCATGCAAGCTTGGGTTGATAATATTTTTTTGTAAGCAACATTTAAATCACCATGGGGGGTGACCTGTGCTAGCTAACACCACCCATATTTATTTGTTAAAAGTCAATTTGGTCAACATTCGGAAGTACATACCATATAAATCACCTCAAAACTAACACTTACAGAACAAAAAGCACAAAACTATCACTTTGATTTCATGGGGTCTTCAAGAGATTCAGCTTTTACAAAAGATCCACTTTCTATGTCATTTAGTGGTGCGCCATGGGGAAAAATCATGTTTCTATTTAGAAAATAGTGAGGTCTGAATGAGATAATTTCATGGCAGTAAGAGAGACACTATTGTGTTTAAGAAGATGACTGAAAAAGAAAAAAAATTACCACATTTTCACCTAATTATACTGTATGAATGTGACTGCAAATGTGTGCCTGTGAGAGATTCATCAGCAATTGAAAGTGTTAACCACAACATGGGTGGTTATAGAGCTCAGATAATTCCCATATTAGGCATGGCTTGTGATCCTTTTGCATACATGACTATACAGAATAACAGACTGCACCTGTTGAATGGGGAGCCTCTAATACTGTTTCTAACGGAAATCAATATTTGATATCAATGGCCACCAACAATATCTCATTTTTAATGCTGTCAGCAGACCACTACATTAGCAGATGGTGAACATTTCCTCATGATAAAAAGGTTTCATCCACATTTCTTTGTCAGAACCCCATTTGAAATTCAATTATTACCTATCTCATATACTAAAGAAGACATCACGAGTCAGTATAGACATTATAGGGGTCTTCTGGATGTTATGATCTTGTATCAGTGCATAAATTAAATTTCACGTTTCTGCACTGCTCGAATGCTATTCAAAGGAGGACTTGGGGTGTCCAATGCAACAGGTTTTCACGTAGCAAAGACATTGTTTTTACAAGACATTTGTAATGATCTGTTAAGATACTTTCCAACACACGGGTGACGTTTAGCTTTTTACGATATGAGCAGAAAAAAACAGACTAATATATTCTTTAAATTTAAAATTAGACTGGATTTTCAGATGTCAGCGATAATTCCATCAGATCTCTTTTGCGCATACTGTGATAACAGCACTCAAAATACAAAACGCAGAAAGATATTTTATTCCATCTCCAGTATTATTATTTTTTTTTACCATTTTGGTTATATTTAATGTGCCAATTATTCAAGGACTTCCGGTGGTCTGGGATTTTTAAAGGTATTTACGTCAGTCTTTTTAACAGCACAATCTCTGGAGGTTCCTCACGCGCAACCAAAACGTACTTTGGACACACAGTTAGCTAACTGACAACCTTTGAAAGACGTTTCAAACAGAACACTCTATCGTTTTTGAGACTATGTGATATCTAGATCTATAGTAATGTGATAATGCCCACACTTACGTATTTGTCGATTTACAATTATCCGACACTAATGTTAAGTGCTAAAGCAGCGTGCTGTTGCCATGGTTACCTCCTCTCGCGAACTCTACTTCGATTCACAAGCCTGTTTAGAGCGTTCCGACAACTTGTAATTGAACTTTTTTAGTTAAGGAAACGTTTAAAAGGCAGGTTAAAGTAACATGTACGTTTATGTAAAAATAATTCATGTTTTAAGACACCTTATCCTTTGGAGAAGTTGAAGCCTTATAAGTGCTCAGTCTCCCTAAAGCCCCAATAATTCGTGCCTTTATTAAACCGGTAGGCTATGTTGAAGAAACGTTGAACTCACCAGCTTGTCAAGTGAGTCTTTGCCAACAGTGGACACCTTGAGTGCAGGGACTCGTTCACATGTGCATCCTTCCAGAAGATAAATCCCTGATGGTCGAGCGCTCTGGTCGGTGTCGAAGTAAAATAAAACATTCTGATAAAGTGCAAAAAACTTCTCATGCCATTTACTGTTTTCTGTGGTCTTCTTGCTGAGATAACCTCGCTTGGTGCCCTCTTTACGCGCGATAACGGAGAGATACAGAGCGTGTCCCTCATTGTACCGAACACTCTTCTGCATTTTCCGTCTTGGTTTAATGTGTATTCACTTGTTTGTCACCATATCCCATGTGATTTTAACTTTCCACCAAGGATGTTTGGAGAAATGCGCACAGGAAAGTTGCCGAGCTGAAGGGCACTGCTCACAAGCGACTCATCCAAACGAGTTCGGAGCCCAATCCATTCTGGCCTGAAGAAAAGTTTTAACCCCGACGAACAACACTGTCTGTCAACGCGTTTCGCTCATGCAGTACAGCTAAATAAGCAATAGTAGTGGACAGACGGTGAGAGAGAATCACTGTTGAGATCAGATGTAATCGGCTTTGGCATCCTCTTAAAGAGACAGCGCCTCTCTGGCGCTCTCCCTCCCGCGCTGAGATCCACTTTCCCTTGCGGCTGAGCGCAGCTTTTAATGAGTGGGCGGATCGAAAGCGCGGCAGATCTTAATGAGGGGGCGGAGGATGTAGATATTTAATAAGGAGGCGGGGCTGTGTATCGATTTTAATGAGGGGGCAGGGCGAAGCGCGCATACACATCAAGCAACTCTCAGGGTACAATTAGGTGCTTTACTGTTAGGTTATGTTGATTTAAAGGAAAAGTCACAATTCGCACTGAGTACATGCAACGTTACATTTCAGTGTCCTTGATATTCATCATTTAGAAATCGAGGTACACTGACAAAAAATAACTAAAGCAGCATTAGAAATACACATTACATTCATCGTTTATCATTTCATTAAATACTATGCATAAAAACTGCCACACAAACACGTGTAAAGGCCCGTTCACACCAAGAGCGCTATCTATAAAGATAACTAAAATGTTAATTATATTAACATTAACTATATCCACACCAGCACATAATACCAATACCATAACCACCATAGACATTAAGGGAGACAAGTCCCCCCCAATAATTAGAAATAGCCAAGCTTTGTGAAGTGCTCCTATTCAAGACGAGACAACAAGCGCATCCTCGGTTTTCCTATTTATTTTATAAAAGCACAATGTTATGTTGATGTTGTGAATGCACACAAATAAAAGTAGACCCTTTACAGTTCCGAATGATGTATTACTCTTACCTTTATGAGTAAAAATTACAGCATATTTTAAGTTGTTTCCACTATCAAGAAAAAAATGCAAGTGACTCTGGCGCCTCCATGTCCTGCAAAGTGCACTTCAGCTTCTACTCTTCACACAAACGATTAGATATGCACCTAGCACATTTATATAGTTCAAACATTTAAACACTGTGATATGCTTGAACTGTTTATATCCATAGATTTTATTTTAGGTAAGTCATGATGATTTGAGAAGGCTAAATTGAAGGCTATGATCAGCTCACTGTCTGCCGCTGGCCGCTTGGTCGTTACTTAAAATAAAAATAAAATAAACAATAAAATAAAAAACTTACATTTAACGAACAAAAAGTGCTCCAAATGTTTTTATAAATTAACTTTATAAAAAACGAAACGAAATATAATCACTTTACCATTACATACATAGAGGTGCTGGTCATATAATTAGAATATCATCAAAAAGTTGATTTATTTCACTAATTCCATTCAAAAACTGAAACTTGTATATTATATTCATTCATTACACACAGACTGATATATTTCAAATGTTTATTTCTTTTAATTTTGATGATTAGAGCTTACAGCTCATGAAAGTCAAAAATCAGTATCTCAAAATATTAGAAAATTACTTAAGACCAATACAAAGAAAGGATTTTTAGAAATCTTGGCCAACTGAAAAGTATGAAAATGAAAAGTATGAGCATGTACAGCACTCAATACTTAGTTGGGGCTCCTTTTGCCTGAATTACTGCAGCAATGCGGCGTGGCATGGAGTCGATCAGTCTGTGGCACTGCTCAGGTGTTATGAGAGCCCAGGTTGCTCTGATAGTGGCCTTCAGCTCATCTGCATTGTTGGGTCTGGTGTCTCTCATCTTCCTCTTGACAATACCCCATAGATTCTCTATGGGGTTCAGGTCAGGCGAGTTTGCTGGCCAATCAAGCACAGTAACACTATGGTCATTGAACCAGCTTTTGATACCTTTGGCAGTGTGGGCAGGTGCCAAGTCCTGCTGGAAAATGAAATCAGCATCTCCATAAAGCTTGTCAACAGAACGAAGCATGAAGTGCTCTAAAATTTCCTGGTAGATGGCTGCGTTGACTGTGGACTTCAGACAACACAGTGGACCAACACCAGCAGATGACATGGCAGCCCAAATCATCACTGACTGTGGAAACTTCACACTGGACTTCAAGCAACATGGATTCTGTGCCTCTCCACTCTTCCTTCAGACTCTGGGACCTTGATTTCCAAATGAAATGTAAAATTTACTTTCATCTGAAAAGAGGACTTTGGACAACTGAGCAACAGTCCAGTTCTTTTTCTCCACAGCCCAGGTAAGATGCTTCTGATGTTGTCTCTGGTTCAGAAGTGGCTTGGTAGCACTTTTCCTAAAGACGTCTGAGCGTGGTGACTCTTGATGCACTGACTCTAGCTTCAGTTCTCTCCTTGTGAAGCTCTCACAAGTGTTTGAATCAGCTTTGCTTGTCTGTATTCTCAAGCTTGCGGTCATCCCTGTTGCTTGTGCACCTTTTCCTACCCAAATTCTTCCTTCCAGTCAACTTTGCATTTAATATGCTTTGATACAGCACTCTGTAAACAGCCACACCTTTCAGTAATGACCTTCTGTGACTTACCCTCTTTGTGGAGGGTGTCAATGTTCGTCTTCTGGATCATTGCCAAGTCAGCAGTCTTCCCCATTATTGTGGTTTCAAAGAACAAGAGATACCCAGAATTTATACTGTAGGGATGGTCATTTATTCAAACTCAAATGTAAATATTCTAATATTTTGAGATACTGATTTTTGACTTTCATGAGCTGTAAGCTCTAATCATCAAAATTAAAAGAAATAAACATTTGAAATATATCAGTCTGTGTGTAATGAATGAATATAATATACAAGTTTCACTTTTTGAATGGAATTAGTGAAATAAATCAACTTTTTGATGATATTCTAATTATATGACCAGCACCTATATATATAATTTATAAAATTGGTCCCCCCCCCCAATGTTTAAGACATGGTTACGACCTTGGCTGTTCTATGGACTTCCATATTCTCATAGAATTAGAATGATAATTAAAATTTTAGATTTAACATTAGTCCTTGGTGTGAACAGGCCTTAAGCAGCCATTCACACAGAACACGTTTTTACATTCAACTGTTTTTTTCCCCCATTGTTGTCCATGTACAGTAAACACGTGCTAGACAATGTTGCACTTGTGTCTCAATGACACCAAAACACAGCACGCAAGTTAAAATTTTGAATTTCTCAAGCACATTTTCATAAACTGTCAGATAAGGGACAAATGCTGGACTAAAGATCACTGTCACATGGACGCTTCCTGTGTACAAGCAAGTGATACTCAGACTCTATGAAGCTTCAATTATATCTGAGAAATGCACATTCATTTGTATCTTATTTGCCATTCTTAACTTTTATGATGTTAGGATGACAAATATTAAGGGTTAAGATGGTAATGATAACTGATATACTGCATATTTGATGATATAAAGATGAAATAATACAAATCAATTTTAAAATCCAGTTCAGTCAGTTTACTTTATAGTGTAACATCTAGAATTCATGATTTTAAATGACATTTAAAATAATATTATTAAAGCAAACCTGGGCAACTTCAATGCAATGCAAATGTGAGTAAGGGAGGAAGACACTGGAGGGTTTTATGTTCTCAGCCTGACTGCTTCAGCTTTTATGAAAACTGATTATCATTCACCTCAGACGTCACATTTGAAGGACAATGATATTACTGAGGAAACTTAAAGGGATAGTTCACCCAAGAAATGAACATTCTGTCACCAATTAACATCCCAAATCTTTATTACTTACATTCTCCTGTAGAACGTACATTGTCTCAACATCAAATAAAACTGTTTGCAACATTGTTCAAATTAAGAAGAAAGAAAATCATACATGAGTGAGTAAATGATGACAGGATTTTCATTTATGGGTGAACTAATGAAATGAACACCACAATTTACAGAAAAATGTTTAATTTCCATTTTCCAATTTTAATTAATGTACATACAACATTACACTAACAATCTTAGAAAGGTGCATTATTTTCTTTTTTCCTATGGACACAAATACAGCATATTACCAGCAAACCTTCTGGCCAAAGCACCTGGAGAGTGTCTACATGAGACATCATTCATAGTTGTAAGATCTGTTGTTTTGAGTTCACGTTAAAATGGGTGATGAAATACATGATGTATTCAAATACATGATATTCAGTTCCTGTTTATTTAATGGTTTTTGCAACCATCATCCTATGGGCAAAAACCATCATGCTATTATTAGAGACTACACTTTCTCCAATCCAGCAATGCTTCCTTGTTGGTGATACTCCAGGCATTAGATAACAGTCTCACCATTTTCCTATGTTTGTAAAGACAGAAGGGGGTAATATCATGTTACATACCACACAATTACAAAAAGGTTTAAACAGTGTCAATACCTCAGGAAATATTTTTTAATAATGTAGACAAATCAAAAACATATGGAAGTCTGTTTCCGCCACTGAATAAAAAATAAAAAAGGCCATTACAACTTTTTATGTCACAATTCTGACCTTTTTTTCTCGCAATTGCGAGTTTACATCTCACAATTCTAACTTTTTTTCCCTCAGAATTGGGAGATATAAACTCACAATTGCAAGTTATGAAGTCAGAATTACAATGCATAAACTAGCGGTTTACTTTTTTTCCTCAGAATAGCGTAAAGTCAGTATTGTGTGATATAAACTCGCAATTGCAAGACAAGACTCAGAATTGCTAGATTTAAATGCGCGATTCTGACAAAGAAAGTCAGAACTGCAAGATATAAACTCGAAATTGCGAGAAAAAAGTCTGAATTGTAAGAAAAGATGTGCAAATGCCTTTTGTTAATTTTTATTCAGTGACGGAAACGGGGTTCCATAATGACATTTGATTATACATTTATTTACTTCCTCTTCTACATTTCATGCATGTGTTAATAGGAAATACTGTACATGCAACTGGACAAACTGGCTTACACATACTGTGTGTGAAAATAATCTATGCAAAGCAGCTGACTTTACACTATTAGGTTACAATACATTTCTAATTCTGACCAATTTTAGAACTGACTTCAATGTCTATAATCAAATACAACATAAACATATGTGAGTCTAGTCTACACAATATTTTTCAAACAGAGCCTCAAAACAAGTAATAATTTTTTAACCTCTTCAGATATTTCTCTCACTGACAAGTCTTTAATTTGTTCCTTCACCATCCAAAATTACTACAGTGTTCTTTTTCCATTGTGTAACCAATCAGCCCACGTACCTCCGGCTGTTCACGAGAGCCTCTAACTCTTTGGATTTGAATGCAGCGGTCCTGAGGATGGACTCTGGGATTTCAGCCAGACGTGCTACATTTAGCCCATAGCTCCTGGCGGCTGCGCCTTCAATCAGCTGATAGAGAAATGTGATGAACTCTGGCTGCACCTCCTCCTCTAGAAATGAGAGCAGCAGAGTTATTAAACACTTTGGAAGCGCTATGTGTGTATCAAAGTAATGATCAGAGGATTCAATGGGAAAGAACAAAGAATTTATGAAAACAAGATCCATGATAATCCTGATGATGATGATGATAATGATGATGATACTAAATTTATACAGTAATAAACAATCTACTGCTTAAATACTATATTGTTTTATGCTAATATTGCAAAATAATGCTTTAATGGACTATGCTAAAATTTGATGAATTGACCAAGTATTTTAGCCATTGTACTGAGATGAGAGAAAGCATTTTAACATACAAAAAATGAAACACATTACCTGGAAGTATAAAGTATAAGAGCATGAGATCAAAGTGTCAAATCTGTGACTAATACCAATGTGACGGCATAATAACTGTGGAGAATTTTTTGTCTGAGAAAAGATATTTCATCAGTGATGGACATTAGAATGTCATTGAGAACTTTTTCCATAAAAGACACTTCTTCAGAACTCAGATAAAGTCATTACTTGAGTCATGGTATGACAGTAAGGACACAATTATTATTAACCTGATTTGTGAATATGATTTGCGAACATTTCTACTAATATTTCTCACCAATTCTGTCACAAAAATGGGGGCGGGGGTGGGGGGCTAGCTGAATTCTGATTATCAGAACTCTGGATGTGATTTACACATGAATTTCAATGATGGTATAGGCGAAACTACACAGCACAGTACAATGAGAAACTGAAGAGGAAAGACTACTTATGCAATAGGATTACTGCCATACACACAGGCTAGTTGTTAAGTAACCACTACCTGGGTCTTGTAACAGTGTTACAAGGATTGAAGGTTCTGGAATTCTCTTTCTTCCTGGAAAATGTAATTTTATACCACAGAACTCCAGAAGGCCTGACTCTGGTTGACAGATGTTTCCAAGCCATTAATTTTCTATAACAACATGACAATACACTTTTTCAAAATCCATCTCATAGTCACATTCGTTTATGCAAAGTAGCTTCTACCAATCAAAGTACTAGCCAAATAAGTTTCTACCACAGGAGAAGCAGCAGACTTGGGCTTTCAAAGCAGGATGCTTAATTTTGAACCTTAAAAAAAAAAACCCTGAAAAAGGTCTTGAGATAAACAAATGTGCTAACCGTTGTAAAATTGAAATCAGAAAATTACAAAAATTAAAAATGACCACTCAGGGTTCTTGTCTTTTGCAGTCCTATCTGCTCCTCAACACGTAAGAGCAAACATGATCTGTTGACCTGTCACTACCTGAAGTCATTTACAGATCATGCAATGTACTACACAACTTATTACCAAATCAATTTCACACATGAAAGCAGGGAAAATATTTCTCATATTTCATACTGACTGATTCAACCACTTCCAGTTTCTTGAATATCAAACTGATATTTGAAAAAGATGCTTGGAAACAAATATCACATTGACGGTCCCACTCCCATCTCCTTCAAAGGGAAAATTCACCCGAAGATGAAAATTTATTTACTCACTTTTATGTCATTCCAAAACCATAAGACTTTACCTAATCTTCAAAACACAAATAAAAAAGAAAGAAAACCTTAATTTGTATTTTAACGATTAACCAAAGTCTAATGACTTTGAAATTACATGAGGGTGAGTGAATGCTGACAGAATTTTCATTTTTGGGTGAACTATCAAGGCATGTCAGTAGATAAAGCGGGCATGAAACTATCAAAAACTCCAATAAATGAAAAGAGGGGCATAGCGCATGCACAATTAAATTTGGCATTCAACACACATAAAAAAGTGGCATTTGTTAACATAAATGAAAGGTTTTACAGAAAAAAACATCACGAAGCACATCAAAAACACAAAAAATAAAAAAATAAATGTTTTGGTTAAGAGTTAAAGGTGCAGAAGGAGATCTTGAGAATTGACAATAAGAGAATTGATTAGTTCATCTCTTGAATCTTTGGGTTTGAGTCATTCGTTCATCATGTGACAGCCTCATAAGCTAAACCTATGCAGTCTGAGGGAAAAAGACTTAATAATAATAATAATAATAACCAACTCTTTAGTTTATTACATTTGTTACCATATTCAGTGTTATGGAAAAGAACCACCATGAAAGAAATTCACACATTTATAAACTGTAATAAATAAAAAGCTACAATTTGAGACCATCACGTAACTGTACGAGTAAAATAATAATAATAATAATAATAATAATAATAATAATAATAATAATAATAATAATAACAATAACAACAACAACAACAACAACAACAATTATGCACCCGTTTGTAAGGAAGATTGTAAATTAATTAATTAATCTATCCAATGCTGTCACGTCATGTGACAAAAATAGAAGACTTGAGAGATGAACTAATCAATTCTCTTTCCGGCTCTGACTGCATAGGTTTAGCTTACCCCCTTTCCAGCAGTGCGCTTTCACTCCTCCATAAAAGCCCATTTTCACGTGTAAATCAGTAAAATCATGTAACGTGATTTTTGCAAAATGGGACGTGCTTGAGTTATTAAAGTTGATTAGATTTATTACTGTTTTTAAAAAGCACGAAAGAGAAGTTGTGCTGTTCCTCGGGAGGATTTCTGTGTATGCGCTCAGAGACAGAGCAGAGCACAGTCATGTAAAATCATCTTTTAGCTGAACATATGCGCCTAAATGGTCAAGTACACGCAAAAATGTGTCAAAATGCAGCGCTTAGTGATTATTCGCATAAAACCTCGTCGTTTATGTAATAAATGAACATAAAGAGTTGATCCGTGCGGCTCTTAAAGTGACAGCGGGCTATATTCCTGCTGCCGACTGTGTGCTTAACATTAATCAAACAACAAAAGACAAAGAAAATCACTTCACAGAAGGTCTTTTGTAGCTTTAATAAGAAACAAAGGTTTAATTCTAATTTAAAGTTTAATTCTTACAGTGAAGACTATGCTGTTTTATTTTACATTTGATTATTCAATTTCTATAGTAGGCTGTTAACTGAATACTTTAGATTTGCATTAAAAAAAACTTTTAGTTATGTGGCCCACTAATAATCGTGATTACAATATTGACCAAAATAATTGTGATTATGATTTTTGTCATAATCGAGCAGCTCTACTCTGTTCTATTCTATTCTATTCTATTAATAAATCAAGCAATGGACAGATTGACTAACAGAAGGTCTTAGAAAGTGTGCCGCACTCCTTGATCACTCAAGCAGCATAAGGTCAATGCAAAGATGAGTAAGTGATCCATGAAATCCCGAATGACTCAGCTGACATACAACAGCAAAGGAACTGGTTCAGAGGCTATCAAAACCAGCATATTCCAAGACAATGCACTCCTCGTTCCCTACTACTGCTTTGTGTGCACTGAAGAAATCAACTCCCTGATCCAGACACTAATTGCTTTCGCAGATGTCATCAAGATGAAGTTAATAAATGTGCATGGTTCATTATCAAGAATGGCAAGATCAGGATTTTGAATGGAAGTGTATATATAGCCCAATCCCAACTCAAGAAGTTGATGTAATGCGAGTTGGTAGATAATTCCATACACACCATCAGAAGTGCTCTCTGGTTCATTCAGCAGGAAAGCCATGTGGTAGTTCCCCACATGCTGCGGGTACAAGTGCTCCAGCTCACACAACGGAGGGTAGTGGGTCACAAACAACGTCATACACTTCACCTGCAGAAACACACAAAGAAAAATAATCAACTTCACACATTTGCACATAATTCAAAGGTGAAGCTGTTTCTGAAGGTATTTTTAACAATGTTGGTAATCAAACAGTTGACAGCAGCAACTGACATCAGCAGTATTTTTTCCATACTATGGAAGTCAATGGGTACCGTCAACCTTCCTCAAAGAAAGTCAATGGCTTTCGTCAACCAACCATATATCTTTTTGTGTGTTCAACAGCAAAAAATGAACTCATACAGTTTTGGAAGGACTTGAGGGTGAGTAAATGATGACGATTTTCATTCATGAAAATTACAAGCCACGCTGTTATTTTTGAGGGATATTTGACTGTTGACAGGAATATCAAGAAAAAATAAAGCAAACTAAATCAGAACAGCTTGAATAACTGCCAAGTTTGGTGAATCAGCTTGAAACCTACAGTCAGAATTTTTTTTATTAACTACTTAAGACAATTCATTACAAATCAGCACCAATTTATAATCAAAACTCAATATTACAAATTTATTTAAGTACCAACAATATAGATTTGGTTACTCAGCAGTCTGCTTCCATATAACTGCGTGACAGAGCAAGACATCCTTGAGCCAGATGCACAAACCACGCAAACAGCAACCACCCCCTCACTCGCCATTTACGAACATTATCAGCAGCCCGGCAGACCGCGTGTGCATCTGTGTGCATCGCGTTACCACCTCACCAATGCACACATTTCATTCCAGAGGGGGCACGTGTGCATTTCTCCATTTATTGATGTGTTTGGGTTTTTTTTGCAGGCTCAGGGAAGGCATTGAGCTGAAGTGTAAATATGAGACGCACGGAAGATATGCAGACAGAGCACCGAAGCAGAACAAGAGGCATGTGATTTTACTTGTAATTTTTCTGTGATGCAGTCCTCACAAGAAGTTCACATTTATTAGAACTTATTTATTAGAAGTCGGATTTGAAGACTTTCAAGCCAAGGCTACTAACTTGCCCATTAGCATCAAATACAACCAGCATTCTCTGTGAATGCACAGGATGAACATTATTGAAGCTAAATGTATATCTTTTATTGGTCAGCACTGTTTTAATTACTGCATAAAGAAAAGAAAAAAAAATAGACGAAGCATAAATTGTAGGGTGAATCCATGGTGCATTGCTTCTACACAAAGTCTTGTTTGTGTCAATATTCATGCTTGGTGTGAAAAGGCGATTAAATGAATAATTACATTACAATTAAAACAGTTACATGTAGGCACACTTTTCAGCATGGATTCCAGTTCATAATAATTATTCTGTCCAAGAACGGCTCACTAAAAAGAAAATACATCATCTGATCAATAGGTGAAACAAAATGTGCGTCTAAAATGTGCGTCAATTACATGATGTTTAGGGACAAATACAATCTTTAGAGAAAAGTTGTGATTAAAGATCTCTAATTTACTTTAAATGTACACTGTAGTTCAAACGTTTGGGGTTGGTAATGTTTTTATAAATATTTCTTGTGCTTTTCAAGCCTGCAATTATTTGATAAAAAAAATTACAGTAAAAAGGGAGTATTGTTAATTATTATTATACATAAAAATTTGGTTTCTGTTCAATATATTGTAATATATTTTATGATATACTGTATTCCTGTAATGCAAAGCTGAATTTTCAGCAGTCATTGCTCCAGTCTTTATGTGCCGAGCCTAAACAACAAACCCAAAGACACTTAATAATTGCCACTTGTAATTAGTGGACACGAAAACCCTTCAAGAGTGCGCTCTGCAAAGTAGCCTTCCAAAGAGGTCTCCAATTTCTCTCAATAAAACAATAACAAGAGTTTGATAAATGTTTGATATAATGTTTATGCGCTAAAAGCGGAACAAAACAGCGCTACTCATTTAAACTATTTATCCACTTGGCTTAAAGTTCAAACGGCATCACAACGCGGTCACACTTAGTCTCGGTCACATGAGCACTAAACTGCGCTTGAATTCAGCAAACACAAATTACTGTGTTTTAGGCTAGTTTAAGTTAGTGACCTTAGTCATGGTATCGAAGGTGGAGAGAGTGCTGTTCATTCACAATCCCCACCTTCAATTCCTGCCAGCGAGAATCGAACCGGCAACCTTCAGGTTACAAGCCTGACTCCCTGACCATTAGGCCACGACTACCCAGATGAAACAGTGATTAAAGCCAGATGAAACAGTGCTGACAAACAAGAGAAACACTGTGGAATTATACAGTTAGAAGGCTTTTCAATCTACAAATCGCTATCATTTACCATGGATTTACTGTAGTAACACTAACTGCACCATGGTATTTTGGCAGAAATGTGGGACAATAATAATAAATTTTATGATATGATTAATGAAAACATGAATTAAATGTATTAAATGAGTAAGAGAATATAATTACAGTATTTTTGTGATTAGTTTGTGCATTTATACTAAATGTATTTAGACTACTATTTTTAATACAAATAACCTAGAAACAATATAGATACATTTTTATCATGGTATTGAGGTTCTGTATGTCTGGTTTTAACTGTGGTTATCATGATCTAAATGTATGCTACTATGGATGACCAATGGTTAATTTGAATAAAACTCAAACAGTCAGAATATTTACATTTCACCATATAAAAGATTTTAAAAATTTTATCGTGATAATTATCGATATTGACTGATCTGAAAAATTTTATCGTGATAATTTTTTTGGCCATATTGCCCAGCCCTACTGCCAAACATAAAGAAAATACAATGGTTCTGTTGACGGTGTTTCAGTTAAAATCACCATAAATAGCAAGTCATTGGCGGCTGCATTATGACTTTGATCAGAAATGGTAAGATGCCAGAATGTTGCTGATTACCATGGTGTCAATCATCGCAGTTTCAAGAGTGAGTTCTTTTCTGTACACAGATGAAACGATAATTTAGGGGATTCACTCTTGTATTTAAATGCAATCCTCAAACTTTACAGTGAGAACAAGGCCAGGAGTGACCTTCTTCCTGAAACATACAATTCTGAGACCGTTTGTTCGACTTCTCAGCCAAATAATTTATCCGTCCATATAAAAGCGCAATTGCAGAATCAAGTGACACAATCACAGCTAAACACATTTGATGTTTAATATACAGTCATGTGAAACAGAATCTCAAAATGAAATAAAAACCAAGGACAAAAACCCAGATCAGGTGCGAGTCCAGTATGATGAAGCCACTAGCAGCCACTGAGAGAAAAGCAGAGTTCTTCAAGGCCAGGATGCCGCACAACTACAGGAAAAGCCTTTGTTTGAGATTTAGTGCGAAGTTCCGAATGACATTACGTCGTCTTTTGCCCACCTCCTCGCTTCTTCAGCTCTCAGATATCTCAACTTGGAAATGCTCTCTGTAAATACTGAGGAGTGACTCTGCCTGCCTATCGCATGTGCTCCGAGTGCTTTGCTATGGCAACCAGCGCTGCTCCACTACCTATTGCCCACAGAAGAAAGTTCTGCATCAAGGCTGCTCACAATGCATCATTCAAAGGTGTTACACAACAAACGTATTTACATTCTTAAATACAGCGCAGGTGAACGAGTGAGCCTTGTTGCCATGGCAATGTACAGACACTCTCTGCAAGATGCTGCCAGGACACATGTACGCGCTGTAAGGCAAACGGGCATGGACAAAAAGCTATTCTAGTGTGAAGGGGGGAATTTCAATATGAAGCGCACACTTGAACAAACACTGAAGCGTTTTATTTTTGAACCTCTGTGAGTGCTCAGTGTCACAACTCCAGCTGTGCAACGCGAGTCTGAGCATATAATGCTCATGATATTCTAAGTGGATTCTAGCGTATAATATGACTACATTTGTACATTTTCTAAAGAAAATGTGAGTGGCGCTTGCCCATAAAACTCATTAGCACCTTGTTAGGATGTTGGTATGTAGTTACTGAGATGTTCATAATAGATTTTAATGCATTGCTATAGAATTGGTATTCTGGGAGGTTGCTTGTGTTGTGGGGTCAGTAAGATTTTTAAAAGAAATTTGCAATTTTATTTAGATAAGATGCATTACATTTAACAAAGGTGACAGTAAATACATTTATAATGTTACAAAAGACCATTTATATTTCCAATAAATGATGTTCTTTCCATTAAATCAAAGGATCCTAAAACGCATTTCCACAAAAATATTCAATAACACAACTGTTTTCAACTAATCTAATAATAATAATAATAATAATAATAATAATCTAATCTAAACTAATAATTTAATAATAATCTGCATGTTAAAATGATTTCTGAAGGAAATGGTTGCTGAAATTTCAGCTTTGCGATCAAGGCAAGGCAAGGCAAGTTTATTTATATAGCACGTTTCATACACAATGGTAATTCAAAGTGCTTTACATAAAAGGAAGTGAAATAGTCATTAAAAATAATAAGAAATTAAAAATAATAAAATTCTCAACAATAAAAACAAAGTGATTTAAAAATTGATTTTAAAAGAATTTAAAACATTTAAGAATAGAAAGTGATTATACATAGTGCAATCAGTTCGGACGTAGCACAGTGCTCATTCAACAAATGCACAGCCTAACAGATGAGTTTTGAGTCTGGATTTAAATGTGGCTAATGTTTTAGCACATCTGATCTCTTCTGGAAGCTGGTTCCAACTGCGGGCGGCATAATAGCTGAAAGCAGACTCCACTTGTTTTGTGTGAACCCTTGGTATTTCTAACTGACTCGATCCTGATGATCTGAGTGGTCTGTTAGGTTTATATTCAGTGAGCATATCTCCTATGTATTTAGGTCCTAGGCCATTTAGAGATTTATAAACGAGTAAAAGTACTTTAAAATCAATCCTAAATGTAACTGGAAGCCAGTGTAAGGACCTGAGGACTGGTGTAATATGCTCAGATTTTCTGGTTCTAGTCAGAATCCTGGCAGCAGCGTTCTGGATGAGCTGCAGCTGTCTAATGGTCTTCTTTGGAAGGCCGGTGAGGAGACCATTACAATAATCCACCCTGCTGGTGATAAAGGAATAAGTAAAATTTTAAAATGTATTAAAACAGAAAACAAGTTGATATTAATTGTAATAATATTCTACAGTATCATTTTTACAGTAATAATACAGTGTGAAATAAATTCATCCTTGGTGAGCTTAAAAGGAAAAAGAAATAAAGCAAACATTTATAACTAAATTAAAAAAAAACATAATACATTTTGTAATTCCAGTTTTTTAAGAAACAAAGTTAACAAAATTATATATATAAAAAAAAAAAAATTATATATATATATATATATATATATATATATATATATATATATATATATATATATATATAAATAAAATAAAATAAAATACATTTTTGCATGTTAAAAATTGATGGGAAAGTGAAAATTTGGTAGGATAAATAAAAATCTGAATTATGGCAAAAAAAGCCTCTTTGTTAAACTCTGCATGAAACATCTGAGTTGATAATGAAGCTGGCCTTAAAAAGGACCACCATGTATTTAAACACTGTCATTTTGTTTTCTATAATACATCAACAGCTTTGAAACAAACAGCTCATGCCAATTCCGTGAGCAATGTGCATCAGATGGTGAATGGCCCGTGGCTGTGCCGTCTGACACTGTCCCCCCACCAGGCGAGACGCACGTTTCCAGTGACTAATTTGTCAGTAATTTGTCAAGCAATTTGTCTCACCTCACTGAAAGCGAACATGTACCATGACGTGGCACAATCACTCCCAATCAGGACATATTTGACGTTTAATATACCTGTTATGTAGAGCTATCATTCAAGTAAAATTACTTGAATTGAAGATCATTTAGGCTTTGTTGCATCATATGAGACTGAGACGTGAGGATACAGGTGACATGAAAAGGTAAGAGAAAAATGAAAACCCATTCAAATGGCTTTGAAACACAGTTAATTAATAACTACAGACATGGCAAAAATAACAAGTTTACTGTTGATTCTTCATTTGTACCATTTATATTCTCTGTTGAAAACATAAATATTCTATATGCTTGTTACCACATTCCCTACACAGGTTGATGATTATTGAGATTAACTAGTCATAGAACGTCCTCATTGACCATTGAACAGACAGAAATCTGTCACCCTGCTGTAAGTACAAGCACCCTTCAATAAAAATCTCTGAGTAAGAGAGAAAAAGAAGAACGATGTGAAAACCATCTGAGAAGACGACAAACAGCAACAAGGCCTTGGCTATGCTGTATCACAGCTGAGTTTTGGCAAACAAGCCCGTCCATGTACCAATAAATAAATAACTCCAGCCTGAGGCAGTTTCAGTGCAAGAGACCTGTGGTGGGAGAAAGAGAGCAAAATAGAAAAAGAAAGAGTGATAGATCTTGCACCTGAGCCAATGCCATAGAGAGACACAACATTATGCAATACCCAGTGGAGCCCACCCTCTGACAGCCCAAACACCAGCACAGCATCTAAATCGACGTTTACCTTCAATATGAGCAACTACAGCCAACAACCAACTAATTAGCACTTTTAATTTGCCACACACAGGATATGATTGCCAATTTTACTAGTATCCATCTCATTTAACTTGGCAGCAAAATTTGGTGTTCACATTGGTGTGAAGTGACTTATATATTGACAATCACTTGCTGCTAAATTTATACCTGCGGAGGATGCTGTAAATAAGACAAAACCAATGTAGTATAAACAGTACATTAAAATATTTGATTAATTTAAAGCTAAAGTTTGAAATTTCTGCACCATTAGTGTCATAAAACCCCCAATTATGTAGTTGACCAGGATTACTTTTCACTTTGAGTTGTTTTCTGTGTATAACTGTGCGTGACACTTGTCTTGAATCTTGAAAACTGAATTTGAAAAACTGTTCAGTAGGTTACGTCGCACTTTCCCCATCAGCCATTGGTCGAACACACATAGTCCCATCCCAAACGCACACCACTGGTTTAGTCATTGTTGGCGCATCGGACTGGTCAGGACAGTCAAACAAACAGAACAATGTTTAAAACATTTCAACTTTTGGGAAAATCAGCCTACAACTGGTTAAATTTAGAAGAATTTTTTTAAATCGAAAAAACTACACAAAGCAGCTCCAAACATGTGTGTCTCACAGGAGATAAACAGTAGAGCTGCACGATTCTGGATAAATTGAGAATCACGATTTTTTTGTCTCGAATTGAGATCACGATTCTCCCACGATTCTGAACTAAACAAAATAGTGTGTAACAATATTATTGCTGCAGTCTATTTAAAAGTGTTTAATTAATTTGAATGAATAACTAAACATGTTAATATATATATCTTCAACATATTTAAAATACACCAATTTGTAATATTAAAATTTTGAGAAAATGGTTTGAATGAATGATTGACTCACTCATAAATACTTCACTTGTTTTATTTATTAATGGATTAATCAGCGTTTTTGAACAAATCTCTTGAATGATTCAATGACAAATATATTTTAACAGTCACTAGGTGGCAAAACAATGCAATCGTTTACATGCAATTTCCATTATTCTTATTAGGCTTATTAGCCTAATAGTTGTACTTTTTGTTTTTTTTTTTGTTTTACTGCCTCGGGTACGTTACCCCACTGCACAGCACAAATGATGGACTCAGAAAGAGCAGGTGTGTTACTGGCCGCTGTTTTAATTTAAGTCTAATGCAAAACACTTTTATATGGTTGTATTCCATGCTTTGGCGCCATATAAATGCGACGGCAATTCGTTTGCTTACGCTGCCGCCGCGTTCTGCTTGCTGTTTCTGGATGAGGGTAAGGAACAGAGACTGGTGGCAGCGAGTTGTGTTTTCCCGAGAAATGCGATGCTTTCTTCCCCGCCATCGTTTCTAATCTGCGTGTTATTACAGGTGTCGCGTCATTCATGTCACGAGCGCATGCTCACTTTGGTCAGAGCGGCAATACTCCGATTAAGGTGTTTACATGCCAGTATATTTAGATTAAAATCATCGTACGCCACCTATGTTAATACGATTATGCTTGCTGCGATTATGAGCTTAATTGCATTATTTAAATCGAAGTATTGAGTTTACATGAGATAAAGTTTAAATCGCAATATTGCCAAAATCTCATCGCATTAAGAGGGTGCATGTAAACGCTGTTTATATCTGAACTGTAAACTTTCATCCCAGTATTTCTGTGATGATATGAATGACTATATAAGACAGAAATAATACTGTGCAGTTGAAAAGACTGTTTGTGAAGCTGTTTATTACCCAAACATGTTAAATGTCGTCTGCTCTGTGTTACTGGCAGCGCGAACGCAGATTTGAACGTTGTATGATTTTTTTTCCAAAGGTTTAATAGAGACGGGCGAATCGTTGTCATTTAAAATTGAGATCGTGTGGGTGTTTGAATCGAGATCGCGATCTTTTAACAATTAATCGTGCGATATTTTTCCATGTGTCTGATTAGGTGATTAGGCTCCCTTGAGTCTAGCATATCCCTTGATGCTTTGCTTTGGACTGGAGTATAAACCATTAAGTCTCGATACCCAGTTACAGATAATTTTTGACCCTGTTGCAGTTGGAAGAAAAACATTTTAAATTTCTGTCAGAATGGCACCTACTATGACATGCTGCTAGTCAAACTTTCAAATGCTGCCAGATGCCAGAGAAATGATCCATAACACAAGAAAATACAAGATATTAGAGTTCAACCCAGGATTTTTTCCATAGTTGGCTTTCAACACAATTAATGAATATTAAATTCTGCTTTAAAGAAACATAAATGCATCTGTTAGCATCTGTTTTGTAAACTTTAGCATTTCTCATATCATGTGTTTATTTATTTACTTTAATTTTAAAGTCAAACTTTAATTTTTGACTTTGTAATGTTTAATCAAAATGTCATCATAACACAACCGTCCAGCACTTCTCCAATCATTTATTACATTTTAAACTCGCCCCTCCACAGTTGACTACAAGCAAGCATTCATTTATAAATGCAACTGATGGATGGAACCAAGCTCCCTTCCTACATTTATATATACTCTCAAGACCATTTTTAGGTACATCTTACTAGTACCAGGTTGGATCCCTTTTTGCTGCACATCCATGATGCAAATTTCCACCACATCCCAAAGGTGCTCTATTGGATTGAGATCTGGTGACTTTGGAGGCCATTTGAGTATAGTTATCCTGCTGAAAATATCACAAGATGGGTACACTGTGGTCATAAAGGGATGAAAATGTCAGCAAGAATACGCAAGTAGGCTGTGTGGTGTTTAAAACGATGCTACTAAAGAGCCAAAGTGTTAAGAAAATATCTCCCACACCATTAAACTAGCAGCAGCAGCGTGAACTGTTGATACAATGCAGGATGGATCCAGCCTTTCATATTGTTTCTGCCAAATTCTGACCCTGCCATCCAAATGTGGCAGCAGAAATCAAGACTCATCACACCAGGTAACCTTTTCCCAATCTTCTACAGTCCAACTTTGTTGAGCCTTGTAAATTACAGCATCAGTTTCCTGTTCTTAGCTGACAGGAGAGGCACCTAGGTGTGGTCTTCTGCTGCTGTATCTGCATCAAGGTTCTACATGTTGTACGTTCAGAGATGTTCTTCTGGAAACCATGGTTGTAATAAGTGGTTATTTGAGTTACTGTTGCCTTTCTATCAGTTCGAACCAATCTAGCCATTCTCCTCTGACCTCTGGCATCAACAAGGCATTTTTGCCCACAGAACTGTCACTCACTTGATGTTTTCTCTTTTTCTCTGTAAACCCAAGGGATAGTCGTGTGTGAATCCCAGCAGATCAGCAGTTTATGAAATACTCAGACCAAAATAAATAAGCTAAATGTACTCTATACATTGGTGAGGGCATCTGCAGATTTTAGAACTGACTCAAGGCAGGAATAACACTGATGCTCATATTCTCAAAATGGCCAAATATCAGCGGATTAGTGGGCTTGGCTTGTCACACAACATTAGGGTTAAAGATTTGGGAGTTGGGTTCAATCCAAAGTAGCAGTGACCTAAGAACTGTAGAATTACTGGAATCACAGTCCTCTATTCAGCCTGTAAACAGGGTACATAACCACAGGCTACAACACAGGGAATCTCCCTCCAATAATTATACTATAAGTCATACGGGATGAACTGTGTTACTTTATGGCATGTTGTAATCCGGCATGAAAACATCTCAGAATCACAGCCTTCCTCCTTAGGCATTAGCGTTGTCACAGTACCAAAATTTCAGTATTCGGTACCGATACCAGTGAAAATCCACGGTTCTCTGTACCACTTTCGGTACCACACGCTAATTAAAAAATACTATTTTTAATAATAAAAAATCAATGCCATTCTTTATACTTATTTAAATTGTGTTTCAAGTTTTTCCGCAAGTAATAAAAGTATGAAAAACAGTAAAGAGTAAAGTTTCACCCAAATTTAATTTGTCTTTTAATTAATGAAATTTAAACACATTTTATTTTTTTGGTAAATAAAGGGGATTTACTATTAAAATTAAAATATGGAAGAAATATTGTGTGATTATTTCTTTAAAAATAAATATAATTTTTTTTCAACAGTAGTAATAGTATCACATACATTCTACTAAATAATAGTATATAGTAATATATAGTAATAGTAAGATAAACTTTAATTTTGACGGGTTGCCGTGAATACCTTTAAATTTCTGTGTGTAGCTATATGATATAACGCTGGTTTTACTCAAATGAAACGGTAAAATGCTCGTGAAGTGACTCTCAGAGCAGTTCTGTAGATGTTGTTTATGTATTTATGTCCTCATTGAGATGGCAGATGCTGAAATCACCGCGAGCGTCACGCACGCTTCAGTGTATGTAGTAAAAAATAAAAATAAAAAATGCGCGTATCTGCCATTCACTCATTCACACAGAGACTCGCAGAACATGCGGGATTCATATCTGAATCGACTTTTGCAGCTTAATATTTACAGATACTAGTCCATGTCGCGATTTGATTTAAGTGTAATGACCTACTTTTGATTAATTCATCCAAACTTTCACAAATTCTGTGACATTCCGTGCTAAACTGTAAATTCCGCTTTTATAACTGGATTCCAAGATTCCATCCGCGTTTTCTGCATCGCGGAAATCATAGGGCCGTACGCGCCAAGAACCGGGTTGAACTGGTACTCGTACCACTGGTACTTAAAAAAACCTGGTATCGTGACGTTTTCATTTCTTTAGTACCGACTTGGTACCGAAGTACCGGGTCTTTTGACAACACTATTAGGTATATTTGCCAAGCAAGGCCTCCAAGTCTTTCAGTCTCACTTACATCTCTGATGAAGGACTCTAGGGTAGCATAAGCGATGGCGATGCCGTCGTGAGTGCTGGTGCCTCGACCCAGCTCATCCAAGATGACCAGGGAATGGGAGGTGGCACGAGCCAAAATATCCGATGCTTCCACAAGCTCCTCCATAAAGGTGCTTCTTCCCCTTGAGATGTTGTCAGACGCTCCCATTCTGTCAGAACCAAAACCAGTTGAGCAAATTAAATTAGCCTGTGAACAAGCATTAGTTTGATAAAAAATTTAAATGTATCACTCTCACATTGTTCCAAACCTATATGACTTTTCTTCTTCTGTGGAACACAAACAAAAAACTTAAATAAAAGGAAGAATATGGCAGTTAATCATATCCATACAATTACAATGGATGGGACTGGAGCCTTTAAACTTCAAAAAAAGATGCAAAAGCGCAATAAAAGAACCATCAAAGCACCATCCATATGACTCAAGCACTATATTCCAATTTGTCTGTAGCTATATGGTAGCTTTGTGTGAGGAGTAGATTGAAATGTAAGATGCAATGGGGACAATGCTCATGGTACTTTGACAATTTTTGTTGCATTCACTTTTATTATACTCAAAAGTGTCCAGAATATTCTTTAAAAAAAATATGCCTTGTGTTTCAAACACAAAATAAAGCCATACAGGTTTACAAATGGCATGAGAGTGAGTAGATGATGATAGAATTTTAATTTTTGCTGAATTTTGGCCTTTAACTCTGACCAAACCATTAGGGTTGTAAGTTACGAATAGCTTTTGTAACTGTCGTGTTAGAAAGGTTCTTCAGTGACAGCAGTTAGCCTCATTACAAAGACTTGAGTCACAGTCACAATTAAGAATGATAAGACAATTCATAACCATGAGAGGCAGATGAAAGGGATCTACAAATACTCTTAAAATGCATTACTGGTGTGACTACAAAAAAAAAAAAAAAAGACTGGTTGGCAGCTGATTTCAAGCATATTTCAAGGCTATAAGGTCACTACCATCAAATATGAACACCACACAAAGATCACATGGCTTAGGCAAATGCAGCACCTCATTATTTCATAAGTTGCTGAGTGTGCAGAAAAAAGCTGACACTGTTGAAAATCACCATGTAGAGGTGAACAAACCTCTAGGGTATGTTTTTACCGCAGGACTCTTGCTCTTAAACTGCTGTATTACAGTGTTAATGTTTGGATTTTTCTTCTTTTCTTTTTCCAATGGTTAGAAAAGCACAATGTAAAGCCTCCTTAATTCAGGCCAATTGCAACAGCATTAAGCAAGACATGAGCCAATTAATGTGCTGGCCATTACAGGTCATGTACAGAATCCCCAGAACGCAGAATTATTCTTTGTTAACAGCTAATCTGAAAATTATTCCCATTATCCTGGTAAGGGGCTTCATCCTACTTTTAAATTGAATAAAACGCCACAGACAAGCGTTAGCTGGACTAATAGTGCAGCTCTTGGCCATGCTCGAGAGAGAACACAGATGGTATATGTAGTCCACTTTGCTTAGCCACATTAACAAAATGCCACTTTCATTCTATTTGATGCTTCTGTCTCTAAATGTTTTCTTGTATTTTAACCTCCAAACATTTTGACTACAGGCATTTCATTTTCATGTTTTTGTCAGCAGATTTCTCCCAGGAAACAGAGCTTGAGCTGCACAACCACATTTCCATTTTGAGTGTAATTAGAATTTTTATCAGCGGCTTCAATGGCTGTTGCAATCATATTGTTTTCCACGATGAGCAAAATATCAAATGTGCTTTTACACACGTAAACTATTTAGAGTCGGTTCTGTGTCTCATTTGCTTAATATTAACACTTGCTTATGCACATTTTTCTTGTAGAAACAATTCACAATTGGTCACGTCAGCAATAAGATGTTTCTGTGGTGAATCAGTCTGGTTGCCATAAAAGCAAGCTCAGGCTGAACACAGCAATAAACACAATAAAGGTCAGACGGTACTATGAAACTCAAAAAAGATTTAGATATTTCAGAGGAAATATATATTTTTCTTTATTACAAAAGATTTACTTTTTCACTTCATTTAAGGCTTCATGTTTCTTTTTTTTGGAATTGCACTTAACTTCTTGTTTCCATCACAACCAAAACAAAGAGGGGAAAAAGAGCTTCCAAACCTTAAGTGCTATTTAATAAAAGTGGTCCATCGGTGGGGGGGGCGGGTGTTGGGGGTTACTGTCTGTCTGACCAAAGACTCACACAGATGCTCAGGACTGTGCAGACTTCTGCAGTTTAGATAGCTATTATGGGCATGTCACTTCAAGATGAGATGAAAAAGCATTCTTCTTCTGTGCCTGAATAGTTGACGCACAAGGCTTTCATGAAAGCAAAAAATAAATGTGAGAATTTTGACAAACCTCAGGCAGTGACACAAATTAAAACTTTAAACAAAGTCAATTTTTAAACATTCCATAAATAATAATTCCTAATAATATTACTCTTAAATAATATAAGGCTGGATGCATGATAACTATTATCAATGAACCGCAGAAATAACTTTTAAAACCATCTTAGATTGAGTGTAGCATGGCATGTGCACTTTTCAAATGTCAGCTACCCAACAATAGTTAAGAGTGTCACAAATCTTTGTTACATGAAAAGCCAAAATCTAGTCAAAGCAGCTGCAAAGGCTTTTGACTCTGCTTAGGATGTAAACTCTTTTCCAGCATTCTACAGTCTCACTACGTAAATGCGATAACCATTCAATGTTTCTGCTTCACCAGAGTGCAGTATAGGCCACTGAACGCTTCAGGCTTAATTGGGCACCGTTTAAACCTGATCTTGACCTTTTAATTGGAACAAACCAACACAACTCTGGGGAGTGAAGGCAATTATCTTCTGACGTGAATAGTGCCAGGACTGGGTTAATTAACAAGGCAGCACTTCACTGTTAGCGGTATGTACAGACTTAGAATGACAGGTAGTGTCAAAAAAACATCTAACACTCTACATCCCCTTCCTGCTGAACGGTCCAACAGCGCTGCTTTAAAATCTTAAAAGATAAAAACCAGAAATTCACTTAATCAATGTATGTTGCATATCATCCAAATAAAAGAGACTGCTGGCTGCTAAGAACATTTACAAAATACCTTAATTAATTCTACATTATTACTAGCCTTAAATGAAATATTTTCAAATCTACAATAGATCTCAGGCATTTTCCACTTGCATCTGAGTCTAATTAGTGAACCGCTGTGGATGTTGTTGATGTTGGTAGCCTAATGACTAGCACAGTCAGCAGAAATCAACCACCCCTACAACAGTAAACAATGTTAATAAATCACATCAAAATGAAAGACTAAAGCAAGTAAAGAGGGGTTGGAAGTTCATGTAGGTTATTAAGAAATAAGAGCAAGACAGGTTTAGTTATATACTTGACAAGAATCTAGATATTTCATTTGAATTTATGAGGGAGGTGAAACACCACTGAATAAATTTCTGTGACAGTGAAGCTTAAAAAGACCAAATGAAACAGGCAGGCCATTTTTTATGTTTTCAGAACACATTACAGGATGATAGTAGATTACCACTGACACTCACAAGAAATATCCATGAATTCCTTTTACAAATAAAGCTTGGTTTTGATGTGCAAATACATTTGTTTTGATTTTGTTCTTTTTCTCTTACAAAAGAGAAAATGTTCTACTAAATGCCTGTGAAGATTCAAGCCTAACAAAATGTAAAAAATAAATGAATAAATAAATAATAAATGTGCAAAACTTGATAAAACTTAAAATTAGGCTTTTAAAATTCTAATTTTAAAATACAGAAAAAAAACTTACAAATTAATTTATATTTAAAAATTCAATCCAACAAAACCAGTACATATTAGTTTCACACATTAGTCTTGTTATTTTTTTTATTAATTGTGATTTAATATTAGTTTTTTCTTTTTAATTATTACATTTCTATTTTAAAAAGGGAAAGAATGTTTGCCATTAAAAATCTAACCAACAGCAATGACATCATTGCAAAATGTGCAAAGTGAATTATGACTCAATTGTTTGTTTGTTTGGTTTTTTTGCATGCATTTAAGATAGCAAAACTGTATTTAAATTAAAAATCAATGTTTTCACTCTCATCGTTTTTTGCCTCGAAAGCACCGGTATTTCTTTTTGGACCTGAAAATCTATTATTACTCTGCTCTTCAAAAATCAAGCATAAGATGTGGCATAAGGTCTGAATAGGTTTGACTCACACTCCTGCCTCTGTAATCTGTGGTTACCGGGGTTCTGTGAAAAGACTAGTGGGCATGGTTTCAATTCAAGCACAAACTCAGGGGCTGAGCAGACTTCAGAAGTGTTGTCATGGTCACTAAAGTTCAGCTTTGTGCTGTCATGCATAACTTCCTCTCTAATGGCCAGAAAACAAAAGAAACAATATCTCAGTAAGTGCTGATTTTTCCACAGGTTTAAGAAGACAGATGTTTCCAAAGCTTCTGTTCCTTTGGAAAATGACCCATCGACATATCTCAGTAAACACTGCATTATGGCAGATCGGGTGAGGCTGTGCTAAATCTCCTAGGAAAGTGAACTTTGTTCTTTAGGAAAGAACGTGGAAAACAGGAAATAAGAACAGTAGAGAATAAAAGGTCTTTTCATCAGAAGATAAAATGCAATTAAAAGATCTCAGATGCATTTTGTAACAACCAGAGGAAATGATATGCATTATGCTCATAGTGAGGCTTTTACAACTACAAGAATCTTTTCTCACCCATTGTTTATAGGCCACTAAGAAGAAGATGGTGTTTGGCAGGTGGAAGTTACCTGACATATATGCCGTCTACAATGCCCACTGACGCCTCTCTGGCAGGAACAAAGGATCCCAGCTGTGCCATGATTGTCACCAGAGCAACCTGTCGGATGTAAGAGCTCTTGCCACCCATGTTGGGCCCAGTGATGATCATGGCTCGCTTGCCATCACCCTGAAGACAGGAAAAGGTAATCAGATGAATATTTGTGCAATATTACAGTAAAGATTCTTGTGGCGGAACAAAGTTCAAGCAGAAGCAGATGCTAATGTTCTGGCTGACTGCTCGAGTGTCAAAGATAAAGAGGGAATCAGGGATGGAGCACAAAGGTCAGGTCTCAATCATCTGGACAGAAAACGCTGAGGAAACACAGCTCAGTCATTATGAAAGAGTACGACCAGCAGAAATCAATTTATAATGAAATAGAAAAAAGGTCAGAGACAAGAGAATAGACACCACCAAAACCGTTTGGGTCAGTAAGATTTTTTTCTTTTAAATAATACTTTTATTCAGAAATGATGCCTTAAAAGAGACAATAAAGACATTTATAATGTTACAAAAGATTTCCATTTTATATCAATTCCGTTCTTTTTAACTTTCTATTAATCAAAAAATATTGGGGGGAAAAAACAATTTCATGATTTCCACAAAAGTAATAATATATAATTAAAAGAAATGTTTCATAAGCACCAAATCAGCATATTAGAATGCTTTTTGAAAAATCATGTGACACTGAAGACTGGAATAATGGCTTCTGAAAATCCAGCTTTGCCATCACAGAAAAAAGAAAGAAAACCGCTATTTTAAGTTGCAATAATATTTCATAATATTTCTGTTTTACTGCATTTTGGTACGTGCAGCCTTGGTGAGCATTGGAGACTTCTTTCTAAAACAAAAAATTACCGACAACTTCTGAACAGTAGCATATACTACAGAATAGAGGTCGACCGATTCATCGGTTTTGCCGATTAATCAGCACCGATAGTTGATTGCCACAACTATCGGGTATCGGCAAAAATCCATGCCGATAGTTTTCCGGTGTGCAACCACTGCTGGAGTGGCTGAGAAGGGTCCGCTGGCATTATACAGTACGAGAGCGGCCTCTAGAGGCGGAAATCACTGACAGCACGTGTTGTTTATTTTGACACGTGACACTGAGCGCTGCACAGAGCGGGAAACTCCAGACTCGCATTTAAATACAGCCGACAGAAAAGCCTGCCGCGGAACAGAGCGCCATTCACATAGTTTTCTATTAAATTACATTATATTTGTCCCAAATCGCTGTGAACGTATAATGACTTCACCCTAGGCTATAAATTATGTATTGTGCATTTTTCAGCAAAACGTTTGTCTTTCTGTGGCTCTAATAAAGTCTGTATGCTTCATATAGAGAGCTGTAATACAGATCGCGCGTTCTCTTTCCGCTTGCTCTGTTTTTTTTAAACACCGAACTTCAAACTCATTTATGCCACATTGTTCATTCTTGAAGCAAACTTATGTCCGTTTGGTGATTAAATAAATTGTTTTAGACCGCCACTTGATTTGAACGCAAAGCGTCTGGTGTGTGTGTGATATTTCTGAGTTCTCCTAGACGCAGCGCTGCGCTTTTGCCCGGTGTGTGACTAACTTATTATTATTTTTTTTTTTGATTAGATAATTATCAAGTGTTAAAAAATAGAAGCAAATAAAGTGTGTGAGTACACATACAATATCCATATGTATGTAATTTTAATGCTATGGCCTTGTGTAGATATTTAAAGATGGCCATCTTTAAGCGTGATTGTTGAAATTAAATGCTAGTACTTAACAATAGTCCATTCGTAGCATTAATGAAAACTGTAGAAGTATTGTTCCTTGTTAGAGTGTTTTCATTTCAACATTCACTATTAGCTACTAATAAGCTACATTTTTAAATTTTAAAGTTTCTTCTTTTAACATTAGCAAACTATGAAATAACTTTAATGATCAGTATAGTAAATACTATTAATATTTTTATTCATTTACAAAGCATGGTTTAGTACTGTTGCTGCTTTTTTTTTTTTAATAGTAAAGCACTAGCTCTCTTTCAGTATCCATTTTGAAAACTATCGGCTGATTAATCGGTATCGGACAGTGTGGTCCGTAAATCAGTATCCGTAAAATCCACTATCGGTCGACCTCTACTACAGAAATACACAAAAATGGGTATAACTATTTAAAACATTCTAAAACCATTTTATTGCATTTTTGCATTTGATTATTTAAACATTTTTTATTAAAAATATATTATTAACTTACAAGGAATACAAATAAATTATATTAAAGAAAAGGACAAAAGAAACACTGAATGGGGTTATAAAAGTGATTCAGAAAAATTGTTTAAATCAATTTTTTATTAAAAAATAAAATGGATCTTATATTAAAAAATACATTGGCATTCAGTAGTTCCAAAAAGTATTTGGACACTCCAGCAACATTTAAAATGTATGAATGCCATCGCAGTAGAAAAACAAAATCACATCAAGTGGCATTATTTTTTAAAGAAAGACATTAAAAAAGTATACTTTCTGGTAGTCAAATGGATCATATTCATCGTCCTGTGGACACCTGTGTGAATGTGAGAGGAACTGATATCATACATGCAGTAAAAATCACATGGACACCATTTGGCTAAAAATTTGCACCATTTGCATCATTTGTTTGCAGATGTCACATGGCTATTTTGTTAAAGTTCATAATGACAATCAGACATTTTTAACATTTTAACGTCTGTTGAAGGGTTTTTAAAAAAAATGTCTTGAGTGAATGGGCATATGACAAGTAATGCGAAGAAAAGTATGGTGACCCAGCAAGACGGCTTCATTATTAAAGGCTGACTCACACACTGAATGGAAGCCCAGTGATTGGGTGGGTGGGTGGGAGAAGAGCAAGGGAGAAAAAGAACTGACAAAGGTATTAAGAAACATATGCTAATCGGAATGGCAGAGTGGGTGGCCGATACAAAAGGTTTGGCTGCTGGTTCAATAGCATTTTCTTACAGGTGAAGTAAAAAGGATTACCTGTAGTGAAAGACAACCACACAGCCTTTGGCATGAAGACAGATTCCCTCACCATTATTTTAAAATTAAATGCTGGAACGATAATCAAGTTTCATAAAATCTCTAAGATCTATAAGCCCCAATGGCATTTTATGAAAAAGAGTTGTTAATGAGAATGTGGAAGCACAGATATTAATATGGCTCATGAATATGTGTCTCAAGTAAAGTGTGCAATTTCCGCACTACTAGAATGAAACAGAATAGGTGAGTGAATCATTATTTTGAGATGGGCCGTCAATGAATCAGTTTATCCAGTTCACAAAAACCAGTGTGAAAGAACCAGACTGATCCGGTTCTTGAGAACAGCGGTTAACAACTCCCTGGAGGGAAAGATTTATCAGGGAATAAAGTACACTATCAGAGATAGGGATGGACCAATATTTAAGTACATTTTTTCTAAATAAATTTAAAAAACTACAACACTAACTAAAAATCTGTCAAGTGAATTTAAGTGAATATAACTGAATTTAAGCATCACAATGTACAGTATATAATGCACATGTATAAAAATGTTTAAAAAATTGAATATTTATTAGTGTTTTTAAAGAATAAATGAGCATTGAATGACCATAAACACAATCTAATCTAAATGCAAAAAAATAGGAAATTCATTTTACAGCTACTCAATATTACATATTTCCTTTTTAAATATCAGTTTCATATTTTATATTATATATATATATATATATATATATATATATATATATATATATTTTTTTTTATATACAGTGGGTATGGAAAGTATTCAGACCCCCTTAAATTTTTCACTCTTTGTTATATTGCTGCCATTTGCTAAAATCATTTAAGTTCATTTTTTTTTCCTCAATGTACACACAGCACCCCATATTGACAGAAAAACACAGACTTGTTGACATTTTTGCAGATTTATTAAAAAAGAAAAACTGAAATATCACATGGTCCTCAGTATTCAGACCCTTTGCTCAGTAGTAGAAGCACCCTTTTGATCTAATACAGCCATGAGTCTTTTTGGGAAAGATGCAACAAGTTTTTCACACCTGGATTTGGGGATCCTCTGCCATTCCTCCTTGCAGATCCTCTCCAGTTCTGTCAGGTTGGATGGTAAACGTTGGTGGACAGCCATTTTAGGTCTCTCAGAGATGCTCAATTGGGTTTAAGTCAGGGCTCTGGCTGGGCCATTCAAGAACAGTCACGGAGTTGTTGTGAATCCACTCCTTCGTTATTTTAGCTGTGTGCTTAGGGTCATTGTCTTGTTGGAAGGTAAACCTTCGGCCCAGTCTGAGGTCCTGAGCACTCTGGAGAAGGTTTTCGTCCAGGATATCCCTGTACTTGGCCGCATTCATCTTTCCCTCGATTGCAACCAGTCGTCCTGTCCCTGCAGCTGAAAAACACCCCCACAGCATGATGCTGCCACCACCATGCTTCACTGTTGGGACTGTATTGGACAGGTGATGAGCAGTGCCTGGTTTTCCACACATACCGCTTAGAATTAAGGCCAAAAGTTCTATCTTGGTCTCATCAGACCAGAGAATCTTATTCAGGTGTTTTTTAGCAAACTCCATGCGGGCTTTCATGTGTCTTGCACTGAGGAGAGGCTTCCATCAGGCCACTCTGGCATAAAGCCCCGACTGGTGGAGGGCTGCAGTGATGGTTGACTTTCTACAACTTTCTCCCATCTCCCGACTGCATCTCTGGAGCTCAGCCACAGTGATCTTTGGGTTCTTCTTTACCTCTCTCACCAAGGCTCTTCTCCCCGATAGCTCAGTTTGGCGGACGGCCAGCTCTAGGAAGGGTTCTGGTCGTCCCAAACGCCTTCCATTTAAGGATTATGGAGGCCACTGTGCTCTTAGGAACCTTAAGTGCAGCAGAATTTTTTTTGTAACCTTGGCCAGATCTGTGCCTTGCCACAATTCTGTCTCTGAGCTCTTCAGGCAGTTCCTTTGACCTCATGATTCTCATTTGCTCTGACATGCACTGTGAGCTGTAAGGTCTTATATAGACAGGTGTGTGGCTTTCCTAATCAAGTCCAATCAGTATAATCAAACACAGCTGGACTCAAATGAAGGTGTAGAACCATCTCAAGGATGATCAGAAGAAATGGACAGCACCTGAGTTAAATATATGAGTGTCACAGCAAAGGGTCTGAATACTTAGGACCATGTGATATTTCAGTTTTTCTTTTTTAATAAATCTGCAAAAATGTCAACAATTCTGTGTTTTTCTGTCAATATGGGGTGCTGTGTGTACATTGAGGGAAAAAAAAGAACAAATGATTTTAGCAAATGGCTGCAATATAACAAAGAGTGAAAAATTGAAGGGGGTCTGAATACTTTCCGTACCCACTGTGTATATATATATATATATATATATATATATATATATATATACACATACATATACACACACACAGCTGGGTAGTAACTGATTACATGTAATCTGGATTACGTAATCAGATTCCAAAAATTAAGTACTTGTAATTAGAGTAAATTACATTTTAAAATACTCGTAATCAAACTACAGTTACTTTTTTTTATGGATTACATATTCACAAAATAGCGATAAACTATTCATAATTCATTGATTCTCCCTAATTTCTCTTTTTCATCTTTTAAATTTTACTTTCTAAAGGAGAGATAAATACATATTATATATGTAAATATAGTCCAGTTTTGTGGACATTCACACAAAGATCAGTCATCATTAGTCAGGTAGTGAAAGAATTTGACCAGTGAATTTACAAAAATCTTTTCAGGTTTAAGAAGGGTTTCAACATTGTATCAACTACTGATGAACACATTAATTTTTATTTGAATTATTACTCTGTAGGTTTTTTTTAACCATGTATTATTAATTATAACTAATTAAAATGCACATATTCACATTATTTCTTAGTTACATGTAATGCAGGCATTCCAAACTTTTTGTAATCTAAACCTTATTCACCAAATATATTTGCTTTAAGTACCCCTGAGATTTTAAAATAAATATTTCAATAATTAAGTAACACATTTGCATTTTCACGGTTTCTTTGATGTTGATTAATGATCACATGGCATGCAGGTAAATAAAAAATGTTCACCTTTTTTTAGTGAGTGGTTTATTTAAAACAAAGACTACAGAAATGCAAAGACGGTTCTCTCCTATAATTATGAATGGGAGAAACTGCAAAGCACAATATGGAGGAATAGTCCCACCTTCTAAATGAAAGAGCCAACTTTCCCATAGAAACCTGACTAGACCAGCCAATGCACATGCACAGTCTTAAGCACGTTATGACTCCACATGCACATTGGCTGGTCTAGCCTGAAAAATAAGCTTTTTAAACGCTATTTAGCATAATAAACAACATTCATGGGGCAATTAATTTCATATTTTTGTTGCTGATTTGACATACGTAATTTAATTGTGAGTTCAACCAGTGGTTTTTGAGATTTCAGGATTCCCCCATTCATTAAGATCGGTCTTGTACGAGCTGCCCGGAGGCGTCGCAAATATAGCTGCAGAGTGAAGAGACTTTCCTCAAAAGTTTGTTTTAAAATGATTTATTTTCATTTTCATTTTTTTATGATTAATTGTCAGCTTTTCATTAAACTCACAACCCCCCTGCAGTTCCTTTACGAACTCTAGTTTGGGAAACCTTGATGTAATATAATGTTTAATGCACTTCATGTTGTAAAATGTTACAATGAATGGAACAAGTGTTCTTACACTTTGCATTTTTTCCATCATTATGGTACAAGATAATGATATTTAAATCGATGTGATAAATGAGTTAAATCAAAAGTAATCTAAAAGTAATCCAAAAGTAATCCAAAAGTAATCTGATTATATTACCTAAAATGTGTAATGTAATGGATTACGCTACTGTCTACAATTTTTGTCATTTTTGTCAATCTGGAATCAGTAACGGATTAAAATTTGTAAGTAATCTACCCAGCTCTGTATATGTGTGTGTGTATATATATTAGGGGTGTCAACGTTAATTTTAACGTTAATATTTTTTTTTAACGCAGATTAATCGTTTGATAAGGTTTGACCCCAACTTCTTCCCGTTATCGAAGCGCGGAAGGTCATCTATCATTGTGTGATGAGTGTACAGCACCAGTGTTGCCAGGGTAGCGGCACAAGTGCTATTTTGAAAATACAGTCGCGGGAAAAATTACAGAGCTGTGGGTTGCGGTTTTTTGGGCTACTTTTATAATGTACTGCGGCCGCCCAAAGTGTATATAGATAAATAAAAATTAAAATAGTTTTTTTTTTCTACTAATGTGTATTATACTTGGAATGTATCCCTGGCAACTTAAGAACTGAGAGGCGGTTGTAACATCACAAACAACAAGAGTTTCAGCCAGAGCATACATATTAAGGCTTTTACACAGCAGAAATAAACATGACAACAGCCACTATAGATTATATAAGATAATAAACACACGATTACGATAGGATATGGTTTGTATGTGATTTATTTTTTAGTGGAATGTGTACATCTATGCTAATTTGTGCAGCGATATGAAAGGCTATAAATAGCATATTTAAACAACAGTAAACGACCAAATTCCACATGTGATCGTAAAAGGAAGTTATTAGAAACACTCGATGGTGGTTTGAAGTGAGTTCTGACTAAAAGTGTACTATTAATCTCATAAATTCATAATCTTATGAAGCATGATGCTAATATTAGCTCTAATGCAGCTGCAGAACAGGTCCAATTCTTCTTCATAATGCATTTTGTCATAATACTTCACGTAAGGTCACAAAAAAAAGTTGTTGTAGTATTTATTTAGAAATACTTTTGATAATAGTTGGGTAAATGTACAGGTGCATCTCAAATTAGAATGTCGTGAAAAAGTTAATTTTTTTCTTGTAAGTTATTTCAAAAAGTGAAACTTTCATATATTTTAGATTCATTGCATGTAAAGTAAAACATTTCAAAAGTTTTTTTGTTTTAATTTTGATGATTAGAGCTTACAGCTCATGAAAGTCTCATAGCTCATATATATATCAGGAATATACATCATGCATCAGTTTAATATCTAAATATATCTCTTATCAGAGGATTGGAATATAGTGCATGAGTCATATGGACCACTTTTATGCTGCTTTTGAAGCTTTAAAAGAGTGACCAGCACATTGCTCCTTTTGTTAAAATGTGTGTTGCACATAAAAAAAATCCATACAGGTTTGAAGAAACATTCTAGGTCAACTAATCCATTATAACACAATAACAGTATTAAAAAACTGTCACCTGTAAGTGAGTGTCATTGGGGACATACTGATCCTCATCTCCCATCAGCGAGGTGATGGCTGGATGTTTGCCTGCCGTGATCAAAATCTGACTTTTATCTTCGAGAACCTCAGGCCTATGCTCAAGGCATGCAAAAAAAAAAAAAAAGATGCTTTAGACACCAATAAAGAAGAGTGTTCACAATTAGATAAGCAGACAACAAAAAAATCAAGAATGAATTCGCCAACAAAGTTTTAGGAACGCCATATTGGCACGACACCTTACATATAAGAGTTGGAAATTATGGTATCAGCTCAACACACTTTTGAAAAGTCCAGAGGGAGAGGATAAGCTCTGGTGCTCTGCAGAACAGGCGGGAGGGGGAGGCGGTAAGGAGCAGAGGGGGAGTAGTTGGCGGAAACCTCTGCTTTCAAAGTCAAATCCACTCCCCCACACAGACTGTCAGAGGGATATGGAGTGGGCTCTATACTGCATGGGGGTGGGATTCATCCTACTGTTGGACTCAATTCGGGCCAGGGAGAGACGGAGATGTGGGGGCTCCAGGGTCCCCTTACTCTCTCGTTCATCTATGAAAGCTTACGTAAGATGCTTTATGCACATCTCACCAAACACAAAAGAGGAATAGAGCTTCTTTGTAGATGCTCAGAAATGATTGATTTTATTGCACTTCAGTGTGCCAAAAAAAGCTTTAAGACTGGGAAAAGTCCCTACAATCGCTCCCAGAACTGCACGTATCTGAGTTTTGAATGTTCAAAAAGAACAGAAGACTAAAGACAGGCCTTAGAAACAAAGCTTACTGTATTCAATTTGATGAACTAGGTAATCTATGAGAGAATATGCATGCTTGTGCAATATGAGAGATGACAGGAAGTCAGCAGAGAATACGGGAATAAAAAGCCAAATTCATTACCACACCTGCAGTAATTATTTTCTTTAGCAACCTGAGCCAATGAGAAGAGGCAGTCCATGGTTGCTAGGTGACACACTGCTTTCCTCAGGATGTAGTAATGGTCCCCAAATAGCCTACACATGGCAAAAAAGAGAGAAGGCTATTGAGAAAGAGAGAAAGAACGCTGCCGGGTTGGAAAGTGACAGGATAAAACGCATGTTTTATATGATTAAATTACTACACAGCAGCTTCCTGATTTCAAAGTCTATACTAAAGCAAAACGCTGAAAGCATCTCAACCAATCAACATGGCTTCAATTAAAAATGTTTTTTGTCATATTTCAAAGGTACGTACTGAAGGAAGTTGATCCACTCGTGATTGCAGTCAATAATCAGCTGCTCTCGTAGTTGCTGCAGGCGCCGATGTTTCTCCACAATGAATGGAGTGTGATAGCGGCCCACAACCTTAGTGCTGAGGATGAAAAGCATACATTTAATATCGGTTTGTATCCACATTATTTTATAATGTAGAAGCCAGCTATTTCCAGCGAACCTGCAAGAAATCATTAGCTGCTATAGCCAAATTACTAGAAAAATAAAATGCAGTCAACAGTAAAACTTTCTGCATTACTAACCAGTGTGTGCATGATTATGATAATAAATTAAAATATTATGATAACAAACACCAGTTTGCAATATCAAGCAGTATGAGGAATGGTTTTTGTCCAGCTAAAATAACTGGAAGCAGCCAACACCAGAAGCCTTGCACATTTGAGTTACAAATAGCTAGACCATTTGTTACAAATAAGACGAGAGGGCCATTTGGTAGGAATCCTCTTAAGAGTACATAGTAGTACATGTACTCTTACTCATAGTACATAGGTTTCTTTTTAGGGAGTGCCCACCTGTTGATTTTGACCCAGTCTGTCGGGACTATAGATGACATGCTGTTCTTTACTTCAATGAGAAACTGCACACACAAAAAAAAGAGACAACTGTCAAATCTTTGTAGACTGTGTGTAAACCTTGTTGAGGTTTACTTTGGTCATCATCCAAAGTCATACTCAGTGGCAAAGACTTGAAATTACGTAAAAACAATTTAGGATCATAATTTCATTTTAAAAAAAAGAAAACATTACCTTCACATTACAACAACAACCATAGATGTTTCACCACAAATAGTGCTATCCTCTAAAAACCAAAGGAATTGTTCACCCAAAAAAATGTAAAATTCTGTCATCATTTATTCACCTTCATATAATTTCCAAAACTGTATCTTTCTTTCTGGTGTGGAACATACATTTAAATATCTTTCTAGTGTGGAACATATTTGTCAAATATTTTGACGAATGCCTCAGAGTTTGGAGCCCAACGTGAACTAAGGGTGAGTAAATGATGACCGAATTTTCATGTTTGGGTGGATTATACCATTAAAGTCTGCCATCGTCTTGCTAATGATCACTATCAAATCAGTTCTGTATTTACATATTTAAGTTACAAACACTCATATAACAAAGTGAACAGGTCTGTTTACTGACCATTTGATGCATACTGCATTAAAAAAAAAAAAAGGCAAGTGCTTTGTCAATCAGGCAAGATTGTGCTCTAATCTGACTGGATGGCTATACACAACTTCTAAGTGTACACTGGGAAAATATATTGACATTTCTTTATTTTATGTACAACACTGTTGTGCTGTTATTTTAGAGAGTTTTCCCCCCACACTAGTATATTATTATGGTATTAACTTCTATAAATATAATTCATATAAAACCTGCCCCTATATCATATGTAAAAATGTGGCACGTAATTGTCTGTGTCAGTCATACTGTCTCTTCTTGGCCAGAATAAGATGCCAAGTGGATCAGAAATTTTTTTATTTATTTCTTTTTTTTAAGTCGTAGCTATGTTAGACTCAGCTAAAGATTGTGGGAGAAGGAGGGATGGCCAGAGTCTATACTCTGAGGTGGAAAAACTGTTGTGTATTCATGAGAGAATGGCAACAGTGAGCAGATGGAGAAACAGATGTGGAGCTGCATACAAACTGCAACATTTTAGACCCTGTCCTTGTAGTTGTCATCTCCTAGTAAGGTAGTTTTCAACAGTATATCTACAACAGAATAAAATGAGTAAAATGGCTTTTTCCAGGTTAGATGTAGATGTACGATGTAGAATAGGTAGTAATTAGGTTTGTTACTAAACAAATAATGTCACATAATTAGAGACAACTGATATGATATCTTGGTGTTCTCAGATGCATTACATACAACAGAGATGCCCAAACCAGGGTCTGTGGGCTCCAAAGAGAGAGAGAGAAAAAAAACATGCTTTTGAAGCATAACTTCATTTCTAATTTTATTTATTTTATTTTTGCATTGAAATCTAATTTGCAATGGGGAAAAAAAAATGTTGTTTAATTATTACAAGTAACAGGGTTGACATTTAAAGGGTTATTCCACCCCAAAATGAAAATTTTGTCATTAATCACTTATCCCCATGTCATTCCAAACCCATAAAAGCTTTGTTTGTCTTCGGAACACAATTTAAGATATTTTGGATGAAAACTGGGAGGCTTGTGACTGGCCCATTGACTGCCAAGTAAATAACAGTGTCAAGGCGAAATGGTCCATCTGCCATCAGTGGTTCAATCTGAACGTTATGAAGCTACGAGAATACTTTTTGTACGCAAAGAAAACCAAAATTTCATTTTGGAGGGTATCCGCTGGATGCAAACAGCGTAAGCTGTTCTGTGTCAGCCGTACCACACGGATAAGTTTTCTACGTTTATTTACGCTTTGATTTGAATGAAAACAGTGTACCTGTGTGGTGCGGAGACGTGGAGGAGACAAATTGATGAATAAAGTCGTTATTTTTGTTTTCTTTGCGTACAAAAAGTATTCTCGTCGCTTCATAACGTAACGAACCACTGATGGCAGATGCACTATTATTATGATGTCTTTCATACTTTTCTGGCGCCTGACACTGTTATGTACTTGGCAGTCAATGGGACAGTCACAAACCTCCCAGTTTTCATCCAAAATATCTTAAATTGCGTTCCGAAGATGAACAAAGCTTTTACGGGTTTGGAAGGACATGGATAAGTGATTAATGACAAAATTTCATTTTGGGGTGGAGTAACCCTTTAAGCTTGACAAATTTGTGCAATTTTGACAGCAACATCAAGGCACTTGTGCCTTTAACACAAAATAAAGTGTAGCATATTTGTGGAAAATACCAATAGCTTGTTAAAATAGCTTTGGTGCTCAGTTCCTGAAACTCATTAATAAGAAGAGATCCTTGATGCTTATTACCTGCTGGCCAGACACTGTGGTGTATTCCAAAGAAGGGTTTTTTAACACTAGGCGAACCTCTCGCCGATGCTCCATTATGTCTGATAAGACACTCTGGATTTCCTCTTTTCTGTTGCGGATCACTGGGAAGTCAGTCAGATCCACAAACATCTCTGTCTTATTTCCTGTCCTAAAAGGATAGGTTTGACAGATATTTTACCAGAAAAGCTACATACAGAATAAAAGCAATTTTTCTCATTTTTTCATATATTTATATATATGACCCTGGACCACAAAACCAGTCTTAAGTCGCTGGGGTATATTTGTAGCAATAGCCAAAAATACATTGTCTGGGTCAAAATTATAAATTTTTCTTTTATGCCAAAAATCATTAGGATATTAAGTAAAGATCATGTTCCATGAAGATATTTTGTAAATTTCTTACCTACAAAACTTGATTAGTAATATGCATTGCTAAGAACTTCAATTGGACAACTTTAAAGGCAATTTTCTCAATGTTTTGATTTTTTTGCACCCTCAGATTCCAGATTTTCAAATAGTTGCATCTCGGCCAAATATTGTCCGATCCTAACAAACCATACATCAATGGAAAGATTATTTATTCAGTGTGATGTATAAATGTGATGAATAATTCTCAATTTCGAAAAATCGACACTTAAAACTGGTTTTGTGGTCCAGGGTCACATATTTTATGTAGGGATTTGGAAAAAGGCAGGTTTAGGTGAATATTCATGAAGTCAAAATGTTTAAAGATATAACTCACTTCGCAGCTTTTTCATCCAGTACTTTTAAGAAGTTGTGGGCGGGGCTTAGAAGCTGAGGTGTGTCCAGTAGGAGGTTTTTTAGAAGGGCAGAGCTGAGCTGTGATTGGATGGCAGGCATGAGGGCTTGAAACTCAGCACTCAGGCGAGAGAGAGTGCTGGTGATGAGGTAAAATTCCTGAGTAGAGCACTGACAAGACAGAAAATATCAAAATAAACAGAAAAACATGTCTTTAAAATATAGCCAAGAATACATTGTAAATTAGGGGTCATATATCCGTCTTTCAGATGAGACGTTAAATCTCCGAGGTCCTGACTCTCTGTGGTCATTAAAAACCCCAAGGCACTTCTCGTAAAGAGTAGGAGTGTAACCCCGGTGTCCTGGCCAAATTCCCTCTACTGGCCCTTGTCGAGCATGGCTTCCTAATAATCTGCATCCACTGAATTGGCCCTATGACTCTCTCTCCTCTCCACCTGTAGCTGGTGTGTGGTGAGCGCACTGGCGCTGTTGTACTGTGGCTACCATCGCATCATCCAGGTGGATGCTGCACACTGGTGGTGGTCAAGGAGAAACCCCCCCCACATGATTGTAAAGCGCTTTGGGTGTACAGCAATACACAATAAAACGGTATATAAATGTATCATTCATTCATATCAATTTTATATCTAGCAACTTTCCTCCAGGTTCAATTAACCGTCTCTTTGTAAGCTCTTCAAAACACTGTAACAGATTTAGAAAACAATCAGTGCTGTAAACGTGGATGGTCATGTATGCACGTGTTTAAATGCGTTCAAAGTTTTTGGCAGATTGCAGAATGAATGATGTGTCTAGGCTCGAAAGTTACAAGTTAATATAAAAGCTGCAATGCTTATTTCAAAAGATTACATTTCATTAAATTTGATTTTACGATGTGAGCCAAACAGCAATCTATATAATATAGAGTGATTTTTAAAGATAAGTAGTATAAAGATTTTTTGAAGTATAAAGACTAAGAATAATGAACAAATTCCCTTTATTGTGCTTTACTTCCTTATGAATTAATAATAATATTTAAAAACATATATATTGATTACCAGAAGAAATATGAAATGCTTAGTTGTAGGTTGTAGCTGGGCATCATTAATCATTATATGCCAATGGCTTGTGCGTATGCAATCTGTAATTTCCATATTTTGATGACAGTAAGCACCAAGAAGCCAATTAAATCTCTGCTTGATCTTGTGTATGTTTATAAACATCGAGCCCATTTCCCAAAGGCTCAACGTTAGTCATTCCTACTAAACATAATGAGGCAATACATATCCACTCTCTGAGTTCATTAAAAACAGTGTGAAAGTCCCCTGTAGGTCTATGCAAAAACTTTCTGACCCTTTTTACAGTAAATACATTTAATTTATGTTGGAAGTCCTACTTTCACAGTCTACCACTGGTAAATGAGATGCAGAAAAACAAAAGAAAAACACAAAAATGCGTAAATACTGAGGAATACTGTTTTTTTCAGGGTGAATATTAAGTTTCATTCCGAATATTCAATGATTTCCAACTTACCAACGATAAAGTTTTAGCCCAAAACTACATATGAACCTTTTTAACACGTTTTGTTTAATAAATTCTAAATTTTGTTTTTGATGACTATGTTTATAAAAATGAAGGACAATGAGATGACAGAAACAGGCAGGTGAGGCGAGGTTAATAAGAACCTTCTGTCTCTACAAAACAATAATCATTCCCATTCCTGCTCCCACTCTTGTCATTATGCTAATAGAGCCATTCAACAGAATCACGCCATTAAGCACCTTCCCTTCAACCTCCTGCCTTATTCCAGAAACAAATGGAATGAAAAAAAGCAGGGAAAATATAGAACTTTCCATCAACTAAAATAAATTCTGGTCTTGAGAGGTTTTCATTTTCAGACAGAACATGACAGACACTTTTAGTGCCGCCATGGTCACTATGGTCTAAAATATATTGTGGTTCACTCTAATTCAAACTAATTGTGAATTGCAAGTGAAAAGGCATGGATTCCTGGTGGATCTATGCAGTAAGAATTGTTTCAAACAGATAGTGATTGTTTAGGTAAGGCTTTACTTTTTTGTGGTAGATACTGCAAAGTCCTCTCTCGAGGTCAGGTAGACGAGTTAGCAAAGACTGGAGAGAGGGAAGGACACAGGACTCAGAACACAAAATTTCTGCTACTGCCTCCTGTCGAGCCTGGATATCACTGAGAGAGAGAGAGAGAGGATTTGAAAAATAGTGTAAACAGAAGCAAGCAAATCAGTAGGGATTGTGGGAATTTGTCAACAGATGCTATGTACACAAACCAGATAAACCACTAGAACAAAATAAGGCCTGTATCAAACAGCACACCTAAGTGAAGCAGGATCGTAACTATCAGCAGATCACATTGTGCTTCTCTGCTGTATAATACAGTTGTGATGCAGTACACAAAATATAGACATTTCTGGATTACTACACCAAAGTACTTAAAGAAACATAATATGGTTATTAAACTTGACAGGTGTTTTTTTTTTTTCCCAGAGAGAATGGCCAGTTTACTTCATTACTTCATTTTACTTCATAAAAGCATATATTAAAAAAAAAAAGACTGTGTTGATAAATCTTATGACCAAAAGCGTGCGCTGGACTTCAATGGTATCAAAAGCATTTGTTTTGCAGCAGAAAATGCCTTTTGATACCACCGAAGTCCAGCGCACACTTTTAGGCATGTCTTGTCTTGTTTTTTTAATCGGATAGCACCGTGAGTAAATATAATTTTAACTGATATCTTGCTGCATCTTTTGAGACGTGACTATATGTACAATAAAGTTCAAAAGATTTTTTTTATATTTTTAAAACAAGGCTGCATATATTTGATCAAAAATACAGTTAAAACTGTAATATTAGGAAATATTACTACAGTTCAAAAATAACCATTTTCTATTTTAAAATATTTTATATTGCCATTTATTCCTGATCAAATCTGAATTTTCAGAAATCATTCTAATATACTGATTTGATGCTGAGGAAACAGCTTAATACTTTTGTGGGGAAAAAATGTTGAATTTTTTTCAGGATTTTTTGATAAATAGAAAGTTCAAAAGAACAGCATTTATTTGAAATGGAAATTATTTATACCGTTTTATTGCCTTTACTTTCACTTTGGATCATTTTAATGCATTTTTTCTCAATAAAAATAATTATTTATTACAAAACATAATGACCCCAAACTTTAGAATTTAGTAATCTAACTGCATTGCCCAATCCTTCCACAGACAAGACGCCAGCATTTCCATGGAAATTCACATTCAACGGCATGATAGTCTCAATTCAAAAATGCTCCCCAACATGTCTGTTAAGAGGTTTGGCAGGAAAATATGTGGATTTAAGATTAAATTGTTATGGAATCAAATATTTATATATTTATTTTTCTCCACAAACATAATCTGATTCTTTGTAAGCATGCATTACATCACACACAGATCCAAACAATCCCCCACAACCTTTAAAAGGCATATAAAGATGAAATCAGATCGACAGCGCCTTGCCAATTTAATTTTTGGGAGATAACGTGAATATTGAATTTGAGTAATAACCAAAAAGAAGAAACCTCAGATTAAAAACTTGCATTTTACGGCAGGTTATCCATTTTTATATGCAGTAGTGTTTTCCCATAATCCACGGGAGATTTTTCAAACGAGCCAGAACAGAATTGTAATCCCGCCACTGGCTGAAAAGAGGGCTGCAAAGTTCCTCTGTTTTCAAAATATTCTAGCACTAGGATTAACCTAGGATCAGAGTTTAGAGCTCAATATTATCTGTAGTGGTGTAGTGAAGATCTGTGCATGCCATTTCTATTCAACATTGCAAACACTCTGCATCTTCCATACTAGCATTCAAATCACTGATTACTGAATAATGACTCACATCACAGACTTCAGCGGCTGGCTCACCCACTTTCTTAACAGTCTCTTCCCAAATGGAGTTTGAGTGTGATCCAGAACCCACAGCAGACTGCCTTTTACTGAACCTGTGGTCTGACAGTTATGAAAAGGAAGTCATTATGAAACCCAAACCAACATCCTAGATAATAGATAAATCTTGGTTAGCAAAACACAAACGCCCATGTTATTATTCAGGCAGCCTTTGACACAAGGCAGAGAAAAATGGCATAATTATATTATGTTGTTATATTTACACCCTAATACTACATAAAAAGACAGTTTTACAGTGAACCTGAGAGGTAAAATTAAGTCAGTCTTAATATCATAATGTAGAGTTACATTTCTTAAACAGGATTTTTATTTAAATGTGATGTTCATTGTAACGGACAATGCATTTCTACATAATCAAAAGAAATGTACTTTGTACTGCAAAAAAGATTTTGGTAATAATCCTCCTACAGGTTTTGTCTGATCTTCACAGAAATCGAGTTACGTTCAGTCCACATCTGACAAAAATTGTCAAACGGATATTTTGTGCTCCAAATATGCCTTGCCTAGTAATTTGCCTAATACTGACATTCAACTCGCTATTACTAAAACTCACTAAAAAAAATGAGCAAGTCGTTGAAAGGTCATAGGTTTGAACCTCACATAGGGCCCATAGTCATTATTGCAGCAATATTTAATACTATTTTTTCTGATCTTACACTGGTTTATTTGTCACAGTTACAATCATTTAGCTTGATCTACTGTAAAATTGAAAATCTGAGTTTCAGCTATTACTATTTAGCCATTACATACTTAATATTTATAATTTTGTTCAAAAACTTCTTAATCTGAGACCACTAGCAAGAAATGCTTGTAATTTACTCTTTTATTTATATTTTTTCAGTGAAAAGATTAAATTAAAAAAATACTTTTTTTTTTTTTTTCTTTTGCTTTAGTGGCTGCAGGAGATGATCAGCATCTTGAGCCTCAGTGGAAGAACATAGGACAGTCACATGATCGCACACTTACACAAATTTACTGTTTAGCAAATTTAATTTGAATTAGCATCTAAAATGCAGAAACTGAAACGTATTTCTCATATACCAACACAATGTTTTCTTGGATTTTTGGACGCCGTTGTACATGAACAAGATTTCACAGAACACTGATGCACATAGACACTCCCCTTAACAAAATCCAATCACAAGTGATCTCTGAAGAATCATTTTAGACACGTTATGTAAATAGCAATGTTTAATGGCTGAGCACAAGTGATCATCAGGTCACCCAAGACGGATGTTAGTACTAGGTGTAAACAGTAAATTATTCAATCAGCCATGTTTTCCTCAGTTTGACTGACCTGGTTGCACAGGATCTCCAGGTTCTTCATGGTAGCAGCACTGAGCTGCATATGGTCAGCGTCACTCGACAGCCGCTTGAACGAGCTGCAAACATCACAACACAACCAAAATGTGCTTTCCACAAGAACAACTCCAGCTTCATAATTACATCTTTACACCTTTTCACATCTTTGAAAGAAGTCAGACTAGCAACAATACACAGTCATGACAAACTATTAGGTAGCAAGGCTCTATTTCAGCTAATGATGCATGTTAATTAAGGCCCTTTCAGAAAGTCTGCAAGGTCAACGCCTCTTATTTTTCTTTAAAGAACATGCTTAATCAGTCTGTAATTACAGGATGTTTCTGAACATTCCCACATCAGGGGTGACACTCTACTAGCATCATGATTCAGATCTGGCTCTGTTTCCCGCTGCTACGCTATACTTGGATAAACGAAGGCCCTTGTTAATACCTATGTGCCCGATGGAAGTAGGTGTGAGATGTGTCTACTTTAGGTGAGGAGGAAAAATAACAGAGTTTGTCTCCTAATAGGTTCACGCTATGCCACAGGATTCATAAATGTGTTTGAAGCAAAAGCCAACGAGAGAGGAAAGTGTAGGTGTAGCAGACGCTGACTCATTCAGGAAATACACAGTGAACACATAGTTAACACTTTGTTGAGTTTGCTATATTATTATTCAAATATTCATTATTACCACACAACAAGCACTGTCAAAGCACAAATCCAAACTAACAAAAACAGAAACCAAAGGGAAAAACAGAAAAAGGATTTACACAAAAATTAAAATTTGCCCTTTTTTCTGTCATCAAATATACATGTTCTCACGTTTTTTCTTTTTAAACCTGATGTGAATGACCTTGACATGATGTAGATAAATGTTTATAGGCTACTTATAACTTATTTTTGTCATTTTTGGAGCTTGACAGCCCCAGTCCCCATTCACTTTCACTGTATGGAAAAGAGCAGCAAGAACATTGTGCTAAACTAAATCATTTTGCATTTCATGAAATAAAGAAAGTCATGAGGGTGATAAATGATGACAAAATTTTCATTTTTGGCTAAACTGTACCTGGAATATAGTAAAATCTTCTCTAGCTTAAACTCAGTCAGATACTGGATCACAGGACCAAGACAGCAGATGATGGGGCTCTCCAGACCCATACAGAGGGAGTAGGAACCTATTTCGAAAGAAAAAATGCGTAAAAACATACTATATTATCTAATTGTTCTGACTAATGTTTTGTGCTTTTAGCATAAATGTGCAATTGGACAGACTGAGTGTTAAAAAATATGTTTTAAAGTTTCTGCCTGTCTGTATACACTACCATTCAAAACTTTGGGGCCATTAAGATTTTTTTTTTTTTTTTTTACGAAATTAATACTTCTGTTCAGAAAAGATGCATTAAATTGGATCAAAAGTAAAAATATTGGTAATACTTTACAATAAGGTTCATTAGTTAACATTAGTTAACAACATTAGTAAGCATGAACTAAGAATGAACAATACTTCTACAACATTTATTAATCTTAGTTAATGTTCATTTCAGCAGTTACTAATGCATTATTAAAATCACAAGTTGTGTTTGTTAACATTAGTTAATGCACTGTGAACTAACATGAATAAACAATGAGCAACTGTATTTTCATTAACAAAGATTAATAAATAGTGTAATAAATGCATTGTTCATTGTTTGTTCATGTTAGTTAATACATTAACTAATGTTAACAAATGACACCTTATTGTAAAGTGTTACCAAAAAATGTAGAATGTTCTATTATTATATTTCTATTTTAAATAAATGCCGTTTTTTTCCTGTTGTTTCTATTGATCAAATAATCCCGAAAACAAAAATATTAAGCAGCACAACCGTTTTCAACATCAAGTGTAATAAATGTTTCCTGAGAACCTAATCAGCATATTAACAAGATTTCTGAATTTATGTAAACCTTCCATCACAGGAATAAATTGTAATAATATTTCACAAATATTAATTGTAAAATGTGTGAAAATTACAGTAGTTTCAACCAGGGCTGCACGATATTGGAAAAAACTCACATTACAATATTTAGTTTTTCTGCGATATATATTGCGATTTGGAGAAAAAAATTAATTAAAAAAAAAATATCACCAGATGACTTGAATAGCTCTATTTGGAGAAAAGAAAAAAAAAATAAATAAAAAAATAATAATAATAATAATAATTTGATGATTGGGGTGATATTGTAGGTGAGTAAATCAGCATAAGAAATAAACAAATTAAAAGCATAGATAAATATAACAGAACAAAGATACAAATGAAAGTAGTGCTTTATATTTTTCAAGTAGGCTAGTTTTCAGGTACAGAAATTAATCAAAAAGAAAATAACACTGCTCACTGTATAAATTAAATCCATTAAAAATGTTAAACCTACAAAAGTGATTTTGTACAAAGAAAAAAAAAGTGTGTTTTGTTGTTTGATTAACATTTGACAGAAAACAGGAACATTAAACTGCTGTGAACCCATATACTGTTACACACATCCATTTTCTTTCTAAATTGTTTACCTTCACCTAAGCCATAAGCAATGGTGTTTACAAGGATACTTGCAGAGACATGCATTGTGACATACACTGTGTGCAGAATTATTAGGCAAGTTGATATTATGGTCATATTTTTTTGCCAAGAAAATTTTACCAATTCCAAACCACATCAATCTTAATAACTACTATTGATTTTGTATTTAATCATTTCTAAGTTATATGTAATTGTCCATGAAGGCTGAAAGTCAAAAACTCCTTATTTCAGGTGCGCTGAATTATTAGGCAGGTTTTCTTTTACAGATAAAATGAGCCAAAAAAGAGATTGAACTCAAAGTAAAAAAAAAATTAATAATTAAATGCCCATTAGAAGGATGCAACACTAATTCAATAATAGAATTAGCAAAGTTAAGGCATGATCATTGGGCAGCTAAATGCTCATTGGGTCAGAAGGGTCAGAAAAAACAGGTGGAGAAGAAAAGACACGTTAACTGCAAAAGAATTAAGAATTAAGGTGAAGAATTAGCTGTGAAACCATCAGGAATCATTTAGTCTCCAGCGCCACCATTTTCCAGAACTGCAACCTTCCTGGAGTCTCCAGAAGTGCAATGTGTCAGGTTCTCAGAGACCTTGCTTGGGTAAAAAATGCTAAAAAATAACCCTCACTTAATATGAATAACATGCTGAAGTGTTGTGAAATACATGAAGACTGATTTTGTATAGGATTTATGGACAGATAAGTTGAGAGTGACTCTTGAAGGACCAGCATCACATCCTCTTGTACCACTGTTTGAAGAATTTATCTTCCAGAATCTGAAAAGTAAGTTTTAGGAGCTCATTTTTATTCCATCTCCTATCCTAAAAAGTTTGTCTTGCAGAGACTGACTAAAATGAACTCATAAAACTTACTGCCAGATTCTGGAATATAAATTTCATGTTATTCATATTAAGTGAGGGTAGGGGTGTGCGATATGACGATTTTTGATCGTGGACGATAAAAATGTCTCCACGATCTGCTTTTGAAGAAATATCGTAGTATCGTGCTACAGCGCACATTCTATCAGCTGCAGTTCTTATTCCTCCGTCTCAATATACTGTACATTATTCGGATCTGCTTTAAAGCCTTGCCGGTTAAATGTTTTATTCACGTGTCGGCCTGACGTGCGTTTTTTCTGAGCCCGTACACCCGAAGCGCGCGTGCTAAAGCCTGTCAAAAAGCGCCTGATTACTGAACTAAGTTATCTTGTGCACTAATACTGTCAAAACACACAAGGTTTATGTATAGACTCCGTTGCTTATGTCTAAAATGAGTAAGTAAACAGCTGAGAGAAAACGGATGCGTGCATGTCTTAAAGGGGCAGTACTGAACATGCAGCCGACTGTAATTAAAGGAATAGTTCACCTTAAAATTTAATTTATGTCATTATTTACTAACTCGCATGTTGTCCCTAACCTGTATTAATATCTTTCTTGTGCTGAACACAAAAGAAGATATTTTGAAGAATGTGGGTAACCAAATAGTATCTGGTCCACATTGACTTTTGATAGAAGGAAAAAAAAAATACTATGGAATAAGTCACTGGGGACCAGCAACTGTTTGGTTTTCCACGTTCCTCAAAATAGCATTTATGTTTAGCAGAAGAAACTCATTCAGGTTTAAAGAAACTTTTGAGTGAGTAAATGATGGTATAAATATAAAACACTTTTTATTTTGAGGTTAATTATTCCTTCAATGTTAATAAAACACAAAGAGAAAAATCACTCACTACTCTTGACTGAAAAACGTTAATACAGTTGATTTAATAGGAATCAATCTATATAGTGTTTTATTTTTATATTGTTGATTTAAATTTCTTGAATGCTCCTGCTAAATACACCTATTGTACCTGAAAATAAAACACTGTTTTATTTGTATATTATGTGTATTTGTAATGTGTATCTTTGTTCAAATTGTTTAATAACAAAGATAAAATAATGACAAAGATTTTTATCGTCGCCCACTTTGGCCTAAATATCCGCCATTCTTTTTTAATATTTTTGTTATCTTGAAAGGTTTTGTCTTTATAATAGGGAAATTAGTTTGGCTGTAATGCTCAGACAACTTGCAAAATAGTAAAACCAACATGACAAAGAATCGTGATAAAATCATGAATCGTGATTTTTCTTAAAAATATTGTGATATTATATTTTTGCCATATCGCCCACCCCTAAGTGAGGGTTATTTTTTTAGCATTTTTTACCCAAGCAAGGTCTCTGAGAACCTGACACATTGCACTTCTGGAGACTCCAGGAAGGTTGCAGTTCTGGAAAATGGTGGCGCTGGAGACTAAATGATTCCTGATGGTTTCACAGCTAATTCTTCACCTTAATTCTTAATTCTTTTGCAGTTAACGTGTCTTTTCTTCTCCACCTGTTTTTTCTGACCCTTCTGACCCAATGAGCATTTAGCTGCCCAATGATCATGCCTTAACTTTGCTAATTCTATTATTGAATTAGTATTGCATCCTTCTCATGGGCATTTAATTATTAAATTTTTTTTTACTTTGAGTTCAATCTCTTTTTTGGCTCATTTTATCTGTAAAAGAAAACCTGCCTAATAATTGAGCACACCTGAAATAAGGAGTTTTTGACTTTCAGCCTTCATGGACAATTATATATAACTTAGAAATGATTAAATACAAAATCAATAGTAGTTATTAAGATTGATGTGGTTTGAAATTGGTCAAATGTTCTTGGAAAAAAAAAAATATGACCAGAATATCAACTTGCCTAATAATTCTGCACACAGTGTAGTTTCGCGCGTATGTGTCATTTCAGGCACAATTAGACACGGAGGTGAATAATTTGTGCATCTGCATGGCTCTCACCGTGTCTATACCAGTCTATGGTCTACACCGGATGCGAGTGGCGCAGTGCGACCCATTATAATCAATGATGCTGTCTACACTGGATGTGGCACGACACAACAAATCCCTGCCAGTAAACTGATGCCTCGTTCTATTTATGACGTACTGACACAAAGTTCAAATGATCTGCAACGGTCGCTTTGTCACATCCAGTGTAGACAGACTTTGGGGCCGTTCACATTGCATGCCTAAAATGCGTGGAAAACGCCCACCGTGCCGCTTTCTCCTTCTTTCCAAAGCGCTCGGGGGCTTGCGCTTTTGTGGCGTCTGCCATTGCTAAGCAACTGTGACCTGCACTCTCCACAACAACGCGAAAGTTTCAACAAAGGATAAATGGATTTCCAGCACTGCAGTAGCTCTGCTGCTAAATGCATTTAAAATGGGTATTTCTGTACAGCTGTCGCGTCGGTGGCTGTGTGTGAGCAAAGAAAACAATCAGTATAAATATAACGATCAGTATAGCCTATAGGCCTACTAAACATCGCACATCCTGCGATGTGACTATCGCAATGCGCACATCACACATTCAATGCTCAAACGATATATGATATATATTTTTTCCCAAGTAATTATTCAAGTTAACAGTCAGTAATTAAATAATTACGCAAACAATGCTTGGATCGTTTTTAGTTATCTAACAGCAGTTTCAAGTGTTATTATGTAATTATTAAGAAAATGAAAATAAAATGCAAAATTCACCAAATGTGAAACTGAACTACTGAAATCAATCAGATATAAATATTAACATAAATTGAATGCTTGAATAGCTTGAATTTAATTATAAATTACCTACACAATTTTCCCCCTTCAGGTTTAACTTTGTGTTCATGTTCATGCTGGTTTTTGCCGCGAATACTGTAGAAAAAAACTGGACTGTTACATTGTTTTAATTTTAAAATCTACTTGGTATTGAAGCACCGGTGCTTCTGACATCCCTATTTTCAATAAACATGACAGAAGGTGTTTGGGAACAATAATTAGACTAAAGACTTCATTCGTACGTGACATCAAGCTGCATTTGAGGTACAAAGCAAGGAGCATCAGAGAAAACTTCAGTGATGGCGAGGGAGTCTTTTGTGTGCAATTAATGGATCCCAAACAAGACAAAAAGGTGATTTAGTCCCCGTCTTGCCAGGAAAAGCCACCACCCTTTGTCCTACACATGTCCAGCCTAAAGGACAGCAGACATTGATCTGCCACCCTTCTGCCTACAGGGAATGATTTTTCAATTAAACACACTGACCTCACATCAGTTTGGGTAGACATCTCTATCCTAAAGACCAGCCGATGATTCATCATGACTGGAGGACAGACATAAAAAAAAAGACAGGAGACAAAGATAAAGCCATTTACCCTTTTCCTGGTTTCCCACAGCTGGATGAGGGGTGTCTCTATAGAAATCCTTGATAATTCTCATTGCGGCTGGGTATTCAAACATGGAGTTTTCCCGTTTCTCAATGCGAATTCGGTCATCTGCTTGGACACTGATAGAGGAGACAAACAGTAGGTTTACACAGGACAACAGGAAAATTACTGACAAAAAATTTTTTTTTGAATAGATGATCATAGATCATAGAGTGTTAAAAAAAAAAAAAAAAATTTAAAAGTTTTCCTGTACAGGTCCTTGAAGGTGCTTCTTCAGAAACATTTTTTGTTATACTAGTTGAAAGTCTCTTCACATTCCGATAGTAATCATTAAGTTAAGTGGTCTAAATGTATTTATCTGTATTTATAAATTCTGTGTAAGGCGTAGGACCAAGAAATGTTCGTCCAATCAAAACGCTCCGTCCAAGCGTTTTTACTGACTTTCCTACCTGCCTGTCAATGTATGTATTAGCACAGCTCTGCGCACCCTGTTCGCACAGACAGGATCATCAGCACGTTCACGTATGCTGTGCAGACAGAGCGACCCAACAACCCGATCTTCCTTCCTGGTATTGTAGCACTTTTACTAACTGTTCTATAAAGTTTTCTCACCGGTGAATGACACATGATGTAGCCCAGCGCGGTTCCCAGTTCTAGTCCTCGCGCCCCCCGCTCTGCATATTTTACATGTCTGCTTCATCAACACACTCGGTTCATATAACCAGCTCGTTAGAAGAGAGCTACTTGCATGAACCGTGTTCTCATTGACATGCTCCCTACACAGCGTTCATTGCTCTCTACTCCCTGAGCAGGGAAATCCGTTGAATTTTATTTCAATTCGGAACATTCACTCACGGATTTGCGCTGCACAGTGTCTTCACACACAGACGAAACTTACTAGAGAAGTGTGAAATAATATACCTCTGTAAATAAATACAATTTAATTTACGTCTCGCACACTTTAATGCCCTTTGTATGGAAAATATTCGCTCGCTTAGAATTGGAAACCGCTGATGTAGCCTATTGTAGTAATGTCTCTGGTATTCTGGTCTGTGAGCGTATATGCGTGCAGGGGGCGTGGCTTTAGACAGCGATTGCAGGAGGATGGGACGTTCGCTTTCAGTGCTATCAGGCTAAAGTTAGCATTTTCCAAGATCTCCTATTGCACCTTTAAGCTCACTATAGTAGAATAGTTATCAGTGATCATGGATGGATGATCTCCATGGATCTTACATGCTGATAAACACAGTGTGATGAAAATGTTAAAATTTAAATTTAAAAATAATTAATTTTGCCTAAAGAAAATTAGGTTTTTAGAAAACTAATTTAATGGATAAGCTAATTTTCACCCAAATTCTTATCTTAATGCAGAAATGTATATTATTTGACTTAAATATTTGTCATGCAATTATTTATTGTCTTTATGGATACAAAAAATAATGTAAACTATCATTCATAAGATTATTAAATATTTTTGAAAGACGTCTCTCTTATGCGCACCATGGCTAATATAACCGTATTTTAATATAAATATATTTTTCAGCTGTCATGACTCCAGTCTTTAGTGTAACATGGTCATATAGAAATTACTAATGTGCTGATTTGCTGCTCAAGAAACATCTCTAGTTATTATCAATATGAAAACAGTTGTGCTGCTTAATATTTTTGTGGAACCATGACACATTTTTTTGGATTCTTTAATGAACAGAAAAGTTCAAAAGAAAAGCTTTTTTTTTGTAAAAGGAATCTTTTGTAATATTACAAATGTCTTCAAATGTGATCAAATGTGTCCTTCCTGAAATTGTAATAATTACTATATTACAATAATGAGAACCACCTTAGTAACTTTAAAAAAAACAGAAAAAAAAAAAAATTATATACAGTGGGGCAAAAAAGTATTTAGTCAGCCACCAATTGTGCAAGTTCTCCCACTTAAAAAGATGAGAGAGGCCTGTAATTTTCATCATAGGTATACCTCAACTATGAGAGACAAAATGAGAAAAGAAAATCCAGAAAATCACATTGTAGGATTTTTAAAGAATTGTATATATATATATATATATATATATATATATATATATATGTTACAGTAAGGAAAATTTGAGGCGGGGATGCTTAACTATCATGAGAGTTATGTCACAATTTATTAAAAAAAAGTACAAAAAATACTTAATATTGATGGTTTCATCAAAATTAATTTTTTTTCTGTTTTGATTTTAGGATGAAATATGAGCTTGACATGTTTTAGAAATTACTAATTAAGGTTACTTAACATTCTTGTTACATAATAGAAATTATTCATAGAAGAGACGAATTCAGTTTTTTTTTTTTTGGTCTCATCCTAAATCTTTCAATAACAGTGGATTTTCTCAGTGCATTTAAGGTGCAAGGTCTCACACACACACAAACGCTTCACCATCAGTCCATTCACTTTTGCTTCCCCACCATTCAACACCACAGAGATCTCAAGGACGCAGGTTTTCTTTGTATCTCTGTGCTGTTGCTGGGGCAACCAAAGAACATATGTGGCCTATGCAAGCGTGCAGCCAGCTTTATCTTCCCCAACAGTGTAATCGACTTGCTGGAAAAAACAAATAGTTATTACTAATTTAAAACAGTATTGTGCCCATGGGTGACTGTTTCTACAAATCACAACTATGCAAACACTGTCACAAAAGGTAGCTCGGGCTCATACGTCTATGGCCTTTTTTCTTAACGATAAGATTTATATACATGCTTTAGAGAAGGCAATATCTTAGGTCATTTTGATCACCGTTTTGTCTTCATTTTAAATACTCTTGCAGTGAGAAATTAATTTATTCAAATACAAATATTTGATATAGTCTCTCAAATAGTTACAGTATACATTACTGCCATAAATCATGTTGACAACATTTTGATCCGTTAAAAGTTCCGTAGTTCACCCAAAAATGAAACTTTTGTCATCATTTACTCACCCTCATGTCATTCCAAATCTGTTTGTTTCTTATGTTAAGCACAAAAGAAGAGATTTTGAAGAATTCCGAAGAACCACACTGTTGTTGGTCCCCACTGACCGCCATAGTAGGGAAAGAAATACTTTCGAAGTCAATGGGGACCATCAACTGTTTGATCACCACAGGGTTCGTACAGAAACGGCAAAATGAAATTCCAGGACTTTCAAGGACTTTTCAAGCACTACTTTTTTGGTTTTCAAGGACTAAAATCAGAGACCACAATATCGTTATTATCTTTTAAATTCTGATAAATAAACAAATAAAACAAAATGGTACAAATAAAGTGCAGCACATGCAAATCATGTGATGGCTGTGGCAACGTGAAAGGATACTATGGCAAAGTTATCGCTTTCCTTATTCAAAGTGATTTTTTTAATGAATATATGATTGACCTGAAGAGTTAATTACTTCATCATACACTTGGCAGGTTATGAGCTATATCATGCTTGTAGACACTAGGGATGTGACAATACACTTAGCTCACGAGAAGAGACAAAATACAGATACTTAGTTCACTAGAACGAGAAAATATTTTAATACTATTTTTAAGAAATTTTAAAATGACAAAATATTTATTTTAAATCACAAAAAACAAAACAATGTAGTAAACATTTGTTAATGTATTAACTAACATGAACAAACAATGATCAATACATTTATAACACTATTTATTCATCTTTGTTAACGTTAATCAAAATACAGTTGTTCAATGTTAGTTCAGTGCATTAACTAATGTTAACAAACACAACTTGAGAATATAATACATTAGTAAATGCTGAATTTAACATTAACTAAGATTAATAAATGTTGTAGAAGTATTATTCATTCTTAGTTCATGTTAACTAATGTTGTTAACTAATGAACCTTATTGTAAAGTGTTACCGAAATATTTAACTAATCTAGAGCTGTAACTAACGATTATCTTGGTAATGATCATCAGCAATCTGATTTTTCTTAGTAATAAAATAGACGTAAGTGAAAAACAGGCTTTATATTGACTACATTTATATATAATAAATTAACGATGAGACGATAATAATTGGTTCAAATAATCAAGTAATCACATGGTTTTATTGAACAACACTTTTAAAACACATAATGTAATATGCTTATACATAATATGAATATAACCAACTTAAGTACATTATGTTTTATAACAAATACCTGAACGCCTGATGTTTCACTTTACAGCGTGATTCAACCACGTTTAAATCCATATAATTTTAATATTTGGCCACATGCAACTCAGAGCGAGGGTTTTAACTTTTATTTTGAAATAGCGATGTTCAACAAATCGCATATCTAGAAATATGTTGATCTGAAATATTCTCCTGTGTTTGCATAGGTTTATAAATTATTTACATTACAAATCTAGTGAGATAACGTGCACTGTTTTCCCAGATGAAAGTTAAGCAACCCAAACTCACAGCATATACAGAGGAAGAGTTTGTGGACCAAGCTGATGAGATGGAGACGCGCTTCACGCTTGTAAATAACAGTGCAACACAAAGTGCGTCAGACTTTATGTGCGTTCATGAAATCCAAACAAATAGAACATGCAATAAAAGACCGATTAATATAATGCAAGCACCTTCAAAGGTCTTACCCCAAAATCAACTTTATACTGATATTGCGAGACTGCTTTTCAACTCAAGGAATAATATCGAGAGATCTCGTGCGCTCCCGGAAGCCAGGCGAAACGGCTCTATATTTATATCAGACACGCTGCATCGATAATTTTGCAAGAAAAGATTGTTTTTATCGAAAACAAAAATTAACAGTAATTTTATATATACTGCCTTTTAAGCATTCAAGTACATTTCAAGTACTGTACCTTTTCATAAATATGGCTGTTTTTTAAGGGTTTTCCAGGACTTAAATTTCAAAAAGTCAAATTCAAGTACTTTAAGCACCTTGTACGAACCCTGTTACCAGCATTCTTCACAATATCTTCTTTTATGTTTAACATAAGAAAGAAACTCATACAGGTTGGGTACGACATGAGGGCGAGTAAATGATGGCTACATTTTCTTTTTGGGGTGAACTACCCCTTTAAAAATGCTTCAAGGTAAATGTCACATCCTTCCTTGTACAAAATGTAACAAAATTTACATGGTCATGAAAGATTGGGTTAAAACTTTGCATTATAATATTTGCATACATGTGTGCTGGTTGTATTTTAAACAGTTTATTCTTGTCCTCACAGCTCGCCAATAGATGGTTTGCTCAATGTAGAAACTATTACCCTCGTTGGCTGTCAAATACTGAAAACAGGAGGAAATTTGCCAAGTTATTTTGAGGAATAAACAACAGACAAAATCCTGTGATGAAGTGTGATTGCGTTGTGTATGAAGAAATTAAAGTAGTTTGATCTGTACGGCAGAGGAGCATTCAGAATCCATTTCAAGTAAGCAGTGCGCACTGGGAGAAATTGATGGCAGTGGCACCTTCAACACACCACCTGCAATTCCCCTGAGGCTCTCATTAACCCACAGCACTGCAACCACTCGGCAACAGTTGCTATGGGCCCTCCCGCACTATCACACCCCTGAGAACTTAAGCACACAGCACATGGTTGGCAGTGGAAACCAGTATACCTTACATTAGTCTGTACTGCTGTATAGTATTTACAGCAACATGAAGAATGGAATGGAAAAATGGAGAACAAATGTGAGATTTTAACAATGATGATAAACTGGCCCTCCATAATCAGCATTTTAGAAATAGGAAAATATGAAGGTCCTTGAAGTGGGTGCAGATTTTAAAGGGATAGTTCATCCAAAAAAAAAATTCTGTCATTAATTATGCCCTCATGTTGTTCCAAACCGTTAAGACTTTTAACTTTTCTTATCTTCAACACAAATTAAGACATTTTTGATGAAAACCGAGAGCTTTCTGACCCTGCATAGACAGCAACATAACTACCACGTTCAAGGCCCAGAAAGGTAGTAAGGACATCGTTAAAATAGTCCATGTGACATCAGTGGTTCAACAGTAATTTTATGAAGCAGCGAGAATACTTTTTGTGCGCAAAGAAAACAAAAATAATGACTTTGTCGTAGTCTGACATGGAGGAGAAGAAATTGTTGAATAAATGTAATTATTTTTGTATTCTTTGTGCACAAAAAGTATTCTCATAGCTTCATGTAATTAAGGTTGAACCACCAATGTCACAAGGATTATTTTAACGATGTCCATACCTTTCTGTGCCTTGAACGTGGTAGCTCCATTGCTGACTATGGAGGGTCAGAAATAGTGATGCACTGATCATGATTTTTCATGGCTGATTCCGATTTTTTAAAAGCAAATAGGCTGATTACGATTTCTGATTTTTTTTTTCTTTAAGCAACAAACAAGAAAGAATGAAAGTATACATAAATAAGATGTTTATTTGGCATTTTACAGGCCAAACTGGCTTTTGGCTATTGCAAACAATAACTGTAACCATCTGAAATTAACAGCAGTAACTGCGCAGTAAGTAGCCTACATTCAATTAAAACATAGATGGTCCTGACATCAGCATTTGGCTTTTGATTTTAAATTGGGTTGAAACTACATAAAACTGACCTTAAATGAAAACATAAACTGTAACCACGTGAAATTAATGGCAACAACTGCATAGTTCTACAATCCAAACAACACAATCAACACATATTCAACAGTACAAATAAAGATGTTACTTAATCAGCATTCACCATTTGTTTTAGTTGTTAAATTTGGTGTATAGAAAAAAGGTCTTTAACAGTGAAACTAAAACCAAAATATCCCTAGTCAAAGCTCTCAGATTTCATTAAAAATATCTTAATTTGTGTTCCGAAGATGAACAAATGTCTTATGGGTTTAGAACGACATGAGGGTGAGTAATTAGTGACAGATATTAGTATTAGTATTTTCATTTTGGGGTAACTATCCCTTTAAAACACTTTCCAAGGTGCGATTAATTTCCTACTTCCATATAAAAACAAACATAAACCATCACTTGATAGAATGAAGGCTTACCGACAGCACTTATGCAAACCTGCATAGTTCACACACACACACACACACACACACACTCCATTTTAACAAGTCTTGAGTTTAAGCTATCTAACAACAGTGCCCTTTAAAGCTTGTATGCAGACATAAATGCCTACGCAGTGATTTGACAGTTGTTCAGGTGGATAGGTCAGAGGCTTTAACCTTTAAACACTTTGATATATAATTCTGCTTCATGCTTCTTTTTCCCAAAGATTTTCTAGCACCATTAATACAATATTAGAGGTTATGTTCATAGAAAAACGATGACAGGGTGATAGAGGAGAAGGACCGCAAAGAACCACAAGGCCAGACATGTCTGGTTATAAAACACAAGGAGGTAAAATGGGGCAAAAAAGTAGCAGCTGGAGACAAGACAAAGGCAGGGAGAACCCATAATTAGGAAAAGAAAAGTTGAGGTCGTGAGTGTGATCAGAACGATTAAAGCTTAGGTGTGAAATTTCTGCACAAATACACCAATCAGGACTGCAAAAACAATGACTGTTTATTAAACAGGTCTCTCTGTCTGCCATTGGTCAAGCAAACCCGCCTCCAGACTCTTACCATTGGTGTTGCCATGTTGGGTTGGTTGGGATTCTCAAACAAATATTCTGAAAACACCACAAAGACACTGTATGTACACTTTTCAGCAGTACAAATGGGACAGTACAGAAAGATATAGATCGAGTCTGATGGGGAGGCTGCGTTCTTGCCTGGAGTATGTGCTCCTCACTAATTTAATCTACTACCTTCCTCAGTCCTCTTAGTACCTTTAAGCGTTGCCCTTGGCAACAGTGATCACAGGCACAGGGATGAGAGACTCGAGTCAAAAATAAATCAACAACATCTGTCTCATTTAAAAGACAAAACGAGATGTTGCCCCTGTCAACTGAGCACCGTCTCTCTCAGGACTGCAATGGTCATTTCTCTTTTTCCTCAGGAAGTTACTAATTTCGGCTTTTTGATGACCCTTGGCCACCTGTCGGGACTCCCAGCAAGTACAGAATCTAAGCCAGCACCTTCAAAACTACTCATTCACTTATTTACTCATGACTGCTCATTGTTATCGAAGATGACTTTTGGCCATTGAAGGCGGTCGTGGAACCCAATTCATGACCTGCATGTTCTTCTACAGCAGGGGTATCCAAACCTCTTCCTGGAGGGCCACTGTCCTGCAGAGCTTAGCTCCAACCCTGAACCAAAGTTATCAAGGTCTTCAGACTTACTAGAAACTTCAAGGCAAGTTTGTTGGAACTGGCTGAAGATAAACTCTGCAGTATATTGGCCTTCAGGAGCAGGATTGGACACCCCTGTTCTACAGTTAGGAAATGTGAAAGCAGAGTTGAAAATGTGTTGGTGACTACAAAAAGCATGTTGAATTTCTAATTGTTCAACACCAGGGCTCGAATTTAGGGGGGGATGCGGGGGGATGACATCCCCTTGGTCAAAAAAAATGACAAAAAGCATCACCTCTGTAAAACCACCATCCCCTTTGGATTATTAATTTTGTGTATTACCTAAAACTTATCACACACGTGAAATATTAAAATTCTCTACTTATGATAATTTACGAACCATATAACGGCAATTGGCCAATCAGAACTTGGTACTGTAACAAGCTGCGCACAAGCGGAAGCAATTTCATAATTTTTCGCGCACAATGGTTCAAGCTCAACTTTTGAAGTTCTTTAAAAAGAAGACAACAGAAGGTATGATTTTTCCTTGATCAGAATTTAAAGACATTCTCCTGACATAATGTATGTGTGTGTGACTTTGAGGGGACTGAGAGACGATAGGAGAGCTGACTTCATCCAACTTTGGGAGAAAAAAAAAAAAAAAAAAAACTCTTTGAGAGTCCAAAAAGCATTCACTGCGCAATGAAGCCCATTAGAATGCACTTATACAGTTAGAATGCCCTTATAATTCCAGCAATGAAATGTGAAACAAAAATACCCATGTATGAGATTTTACGTTTTTATATTCATTGCATAAGCAATGTACTTTTCTGTATATCAGCACGTGTGCGAGGTCGTGAGCACAAATGTGACCCTGGACCACAAAACCAGTCTTAAGTCGCTGGGATATATTTATAGCAATAGCCAAAAATACATTGTATAGGTCACAATTACACCCTCAGATTCCAGATTTTCAAATAGCTGTATCTCGGACAAATATTGTCCAATCCTAACAATGGACATACATCAATGGAATAACATACAATAACATATATCAATGGAAAGCTTATTTATTCAGCTTTCAGACGATGTATAAATCTCAATTTCGAAAAAATGTACACTTATGACTTTTTTTTTTTGGTCCAGGGTCACAAATGTGCTATTACTTTTATGCAACAGTGCATAACAATACGGTGTTTCATTCATTCCATCAGATGGTCTCTCTTGTTTCGTTTCTATTGAATCAGCTGTTTTGAACGAATCGTTTGGTTTGAATGATTCTTGCTGCCACCTACTGGCGGTTTTATTGTCATATTTATTTATCCATGACAGACCTAAACCAGCCAAGGTGACGGCACAAAAACACATTCAGCAAAATATTGTTTAATTATCAATATTGAGCAAAATTCCACTATTTCAGGCCCCAGAAGGGGGAAAAAAAACAACTTATAAATAATAGTTCATTTAATAAGGCTAATTTTTCATTAAATAGAAACCTTTTTAAAAATGAGGCCAATTTTGTAATCATTGTGTAAAATTAGCCACAGGAATCCCCCCCACCATCATCCACACCATCCCCCCTGGAATTTTATTACAATTCGACCACTAACACCCTTTTTTAGATGCAGCACTAGATGCCAGCCAGTTACTATCCATTATTCCCTGGTGCAATACAACTTGCTTTTAAGGTTAAATTGAGGTGGTTCTTCAGCTGTCATTACTGTCCTTAAAGTGTCATGAAACCCCCCTGTTTCAGCACTGGTCTTTCACACCTTAGATCTGAAAAAGACTACAGAAATGGGCATGTAAAGCTGTGGAAAAGTGGGAGTGTAGAGGATGGGAAGAGGGGAGAAAACAACCAATAAAACACAGATCTACAACACACACATTATACAAACAAATGAATATTAAAATATCTTTAAAACAGAAAGATTTACTTTTACTTTGCGTTTAATCTTCTTTGAATTATGGGGCTATATCATTGTTTGTGTATCATAATAATCGTCGTGTCATCGCGGTCATGATCAGACATACCGCTTTATCAGCGCCCTTATTTGCAAATATTTCATATGAAGAAGACATTATATGTGCACATACACGGTGCTGGTTCATGTTTGAAGCACGAGAGAAAATGAAATGTGTTCACAAAACTTGAAACACGCATGCTTCGGTCCGGATATGAACTATGATCCACGCAGCAAGTGTTGTTAAACTCATCATGGCATTCGGTGCAGAAACCGCTTTCTCATGCACAATCCACGTGTTGTTATATATTAAATATTGTTACGGTCATGTTTACAGAGATGAACTGACAGCATGGAAGCTCATTCGTGAGATTTGAGTTCTCCGCTGTAAGATGACCTCATGTATTAATACAGTGCAGTGATTGTATCTTAATTCTTTAAATTAAGATGATAAAGATGCTAAAAGTATTCTCGTAGCTTTATAACATTACGGTTGAACCACTGATGTCACATGGATTATTTTAATGATCTCCTTGCTATGTTTCTGAGCCTTGATCGTGTAAGGATCCTTGCTGTCTATGGGAGGGTCAGAGAGCTCTCAGAATGCATCAAAAATATCTTAATTTGTGTTTTGAAGATGAACGAAGGTCTTACAGGTTTGGAACGACACGAGGGTGAGTAATTAATGACAGAATTTTCCTTTTTGGGTGAACTATTCCTTTAACAAGCTGGTAGCTAAAATCTACAGGAAGGCAGACCTCGAGGAGCAGGGTTGGTTAAGGTCTTTTAGATGACAACAGCAAGTGAATGTTAAAAGAATGTTCAAATCCCCCTCAATCAATTTTACATTTTTGATATTTTATTTGAACCAATTATTATTGCCTCATTGCTGTTGTCATCTATTTTTTAAGTCACTTTAAAGTCTATTGCTCACTAATGGCTAAAAATGATCTGATTACTCAATTAAAGGTCAGGATAGTCGACCGATTACTCGATTACCAAAATAATCGATAGTGACAGCCCTACTTTTAAGCTCAAGTATAGATCTCAGTGACCACCAGGGAAAATTTAAACTAGATCTTCCAAAAAGTGAAATCACAGAATATTAGCAAGGAACTGGCTGTGCAATTGGGTGGACCAGGAGTGAAAACCAGCTGTTCTCAGATGTGTTCCAGAGGAACTCTGGATGGCCTGATCACCAGGGTGAAAAAATATGACCCCGATTTGTCAAAGAAATGTTACCTGTGATTCCAGACAATAACAAATCACAAGGAGAAAAAAAAACAAGGTACATTTTCAGGCAGCCAGTGAGTATTCAGTATGTGGTTCTCTTGGGTTTGCAGGTATTATTTCTGCTTTGAGCCAACTTATTCATCCTACATGCGAAAACATTACAGAGTGTAATAAGAGCTGTCTAAATAAAGGACCATCTAGACATGTTCATCAGTCTAAAGTTAGGCCAATGTAACAGTCAATGTGTTTCTGACCTCTTTTAAAATTATGGAAATTGTGTGTGAAGATGTGGATCTGTTATTTGGGAAATCCAAAGAAAATAAAGTAACACATTAGTTCATAGTGCTCCAAGACTTATTTAAGGAGAAACGTGGTTGGGTCAGCCAATGGAAAAGCTGTATAGCAGTCTCGGATGCACACACAGAGTTTTGGGATAATTTTTGCAGGATTTTTCTTTACACCTGCATGTGAAATGCATAAGGTTTTTAATAAATTATTTGTGATCTAGATGAACACTGAATTCTCTGTAATGGAGGAATAATTCAATCTACATCTAGCTACCATACATTCTCTCCCTCTCTCTCCTTCAGCTGTTCCCATTAGGAACACACACAATGGAATTATCCACAGATTATCTGGCACAGGTTTTACCCCAGATACCCTTCCTGACGCAACCCAGTACTGAGAGTGCACCAACTTGTGCAACCCCAGTGCTGGGAATGGATAACATACCATCACCTGGGTTATACTTATATATTTTTTTTACAGCAAAACCACAAAAAACACTATCCTGTGTCAGTGAAAAGCGGTGTCCAGTCCAGCATTTTAATGCAGACACTTTATAACTGAGTGATGAAGCACCAGTACCAGCTCAGCCATAATGAATATCATCCATTCTACTTAGCTATGTTGAGCAACCTTGTCTACATATGGCCACAGGCACTGAAACAGCCAACAAAATCTGGCTGGGTCTTTAAAAGAAGTTTGAGTTAAACTAAGAGGGAAATACTGCTAGCTTTGCAGCATACCCTCGTGGAATTCCTCTCAATTTGAGGTATCCTACTGTGGCACTGAAAAATGGAAGCAGAAAGTGCACTTGATTGTGTAGAATAGAAAATACATGTCATTCGCAGTCTGTGTATATGTATATTTAACTTGTGTGTACATAAAAACATATAGGATGATTTCTGTGGCTTAGCTATTAGCATACATGCACTAACGCACTTAACTGTGCTGCCTAGGTGAACAACATAAGTTTGAAAAAGAACAAAATATGTATTTTCACATTTTTGAATGTTCTCACAGGCAATGAAACATGATGTCAGTAATGAGGTAACAGTCATTTACTGACATCTAGTGGTGACAGTCAACAATTGCTAGTCACTATGAGTTGCAAAGCTTATTACTCCATTCCCACTGAAGACATATTATGATTCAAAACAATTTGAAAGCATTGAGAGAAGACTTCTTCCATGACAGAAGATTTTAATTATTAGCTAAGATGCATTTTTGGTATGGATTTCAAGGACTGAGAAATCCTTTCAGCAATCATTATATAATTTGGAATACAGCCTCCACTCACACACAGAAAGCATTATTTAAAAAAAATAAAATAAAAAAAATTCCCTGAAGAGCAAACAACAAAAAACACACAATAAGACTGGTGTGAATAAATGCATCAGTTACATGGCTAGTATTTTCTATCATGTACACTAAATGAAGATGCATAATAAACTAGGGCTGCAACTAACGATTATTTAATCAATTAATCAGTGCATTCTTTCTTCAATTGATTGATTAATGAGATGAAACATTATTTTCTGTTTTTTATTGAAAAGAAAAACTATGAAATAAGCTATTCCAGTGTTTGCTTCAAACAATGTGCAAATTAAAGGCTATAACAACAAGCATGGTGATTGTATCTATGTAGTCTATGCTGATGTGCAACAAATGTTAAAAAACAACATACAAACAGCTTATTGGTTCTTTTGATGCTGAAAGGCCATTTAAATCTATATTTTAAAAATGATGAAGTAAAACAGAAGCACAAACTAAGTTTTAAAATTAAAATGCAGGAACACATTCCCTGAGTACCTGACAGCTCATGCTTCATTAAACTATATGCTTACTAGGCATGGGCCGGTATGAGATTCTGACGGTATGATAACCTTAGATAAAAATATCACGGTTTCACGGTATTGCGATTATAGCTCTAAAATATGTTATTTTTAAATGTCTGGGTAAAAAACAACAACGTTTTTTCCACTGAACACAATACATTTTATTTTTAAGAAACATATAGAACATTTTGGAATGGTAAACATGTCAGGCTAAATAATTAATATAAATAATTGAATTATTGTTCATTGAATTATTGTTAATTAAATTACGTGCAGTCACTTAAGTGAGCCTAAACCTGCAGCTCAACAATAATCAGAACATAAATAAATTATTTTCTGCAAAAAATAAAAAAATAAAAAAAATAAAAAATAAAAATCCTTCTAAATGAAAAAAAATTGAAAATGCAGTCACTTAACCTAAACCTATAACAGAAAATTTTAGTGGTTTTGAAACCGTGAATTTTCCAAACCGCGGTATACCTTGAAACCGGTTCTCGTCCCATGCCTAATGCTTACAAGTATGTTTGAAGCATTTAATAAAGAATTCTCATGTTTTGGGAAGCTAGGTAGCACTTCTTCCACAGCAGCTCACTCTGTGTCCTCCATTATTTTTCAGGTTCTTTCTGTTCATGGAAATGCATTGTTCACGGCTGTAAAATCGATGACTGGAGTTTTTGTGCACAGCATTCAGGCATGAGTAATCAATAATAAAATTAGTTGTTGGTTGTTTTCATTGTCGATTACAAATTAGCTATTGCAGCCCTATTATAAACCATCTATAATGCAGCATCACACAAACATGTTCATAATCATCACAATAAGATCTTTAAATGAAAAAATATAAAATGTTCTGTACAACAAGACTATTTACCTGGACAGAGCGATGTTGCGTAATAACCTCTCAGTCGCCTCTGAAAGGTCCGAAGGCACCAGGATCTCTACAGGTTGTATTTTCAGTACCCTGGATTCCAGCTCTGAATGGGACACATTATCTTTAAAACAGTCCACCATCAGGTCCCCAATGCTCGGCTGGACCACCTGTATTCCAAAGGGAAGACAAGGCTGTAGTAGTGAGCATTAAAAGTTATAATAAACCCTAAAAGTTAAAACTTTTTGTTGCATTACAACGGCACTAGAATGATTTCTTACCACCATTCCTACATTCAGCTCCTTGCTCTGTTTATCAAAACTCTCGCTCACACACATTAAATAGTTGTTGCCACTGTCCTGCACCACATCTTCAGCTTGCTCCAAATCTCCCAGCTTTAGCAGAGGATTCACATCTGAGAAAAAGGCAATTAATCATTCATTGCAGGCTCTGTACTATTTAAAAAAACAGATACTGTGGCCATTTTGTAAATAGATACACTACCCTTCAAAAGTTTGGGCTCACTAAGTTTATTTTGAAAGAACTGAATACCTTTATTCATCAAGGATGCATTAAATTGATAAAACATGGCATTAAAGACTTTTACATTCCATTTCAAATTGATGCTGTCATTTATGACTTTCTATCCAACAAAGAATGCAACTTTGGTAAGCACATGAGACTTCTTTCAAAAATGTTTTAAAAATCTTTCCGATCCAATCGAGTAAACTACTGCTGGTCAACAACAGGGATATATTGAAATCAATCTCAAAAGAATAATAATAATGAATCTACTGAGTAAGAGCACAAACAATACCTTCTCCCACAAGTGTGGATTTGGTGTAAAGTGCATGTAGTTGCCGTGTGAATAGAGAACTCTTGTTGGTGCCAGAGGCCTTGATGGCTGTAGTTTCGGTCTGCTTGACTACACCTACCTAAGAATGACATTTACATTTAGTCATTTAGCAGACAGACAATAGAAACAATCAAAACTAACAAAATAGCCATAATATGTAAGTGCTAAGACAAATCTTGGTTAGTTTAACGCAGTACACGTAGCAGGTTTTTTTTTAAAATAAATAAAAAGGAATTAAGTAAATAGAATAGAAAAAGAATAAAGAATGCTAGTGTTAGAGGGTCAATTTAGACATGAAAACGTTATGGTGACTGAAATCACAGAAATTTGATAGATTTACTTGTCTCTATGTGACAAATTTGCAGCATATTGTAATTAAGAGAACATCAGTGACCTTGTAGCCCTGAGAGACCAGTCGCCGAACATGCACAAACAGACGATGAGTAGGGATGCTGGCTGTCATGAAGTTATGGTCCAGATGACAAGTGATGTTGAGTTCCTTTGCAGCGATCTATTGATGGAAAAAAAAGTGGCAACTATTGGAAAGCAACAAATCTTTTACATACATGGTAAGTTTTTCATAGTCTAAAATTATCATTTATGTAAACAGGTCAATGTCATTGCATTAAAGGAATAGTTGATCCCAAATTTGAAATTCTGATTTTAAAATTCACTTGAGCTTCTGTTTACCATATTTGGTGAGCTCTATGTATGTACATTGATTAATTAAATCTGTCAGGTTTCATTAAAAATAATTTAATTTGTGTTTTGTGACAGAAATTGTTGATGAAGAGAGATTAAGAATAAAAAGTCTGGGTTAAAAGAAAAACATTTAAAAAAAGTGTAATTAAAGTATTTTCAGGAAGATTGAAAATCTAATGTACAATGAGTTTCAGAGAGTATATTTTATTAGATTTTATTTTTAGATTCCTGCTTTGTGTATTAAAAATATGCTTGTGTGCAATCGTTAATGTTGAAATGTCCTGTGAAAGTTCTGGCAAGGTCAAGGGGTACTTCTTTGACAAAAAATGGAGAGGCTAAAACAAACACGTTATAAAAGACCACAAATGTATTTGTTAAAAAAAAAAAATCTGCAAGAGAGCAAGGAGTGTCTGATGATGTGCAGCTGAGAAGGGAAGCACTATATATATATATGTATCTCACAGAAGTGAGTACACCCCTCACATTTTTGTAAATATTTCATTATATCTTTTCATATGACAACACTGAAGAAATGACACTTTGCTACAATGTAAAGTAGTGAGTGTACAGCTTGTATAACAGTGTAAATTTGCTGTCCCCTCAAAATAACTCAACACACAGCCATTAATGTCTAAACCGCTGGCCACAAAAGTGAGTACACCCCTAAGTGAAAATGTCCAAATTGGGCCCAGTGTCAATATTTTGTGTGGCCACCATTATTTTCCAGCACTGCCCTAACCCTCTTGGGCATGGAGTTCACCAGAGCTTCACAGATTGCCACTGGAGTCCTCTTCCACTCCTCCATGATGACATCACGGAGCTGGTGGATATTAGAGACCTTGCGCTCCTCCACCTTCTGCTTGAGGATGCCCCATAGATGCTCAATAGGGTTTAGGTCTGGAGACATGCTTGGCCAGTCCATCACCTTTACCCTCAGCTTCTTTAGCAAGGCAGTGGTCGCCTTAGAGGTGTTTGGGGTCGTTATCATGTTGGAATACTGCCCTGCGGCCCAGTCTCCGAAGGGAGGGGATCATGCTCTGCTTCAGTATGTCACAGTACATGTTGGCATTCATGGTTCCTTCAATGAACTGTAGCGCCCCAGTGCCGGCAGCACTCATGCAGCCCCAGACCATGACACTCCCACCACCATGCTTGACTGTAGGCAAGACACACTTGTCTTTGTACTCCTCACCTGTTTGCCGCCACACACGCTTGACACCATCTGAACCAAATAAGTTTATCTTGGTCTCATCAGACCACAGGACATGGTTCCAGTAATCCATGTCCTTAGTCTGCTTGTCTTCAGCAAACTGTTTGCGGGCTTTCTTGTGCATCATCTTTAGAAGAGGCTTCCTTCTGGGACGACAGCCATGCAGACCAATTTGATGCAGTGTGCGGCGTATGGTCTGAGCACTGACAGGCTGACCCCCCACCCCTTCAACCTCTGCAGCAATGCTGGCAGCACTCATACGTCTATTTCCCAAACACAACCTCTGGATATGACGCTGAGCACGTGCATTCAACTTCTTTGGTCGACCATGGCGCGGCCTGTTCTGAGTGGAACCTGTCCTGTTAAACCACTGTACGGTCTTGGCCACTGTGCTGCAGCTCAGTTTCAGGGTCTTGGCAATCTTCTTACAGCCTACGCCATCTTTATGTAGAGCAACAATTACTTTTTCAGATCCTGAGAGAGTTCTTTGCCATGAGGTGCCATGTTGAACTTCCAGTGACCAGTATGAGAGAGTGAAAGCGATAACACCAAATTTAACACACCTGCTCCCCATTCACACCTGAGACCTTGTAACACTAATGAGTCACATGATTCCGGGGAGAGAAAATGGCTAACTGGGCCCAATTTGGACATTTTCACTTAGGAGTTTACTCACTTTTGTGGCCAGCGGTTTAGACATTAATGGTTGTGTGTTGAGTTATTTTGAGGGGACAGCAAATTTACACTTACACAATTTACAAAAATTTATACAAGCTGTACACTCACTACTTTACATTGTTGCAAAGTGTCATTTCTTCAGTGTTGTCACATGAAAAGATATAATAAAATATTTACAAAAACGTGAGGGGTGTACTCACTTCTGTGAGATACTGTATATATATATATATATATATATACACATATACATATACACACACACACATACATACACTTTTTTTTTTTGGATAAGACAATTGTTTGTCATAAAGTACCTTAAGTCAGAAATATTAGGTTGAAAAATTCTACAAAGTTTCAAACACAAGCAAAAGTCTTATGGGTTTGGAACAACATGAGAGTGATGATTTCATTTGTGGCTAAACTAAACCTTTAAAAGGACAACTGATGTAGCGTTTTCGTAGGCTTATTGATGGTTTATTACACTTTTAAGTGTCAAATTTTGACATTTGCATATAAATTACCGGCCTGGCCTCACCGTCTACATTTATACGGGTGCTAAATTGCCAATGGATTTTCCCCACTATCAAAAAGATGCTAGACAGATCACCTCTCTGGTCTGCCTAACAAACTTCTAACTCAATCCAATTTTTACTAGGCTTTGAAGTAAAACTGCACCAACTCTCCAGACCAGCAATAAAAATGCGGGTGCGGCTATGAACTATCAAAAGTTCCGAACTCAGACTAATCGTCACTCAAAACTCTTCTTCTTGAGACGGACACACTCCAAAACTCTCCTCTTGAGTTTAACGTTCTGGCAGTTTTACCTTCAAGTAACTTTGTGGACTCGCTGTGGACTTTCCTATCTTCAGAAGAACCAGAGGAAATTCTTCAGCTCACTCTTAAAGAAATCATCAAGAACCTCTTGTCTGCCGCATCAGGACTCTTAAGATGCGTTCACACCAGACGCAAATGAAGCGATAAGCACGAGTGATTTACATGTTAAGTCAATGCAAAGACGCGAATAGACATCCTGCGGCGCGAATGACACGATTCGCACAAATGAGGCAGCGCGAATTGAGCGTTTCGGGCTGTGTATATATATATATACACACACATACAGTGGGGCAAAAAAGTATTTAGTCAGCCACCAATTGTGCAAGTTCTCCCACTTAAAAAGATGAGAGAGGCCTGTAATTTTCATCAGAGGTATATCTCAACTATGAGAGACAAAATGAGAAAAAAAAATCCAGAAAATCACATTGTAGTGTAGGATCAGAATGAGTCAGACAAAACTAAGTTTCGATCAGAACATCGAAACATGAGGAGCCGAAATTCCAGAGAAGCCCAACAGGACTCATAAATCTGTCCATGGTACTCGGGCGCCATGAGTCTGGAGCAAGCCTTACCAACAAGCCTCTTTCACAGAACAGCTCGCAACATTAAGACAAAAGAATACGTATTGATAAGTACAATGCCGGAAGAAGATCGTCAACTTTGGGACAAATAATCAAGATTAATGGTCAAAGAGATGGCCATCACATGGGTTCGACAAGAGAAATCACAAGCTTCTTTAGATGGACTTTTCCCCCCACACATACAAGACAAAGACTGAGACTGAAATTCTTTAGGAGACCTTTTAACCTCTCTCTGGTCTTCACCGAACATGTCCCTATGTCCTACATAGAACTACACAGAGACTTTCTTTTTCATATGCATATAAAATCATCTTAAAAGGACATTTCTAGGCATAACACTATATTATGTATGTAACCACACATTAGACTATCATGTTTTAAGCACATATTATGTATGTCTTTTTAATAACTATTGAATGACTTTAAGGTTTATTCGTGTTTGGTATGTATGAGTTTGACAATTCTAGCTTGAAACGTTTCTTCCAATTGATTCTTTGTCAAATGTATCATATTCTGGTTATAGAAATTACATCCAAAAGTATACTTTGCAAGAGTGTGTAAAATTCAGACCATGTGACTGATAACATGCTGATTTATGATGGAAGGAACAACCCTAGCTAAGAAAATAGCCTATCTAATTGGTCAAGACACCAGATGGGATGTGTCCAAAAGCCGAGTTTAAAAACTCAGGACACCATCAAATCTCCCCTTCTTCCCTTCTCTCTTCTCCCCACCGCGTTTTAGCGCTCTTTGAGCGTGCTCTGGCCTACAGGCCAGTTGCTACTTAACACCACGATGAGAAGAAAGACCACCTAGTCTCGTTACATTCTTTCTTTCTTTTATTTTAGTTTATTTTCCATTGTGAGTTTCGTGTTCTCAGTTTAAGTTTTGCCGCCACGCCTTGTCTCCGAGTTCAATTCGGGCCTGTGACCGCCTCAAAACTTCAACCAGACCAACTCCGCATCCTCAGCCAACACCCAAGACATCCCTTCAACGACTACTGAACTTCCAGCCAATCATCAACTCGGGAAACCCCTTTTCCTGTAACAACGACGACAAAAGGGAATCCCTGTAACACAAAGGCAACGCAAGCAAGTACCTCCAGGTCTAACTGAACTGGCGCATTTAATATAAATTATAGCCTCATTGAGAAACTCAATGCAAGGGTTAATTATGTGATTGATGGTTGTTCAGGTCTGTGCAATAGCCCATATTGCTGTAAACTTGGGATATCACATTTTCATTCTCTAAACTCCTCCTTTCTCTCTTTCTGCAACGTGTGAATGTGTGACTGCTTGTGTTCATGTGTTAGATTAGTTTATGTCTTAGGTTTATATAAATAAAGTCTTATTTATATTGAAAAGAGAAGTATCTTGTGTTTTGTGCTTACAAGTTAATGTCTTAATCTGCCGATCTTGTTACTGTGCTTATTAATAGTGTTTTCACTATATTTTGGATTTTAATATCCAGTGCAGAGTTGATGTTATGCGGCTCGTTCAGTGAATCGCTGCCGACTCAGTGATCAGCTGCAAAACAGTGATTCTGTTCAAATTCCCTATAAAATCACAAATGATTCCCTTTGAGCTAAATTAAATTATATTTATGTATCAAACCCTACAGTAGGATTTTTAAAGAATTTATTTGCAAATTATGGTGGAAAATAAGTATTTGGTCAATAACAAAATTTCATCTCAATACTTTGTTATATACCCTTTGTTGGCAATGACAGAGGTCAAACGTTTTCTGTAAGTCTTCACAAGGTTTTCACACACTGTTGCTGGTATTTTGGCCCATTCCTCCATGCAGATCTCTAGAGCAGTAATGTTTTGGGGCTGTCGCTGGGCAACACGGACTCCAAAGATTTTCGATGGGGTTGAGATCTGGAGACTGGCTAGGCCACTCCAGGACCTTGAAATGCTTCTTACGAAGCCACTCCTTCGCTGTTCGGCGGTGTGTTTGGGATCATTGTCATGCTGAAAGACCCAGCCACGTTTCATCTTCAATGCCCTTGCTGATGGAAGGAGGTTTTCACTCAAAATCTCACGATACATGGCCCCATTCATTCTTTCGTTTACACGGATCAGTCGTCCTGGTCCCTTTGCAGAAAAACAGCCCCAAAGCATGATGTTTCCACCCCCATGCTTCACAGTAGGTATGGTGTTCTTTGGATGCAACTCAGCATTCTTTCTCCTCCAAACACGACAAGTTGAGTTTTTACCAAAAAGTTCTATTTTGGTTTCATCTGACCATATGACAACATCCAAATGCTCTCTAACAAACTTCAGACGGGCCCGGACATGTACTGGCTTAAGCAGGGGGACACGTCTGGCACTGCAGGATTTCAGTCCCTGGCGGCGCAGTGTGTTACTGATGGTAGCCTTTATTACTTTGGTCCCAGCTCTCTGCAGGTCATTCACTAGGTCCCCCCGTGTGGTTCTGGGATTTTTGCTCACAGTTCTTGTGATCATTTTGACCCCACGGGGTGAGATCTTGCGTGGAGCGCCAGATCAAGGGAGATTATCAGTGGTCTTGTATGTCTTCCATTTTCTAATAATTGCTCCCACAGTTGATTTCTTCACACCAAGCTGCTTACCTATTGCAGATTCAGACTTCCCAGCCTGGTGCAGGTCTACAATTTTGTTTCTGGTGTCCTTTGACAGCTCTTTGGTCTTGGCCATGGTGGAGTTTGGAGTTGGACTGTTTGAGGTTGTGGACAGGTGTCTTTTATACTGATAACAAGTTCAAACAGATGCCATTAATACAGGTAACGAGTGGAGGACAGAGGAGCCTCTTAAAGAAGAAGTTACAGGTCTGTGAGAGCCAGAAATCTTGCTTGTTTGTAGGTGACCAAATACTTATTTTACCAATTAATTCTTTAAAAATCCTACAATGTGATTTTCTGGATTTTTTTTTCTCATTTCGTCTCTCATAGTTGAGGTATACCTATGATGAAAATTACAGGCCTCTCTCATCTTTTTAAGTGGGAGAACTTGCACAATTGGTGGCTGACTAAATCCTTTTTTGCCCCACTGTGTGTGTATATATATGTGTGTGTGTATATATATATATATATATATATATACACATACACACATTCACATATTGAGACTACAAGCTAGCTAAATCCGGTAAATTGAGCTTATGTCAGCCATTTCGCAACGAGACTGGAGCCATTTGCCTGGCAGAAGCCCCTCCCATGACGCGAATTCGCGTCTGTTGTGAAGTGAATGTCACGCGCGAATGAAGAGAGTAAACTCAAAATGTTCAAGCGTCCAACTACACGCGAATAGCGTGATTTATTCGCGCAAGTCGCGTCTGGTGTGAACGCACAGTTATTCAGCAAAAAAAACAATGCAAGTAACCGTTTGTAGTTTGAACCCCTTTTAAGGTGAATTTTGATTCTCTGATGATGCTCATTGGGTTGCGGTTAATTGATGTGCAATACTGCCATTCTTTTGCTTTTCTCTCTCTCTCTCCCTTACTTTCCTTCATTCTATATATGTACATATACATACATATACATACACACACACATATACATATATGTTTTGCTTAGTTTAGTTGTATGTTAGCTATAGTCCCATTTATTAAATGACTTATAGTCACAATTGATTGTCTGTGTGTCCTGCTCACGATTCTAAGTCACTGAATGCTGCTCCTTGCTACATGCTAAGTACTGTATAAGTAGTTCCTTGGCCAGGAAAATAATCTTTCCTAGAATTGATAAATAATTATATTGTCTGCTCGGTGGACGGGCAGATCAAATAATTGTAATATCGATTCTGTTACAGTTACTAAGATCTAATCTTAATATTTATTATTAATTATAACCAGTTATAATTAATTATAAATATTCCCCTTTTTGAGCTAATTTGCTACATACTTTATGGCGGAGAATGCGGGCACATTCAAACTTTGTTTGTGAGCAAACTCAGTATCAATTTATTTGTGTTTTTGTATTATGCGCACTTAGAGTGAGACAAGTCACAACGTAGACTCACTCTTTTGATTGGATGGTTTAAAGCCACCTCCAGTACTGTATTTTTAACAGCCTCTATTTGTCTAACGTTTAATCACTGTTAATTGTTAAAGTAAACAGCAGTTCATAATATTAAAATTGTTCTGTAAAAACGAAGAAATCTCTTAACAGTAAACGTGAAACCGGTATAATTTTGAAACATAGCGTGATATAAATTTTTGGTCATACCGCCCAGCACTAATTGTACTTGTGATCGTTGCAGTAAATCAGCCGCTAGAGCGAGAGCAATCACACTAGACGTTCTCAGATTTAATCACAGTACCTTTGATTAACACTAGAGGGCAGGTTAGTTAAGTGTCTAGCCCTTCTCAAATTTCACCTCTACCCTCCTCTCTTCTGAACCTTGGGTGGCTCACCCACGCCACCTTGTGGCCATACTCAGTAGGTTGGTTTTCCTTGGTTAGCCCTGTCATTGCATTTGAAAAACTTATTCCAATTCTCCCTTGGTTTGTTTTATTTTATTTTATTATCATAACTTTGATTCTTCTCCTTTTTATTTTTTTATTGTTATTATCATTCTGTATTATTCAGGCCTCTTTCTCTCTTGTCTTAGCCACTGACTTGTTTAAATTTAGTTCAAACAGTGTTTGAATTTAAATTTAAAATTAATCTCTGTATTCTAGCCATTTGTGTGTACCTCTAGGTAGCACTCCCTCTAGTGTTTAGTTGGTGAAGCGATGGTTGCCTCCACGGCAACCACAGACCACAGTGAGCTGCCACGGGATCCCGACTGGATCACCTTGATCCATCACTAAGCCTAACCCATAGAATACTGACCCATCCAGCTAGCGAAACCCCAAAATCAGGTTTCTCCTCAACCTGTAAGGTAATTGGTCTGCTCCTGCTATCCCAGTAAGGCCAACACACTAGATGTTATGACCCAGCAGCGCCCTCTACTCTGTGGACCCTGTCATAACCTCTAACAGCAGTGAAAGGTTTAAACCTGCTCTCTACCCTACCTCTCTCTGTGTTTTTGATTTATTTGTTTGTTTGCTTTTCATTTTGTTCTGTTTTGTTTGCCTAGAGACCGAACCTTTGAGAATCATCAGGGAAGGCGGAGTAATAGATTGATGACCCAAGCTGCCAAAAGCAAAAGGCAAAGGCCAGGCAAAGCTGAGTGAAGCAAGCATCTCTCACCGGGAACAGGAAGCAGCAGCGCTGAAGCTCCAGGCTGAGGAACCTCAGCGAAACTGGGTGCGTGCTCAAAGTCAACTGGTCCAGCTAGCGTCAGAGACTCAGCACCAGCACAGGACGGAGGATGAAAAGGACACAGAGCTGCAGGAGGAAGTAGAAAGACTCCAAAAACCTTGACTGATCTCCGTGTAGATACAGCACGCCGAGAGCAGCAGGGAAAGGACACCAGAGAGGAGCTGAGTGAAAAACTCCAGCAAGCTGAGGCTCTCCTGATGAGAGCAGAGACTGAACTCAAAGAAAGAGATGCCAGGGCCAAGGCCTGTGAAGGCCATCTGCAAAGTTCCCAAGCTGAAGTCAGTGCTCTGGCCCAACAAAGAGACTATTTAAAAGAAGAACTTGACACAGTTCACCGAGAGCTTAAACATGCATATAGACTGCAAAGTGACTCTGAAAGGGAAATGGCCACCACACAAGCCCCAGTGCCAAGACTCCTGGGGAACCTGATCGAAAGGGGGGTGGCCAAAAAACTATACCTGGCCATCACATCGGAAAATGAGGTGAGACTGGATGCCCTCGTTGACACTGGAGCTGACCTCACTTTAATGTCAAGCCAACTTTTTGACAGACATCAGATTACCGCAAAGAGCTCTTAAATATCAGAGGTGTGTGCTGAATGTGCAATCCTACAGCCAAAATGAGGTGCAACTTGAACAGGTAGCTCCAATTTACCTGACCACCGGCCCTATGAGCTTAGTGCACCCTGTGTACATTGCTCCATTGGACACATACACTCTCCTCATTGGCAAAGACCTGCTAGACCGCTTTTAGACCTGGTCTAAAGAACCCCTGTTAAGACTTTAAACAGCTGAAAATTTGGGCTGAAGTGCGAGAACCTCTGCCTCCCCAGACAGACATCTAAGCCCTATTCGGACGGGACTAGTTTTACAGGGGGTCGTTAGAGAAATGTGTGTTTCACAGACGTACTTGGTGATTTTAATCCCGTCCGAATCTGCCATGTCTGTGTTTTTCTCACACATCCTCTGTAATAATTCCAGAGCAAATTACCTACTGTTTTTCAGCAAACTCAGTGATCCTCTGAGAAAACTAATCCCGTCCGAATGCGATGTCTGTGTTTGCCGGTGAGATTTTTTTTCACAACGCGTTTCCTTGTGTGTTTTGGCCAACGTGAATTACCGTAGACGCTCTTACCGCGCTCATGTTTGATATATTTGCCTCCCGGCAAGGAAAAAATAAGTAAATAAATTAAAAACAATAATAAAATCAAGAGTCAGATCACGTAAACCATTCAGACTGGCTATTGTAACATCTGCGTCAGGTAAAATTACTCGCATTCATTTCTGCACTCAATTACATAATGTTTTAATTACATATGCACCTTTATGAAGATTAAACACGGGTTTACTACAAATAAATAACTAAAGTAAAACTAAAGCAACCACACATTAACATGGTTTTGCTATACTAGCCATATAGCTTCACCATGGTATTTGTAGTAAAACTGTTATACTAATGGTAATCAATCCAAATGACTATGCAATGCACGCATACAGAGCGCGTGACCTCTGAAACGCCCAGATGTAAAAAACAGACCCTCCCACCTCTGTAATAAACACAGAGATGTTAGTCCCGTCCGAATTGGTACAAGAAAATCGCAGACGTCAGGTGATAAGAATCGAAACTCAAACGTAGTTTAGAAAACTAGTCCCGTCCGAATAGGGCTTAAGACTCCATCTACAGCTGAAAGAAAGGAGTTCATCTTTGATTTCATAAAGACCTTCATTGAAGCTGACAACCCTCTGGAAAAAACTTCTAAATTTTCCCCATTTTTACAGAAGTACTACAAACAGGGAGGGTCAGTTCCAGCTCCATCTCACCTATGCTCTGATTACCTTCCACAATTATTTCCTCAGTATTTGGAAGATATGAAGCAGGCTGTACATGGAAGTCCTGTATAGGTAATTGCTGATGAAACAACAGATGCTTGTGGCCGTTGTGTCCTTGCTATTCTACTCCAGCCAGTGGGCAAACCACCTGTTGCAGCAGATCTAATTTTTCTAGATCATGTTAACTTCAGCACTGTATCGCAGGTTGTCATCTCCTGTCTTAACTCCAACAACATCAATTTCAATGACGTATGGGCTTTTGTGACTGATTCTGCAAGTTATATGAAAAAGGCATATAACACAATTCTCCACGGCCTATTCCCCAATGCCAATCATGTCACCTGTCTGGCACATCTGCCGCAGTTGGTTTTAGAGGTGTTTCCAGACACATTTGAAGAACTGAACCGGATGTGTGCTTTGGTAAAGCGGGTTTTCTGCCAGTCACCCAAACGTCGTCTTAAATTGAGGGCCTTGATGATGCAGCAGGGCCTGTCTCCTCTCATGCCAGTGTTTGCTGTCCAGACAAGATGGGTATCCTGGATAAAAGCGGAGCAATACCTGGCAGAAAATATTGATGTCTTGCAAGGCTTCATCCCAACGCTGCCACCGACCTCTAAAGCTGTGCGGGACCTTGGAGTTCTGTTAGAAGAGAACGGAAAGCTCCTGAAAGTCCAGGCCACCTTCATCATGGAGCACAGTTCCGATATTCTTGCCACCCTAACCAAACTGGAAGAAACCTCCAGACCCACAGCTGCCAGCATCTTCAGCCAGCTGGAGGACCTCAGCATGCTGTTTGAGTATGGTCGCACCGCAGAGGCTGAGGATTAGCGTCCCAAGACTAGAGAGCAACTGAATGAGTTAAATGAGGATGAGAGGTACATTTGTTCAGAGCTGTTTAAAGAAGCAGTGGCAGAATGTTACACCAAGCTACAGGCAGTGATGGAGAGACATCCTTGCACTGAACTATTCAAAGTCCTCCCAATCTTTGATCCTGCCAAGGTATCCGGTTTAAAACCTGATATTAAGAATTATGTTCAAGTTGTCCCTGCACTGAGTAATGTCTCCACAGAAGAGTGGCATCGCTACATCCGGATGGACAAGAGTGATGCAGGTGAGGTTAGTGCAGTGGAGTGGTGGGCTGCCAGGGAAGATCGAATGCCAACACTCACCCCACTAGCTTCACTGTACCTGCAACTCCCTACTACTTCAGTGGATGTGGAGAGGCTTTTTTCTCACTATTCCGCACTTCTAACAGAGCACAGACGCAGCCTAACAGAGGAGAATGTTAAAATGATGCTGATTGCCAAATTTAACACCAGAGATTAACTCGCATCCACATCCAACTTCACTTGCATCCAGTAGTTTTTATGATGTAAATAATGTAAATAACTTTTTTCTGAAGCAAAAATACTACTGATTGAAAATGACGTTTTTTACTACTAAATTAATATAAATTACTACTAAATTAGTTTTCTAATGTACTGCATTTATTGAAGTGTTTAATTGATTGCCACACCACTTTATTTATTTATAGTTGTTAAAAGTACCTTATTTATATTTATAATTTATTTGTGCATGCATATTTATTTATTGTTGAATGATATCACAGTATTTCTATAGTCTTTGATGATATGCAAATGTTTAGTTGATGATTTGTGTACAATTTATAAAGAAATGTTTCCTGCACCTTTTAGTGGATTTACTATAAAAGAGACCTAGCTTTGTTTAACAAACCAGTTGTTCCAATATGATTTGTATTGTAAACCTTAAATAAAAGTTAAGAAGTGAATTTTTTATGTTATTTGTAATGTTTTCAGTTTCTGTACTCTCCTATACTCTTAAAACCATTCCGCAGAATTCCACAGAACTTTCCAAAAATGCGGATTCCGTCTGGCCCTACTTATGAGACACTAAAACAAGTGGCATACTGGCCCGGCTTGCAGCAAGATGTGGCAGAGTATGTGATAGGGTGCCTTGTTTGCTGCCAATTCCAACCAGCAAACGCAAACCACAGAGCCCCACTGCAGCACAAAGTCGTCACATTTCCTTGGTCAGACCTCCAAATTGACTGGGTTGGACCCCTGCCCAGGTCAACAAGAGGCAACAAGTATTTCCTCACAGTCATACGCCAGTTCACAAAGTGGGTAGAATGCCTCCCAGCACCCAATGACACTGCACAAACTACAGCATACCTCCGGATGAAGCACATATTGTCCAGGTTCGGGCTGCCGCTGAGAATCAACTCAGACAGGGGCACCCACTTCACAGCTGAGATCATGCAGCAGATTTGGAAACTTCTGGGAATACGAGCCTTTTAACGTAAGAAAAGTAGACTGTAGGCTGTTTACATGTTTTGCCACTTGCCTGAGCATCTTAATATATAAACTTTATATATAAATCAGTACAGAAGTCCAATGCATTTAGTATGCATTTAGTAATATTGCGCTTAAACATGAATACGTCTGTGAAAGATACCGGAAGTATTACTGTGTGAAAAGATAATCACTATGCTGAGAGAGAGAAAAAAATTGAAACAACGTTCGAATTTGAAATCAAAATGGTGGTAAACAGCCGCGGAACATAGCTGAGCACTAAATAAAGCACACTGAGCCCATGCTGCTTCTGCACCGCATACAAATCGCACATGGACTGCAATGCAAACAGATCATCGCTTAATTTCATTCACTCCTTGCTGATATACAGCACTCAACTGCCATGCACTGGATTTGAGAACCTGTGAAGACATCAGCAATTTTAGAGTCGATACCGAGAGTTGATTTCAGTGCTGGAGTCGAGGAATCAACTCTTTTGGAGTCGACTCCCCATCCCTATCTGCTATTTGTGATGGGCTGCTCCAGTTCTTACCTCTGCATCCTCACCAAAGAACCTGTACTTGTAGCCACACTCAACGCAAAGCACTGTGTCCGCATGTTGTTTTTTGATCTCCATGTACTGTTCCTCTAGAGGAGTGTATATGGTCTTGGTTCTCCTGTTGGGAACACCAGGCTCTTCTGAACTCTTTTTGATCACAGTATTCTTAGCAAACTGATTAAAGGAAAACTCCTGAAAACAGAAAAAGTAAAAACATCATAAGCTATAATGGCCATTCTGGCAAACACTGAGAATGAGATGAGCTGTGTTTTCTTTAAGTGACAAATCAAATACTTCATAAACATGCAATCTGCAATAAACACAAACAACAGTCTTTCAATGGACAACTCTGAAACATACATGTTTTGTATAGAATCAAACCTGTTTAATCTTAATAGGCTCTTCTTTGACCTCTTCCTCCAATTCATCATAGGAATTCATTGCATTGTGTTGTTGTGGGGCAGAACTCTCAGCTTTTACAGAGTCTGAAGGCTCCACCTCCGTCTTTATAACCTGATCGGAGACTCGGCTCTCTGAGCTCCCGGGGCAGCTGAAATCTTTAAGCCTCGCCAGGGTGTCATGGCTGACACTGGCTCTTGAGGATACTATCTTATCTATTGCACATAAAAGAGAATGCAAATGAAAAAGAGGCTAAGAGGTTAATACACAAGCAGTTACAGTTAGTAGTGCACTGTCTGCACATTTTATGTTAATCATGTACTGTACTTTTGTTTTCATGCCTTACAAACCTAAACATGTTATTTTCTGATGTTTGGAATGCTGTCTTCATGAATTTATAGCTTTTACCGAGTTACGTTATTAGATTTTTTCTCCTGACTAGGGGTCGAACAAATTATTGCCACCGACATTAAACATTTTTATGGTTATCCGTATCAGTCATTTTCAAAACCGATTTGCTGACAAAATAATTAATACACATTTACAGAAAGTTTTTGTCAGAGCCCATGTTATTCTTAAATTTGACATTAATTTTCATTATTACACCAGACATATATATAGGTTCAAAATATCAGTTATTTGTAATAATCGGTATCGGCCCTGAAAAACACATATCAGTTGACCCCTACTGGTGGTAACACATAAATATTGCTATATATAAAAACTATGGTGGGCCAGTGAAAGTGTCATTTACAATTCTGAAAAGCACAAAAAAACAATTGTTGAGCCCCGCTTAGTGTGAATGCCAAAAGAGACATTTCTCTCATACACTCCTTTCTTGTTATTTACTATCTGTAGACTGAACAGGTTTAAGAATGTATTTGTGCCTGCCTTATTAATTGTGCCTATTTTAAAATAAAAATGTGAAATATACCAGCTGAAAACAACAAAAACAAATACCGTAAATGGCATGAATGGTGCATGTGTCCTTACAAGTGCTGGGGGTCACCATGCAGTCCTCATCTCTCTCCTCCTCCACACTGTGAGAGAGTTTGGGCCGTTTCTCTGAGGACATTCCTCCATCAGATAACCTCTTCTAAAATAGCACAGGTTTAGATTTCAGTCGGTGTTCAGCTTCGTGCATGCGATTCATATTTAACTGTTAATATGGCTCTATAGTATGAAAGTTGTGCAGTTTTTACAGAGTAAACAAGCTGTGCCTGTCCTGCATATAAAGCTCTTACCTTTCCTCTGCCCTCATGGCGTGCGTCCTGGCCAGTTGGTTGAGATTTATCGTTTGCACTTGTAAAGAATCTGCTGATAGTTGTCTGAGTGCTGGACTTCTTGGAAGATTTGGATGCATTGACATTTTTGACACTTGTATGCATTTTACAGCATTAACTGATTATCATCGTGTTGCCTGAAACATTTACTTTGTTTTTTGAAAACAGGTCAAAACTCTGAGGATTAAAAATAGTCTCTAAAAGAGACTAGTACAGCGGATCATGTTGGCGCGTGAGTGACGTATCCAGTGTCTGGCGCACGCTTACTCTGCTGTACTGCAGAGGGTTAGGGATGCGCTACACATGCGCAGGCAAGACAGTGATGCAGAGGGTGAAAGTGGCGCTAGATATACGCAGTCTTCCATTTATAGAGGTCCACGGTGGAGGAAAAACTGTAACAAACGGCAGTCACAAATTTACATAATACTGTTTTAAATTAATGGTGACTGTTCACGCCGTGCGTTTGAACTTGGCTGGGTTAAATGCAGAGTTTCAAGTATGACACACCTACTTGGCTACACATCACATGTCACGTGATCTATGAGGTACAAAAAAAGTGGTTTTTGGCTGTTATAAAATTGCTGCTTTTATACAAACACACCAGTGTTCAACAAATAGCATATTAACTTTTGAAAACTACATTATCACTATTGATTTTATAATTATTAAAAAAAACAGTAAAGGCACTACAATTAATAAATAAATAAAATAAAATGTAATTCAAAATATTAATAAACAGTATATTTAAATAAAACTGAAATAACACTGAAAGTACTATCATTAAGCATAACCAAGTTAAATTGTTCCCTTAAACACATATTTAGATTACAGGGTAAATGGGAGCGGTGAAAGGTTTTAGGCTTTGATAGATTAAGGAAAGACATTTGCCTGTATTCAGACTTCTGAACAATGTTGAATTATCAACAACTGTTGAGAATAATAATAACAATAATAAGAGAAAACAGGGATTTCAAAACTTTTTTTTTTATTATTATTTGTCATGAAAGGCTTTTCAACAAGTGGATTGAGAAAGTTACATTTCAGCTCTCAAACTGTAGGGGCCTTATGTGAAACTGAACTTGTACACGGAGCAAGGACACAAAATTAAAATTAGAACACAAGAGCACCAAACCTTCAAGATATTTCATCATAACTTCTGTGACCTGATTGCCTTTTTAAAATGAGGGAGGAAAAAAAAAAATGAAACAAAATCTGTAACATTTGATCAATGATCATTTTAAGCACACTGGCATTAGGGAAATGAAAATCCAGATTCCAACATGACACTGTTTCACCATATAAGCATTTCTAAACAGTAAATGAATAAACACCAAACATTTTAAAATACTGAAATCATACAGCACTTTCTACTTTACAGAGCTTAGCCATGATGAAACCAAAATTTGATTCAAATCAAAAATAAGATGATATGAAAGTGCACATCAACTACTCAAATACCACAAATGCATCAAGATACTGAAACCTGTTGTTTTTCTGTCAAGGCAACAAAAAAACACTGAATTGCATAGAAGCCTGTACTCTCTAGTCCCCCAAAACAATATAAGCTACATTTCTTAAGACCAAAACTTGTTCTCAAGACAATGGAGATGATCTGATTTCAAATGCTATGTGTGTTCAACATAATCTTCACCTACATTTGAAGCCACTCAGACAGTGAAGTGAACATTGCAATTGGTGAGGTCTTCTAAAACTGTATTATAATGACAATATCTCTAGGGATGGTTTCATGATTGGTTATATTTGGCCTCAAAATAAATATCACACAAGGACAGTAAGTTTTCATTTAAAGAGTAAGTTTTCAGATATATTCATAGAGTTCTCTGATAATGCAATCACTAAACTACTGTTATTTGTATTGATAAAGTAGGCATTACTATAGCAGATATTTGCCCGTTATGGCTAAGAAACCCCTGAGCACACACTTCACACCAACACAATTCAAATATTGAACGGAAACACTCCACGCTTGGCCAAAAGGGAAAAAAAAAAACATATTTCATCCTCTAATTCACACATTTATCTATGAATCTAAAATTGGTGTTTGTTATGACCGCATTTTTGTAATATATTTATCTAATACAAATCAAAATGTTAAAAAAGCATTACAGAACCATTTAAATAACATTTTTCATCTCAAGTCTTACTGAAAACTTAAATAATTATTTCTTTTAGAAATCCCAGCACAGGTATTTGAAGCAGAGCATATAAATGAAAGACGTCCAACCATAAATTATCTCCACACCAAAAATGCCTCAGTTTCATCCCAGACAGGGAGTTTCAAAATGAAACATCCCATATATCATTTAAAATAATGTTGTGTACTATGAATGCAGTCTGAATTTCCTGTGCAAACTAGAAAGTGCACTGTAAAAAGTGACATAAGAGAACTGTGATGACACTGAAAGCACATGTAATTCATACTTGACATTGAACACAAACAACTTGAGCAAACATATCGTGTAGTAGAACCAATCCATAAAATAAGTCATTTTATTTTAGTTAGCACAAACTAAAGTCTGTCCAGCCTCCGGTAATGATGTAAAGTAAGACTCACATTAAACGTGCAGGGATGCGAGTGAGATCAGAGGCAGCAGCTTGATCATGATGGTGGATAAAAGATCTGAAATACTAGGAAACCCCTGATGCAGGAGCTACTGGGAGAAAACTAAGATAATGATCCAGTACTCATTAATACCAGCTTTGTTCTAAACCGACAGAATCAAAACTGACTTGTGTCCATTTGGACAGAGGAATCCACCTGAACAGTCTTTTTATAGATCGGAAGAGTGAAAAAGATACGAGGAATAAAGGGATCAGGTTCGATTTCACTATCTGTCATTTATCTATGTCCATAAGGGGCTGCAAATTGCTACTGTGTCACCACAACATCACAGAAATGTCTGTAGTGTTAATGAAACCACAAAGCTTTGAATAATCTTCAAATGAGGAGTTGCCAAAAACTGCTGGTGCTTGCTTTACTCTCCCTCAAAACGTACCTTCATTTGGTGTTTTTGGAAGGAACTTATAGTCTGATACATAAACGATTTCATTTTTGAACTGATAATAAAAATAACTGAATACACATTGTTTATCTCCCTGTAGAAACATTCAGTTATGACAAGTGTACCATGTGAAGTGTTAAATAATTTGGTTGAAATTTGATCTTTGAGCACAAAAACCATAGAAAATTGCCTCTGGTGGTGATTTTTTCTTTTCTTTTTTTTTTTTTTTTTTTTTTTTAGATGTCCAATTGTACAATTATATAGATAAATTATATAAAATAAAGTAATGTGCTTAATATTAATTAAAAACAGGTCTTATTAAAACATAAAAAACTAAATAATGGAGTTAGCTATTTATCATTAAGTTACTGCTTACATTGAATTTGTACAAGTGTAGTTATAAATAGATATTTTCCTCTGTATAACATGATGTGAAAATGTCATCATTGTATTTTTACATTCGTCTTCTGTTACTTCTCCACTTAAAACAATAGTTATGTCACATACACGCACACACAAACAAACAAACTATACACACACACACCTCTCTTCTAAATGATTGACCTTTTTCCCTATGCTGTGATTCCAACCGCTCCACAGATGAGGTGTGCTTTACGTGCGATTGAGTGTCTGGAAGATTCTGGAGATCTGGAGCATGACAGGACCTGTCTCAGGATCGTTCATCCACTGTGTGCTGTTCAGCGGGTTCTCCAGCATGTCCTCAAATGCTGCAAAGCCAAGAAAAATATGTCTCAGCCACATCCAACCAACAACTGGCACGGACTAGACTGCGTCTACTTGAAAATACAGTTTAGTTTCACTGAATGATTTAACAGTGGTCTTGGACTCCAAACAAATGTTTTGATAACTTTAAAAAGAAATCACATTAAATATGTTATCAAATAGTCCTGTAGATCATCTTGTAGTACATAGAGTTATCAATGCCAAGGTCCATCATTGGTTTGATTTCCAGGGAACACATACTGACAAGAATTACATGCTTGGAATATTTAAATTGTTTTCTTGTTTTAAAAGAAGTCTCTTATGCTCACCAAGTTAATCATACATATACTAAAAACAGTAATATTGTAAAATGTTGTTAGATTTTAAAATAACTGGTTTTTAATTTTAATCTGGTTTTTAATCAGTCTTTATTGCTTAATATTTTTTGTGGAATCCGTGATAAATTACTATTCTAATGTTTGATCTGTTCGATTTAAAAATAAATAAATAAAAATAAACTTTTATTTAGCAAGGACACATTAAATTGATCAAATCTGACAGTAAAGATAACTGATCAAATGTTACAGTAAAGGCATTTATAATGTTACAAAAGAATTCTAATAAATGTTGTTCTTTTGAACTTCCTATTCATCAAAGAATCCTGAAAAAACATCACAAATAAATTACATTTTTAAATGTTTTAATAGAAAAATGGTTAGTTTAAATTGTAATAATATTTTACAACATTACTGATTTTACTCTTCTTATCAAATAAATGCAGCTTAAATGAGCAAAACAAACTTCTTTCAAAAACAATAAAACTTTTGGCCACTAGTGTAAAGAAATAAATTCAACATTTAAAACATCCCACCAGTTGTGGGAAAAAAAATGCTGAAAATATATTGAAATATAAAATGATCAATTAGCAAAATATTACACAGTGTAGACACTTTTAAGTTCAAGTCCGTTTAGCAAACGGGCAACTGGATAAAATTTGAATAAGGGACCAAAGTGGTCAATCGCAGAGCTCTTTGGTTCAAATGGGACATACGGTCCAGACCTCAGCAATATTTCTGCACTCCCAAGATTAAGTCCTTTTTGCAACCGTGGCTAGAAAGAAAGCCGCTTCCGAGCAAGTCCAATATAATTCTGGATATTGTGAAAAGCCATGTGACAAAACCTGAAAGTCTTTGAAAGTAACTGCTGTGGTCTGATGAAATGAAAATTGAGCACTCTGGCCTAAAAGCAAAGTGCTGTGTTTACCACAAACCACACAGAGCCCAACACCCAGATAACGTCATCCTGCCATCAAGCACAGTGATGGCAGCATCATTGGTCTGGGTTACCGTTCAGCTGGAGGAACTAGAAAACTCGCTGTCATATTAGGCCAAATGGATACAATCAAATAAACACTTGAAAACCTTGAAATAACATGTTTTGATCGGTCTTCTACAGAAAAGTAGAAAAATACAATTGATTTGACAAAGCTGGAGCAAATTCTTTGAAGAACCTTTGAGTAGACAGGGGAAAAAAAAAAACTCACCTAGAAGAGTCTTGGGGTTTGTGAGACCAAGCTGTACCACGGGGTTCTCCAGGATGGCCTGAAACAGGGGACTGTTGGTATCAATGCCCTTGTCCAGATCCTCAGGGGTGGGCTTTCTGTCACCAAGCAGCCATTCACACTGCGTGGGAACAGAAGTTACAAGGATATGGAATAAAAATGTGACCTTGATAAATGTTGTTTAACTAAACAAAACAAAACAAAGACTTAACCACAAATTTCACTGAATATCACTGAGCTCATTTAGTCTAAGCTGACTGTTGAAATAACTCATGATTTTATGATCCTCTGAATGTTTACATACAGCTGCATCCTGTTGATTATTATTGACGCGAAGGGCATCAATCACCTCCTTCTCATCGAAGCCCATCTCCATCAGCGCAATGACTGCCTGCAAAACAAACACACAGACGAGATGATGCATCTCAAGACAGTAGCTATATAATATGAATTAGGATTTGCAACCAACAAAAATGAATTCTATAGTAGCATTTGCCTGTGGAAAAATACATCTTTATTGCATCATGCTGATGGTCATTTCTATGGTATAGTAACCAAACTGAACAAAGGATCTGATTTCATTCTGATTTTAATGTGCAATATAGTTTGTGTAAATAAAATAAAAAATTAAAAAGCAGAAAAGCATTTATTCCATCCAACACTTTAATCTTGCATTGCTGAAACAACTGAGGCTATTGTCATAGTATGTCAGTGTTTCAGAATATTTCATCACGTTTGAGTTTAAAAATGAGCTATTCTTCTCCTGTTTCTCATGACACCCACATGACACTAACCCGTGAGTCAGGCCTGAATTCTCTTTTCCTCCGGATCCGTTTGAAGATCTCTGTCAGTTCATCTTGTTTGGCCTCCTCTAGGCTGGCCTGGGAGGACAGACGGGCCCGGGCTCCTAAAGCTGTGGCAGAGGGAGCTGGAGCAGGGGCAGGGGCTGCTGCGGCCGCCGCCCCTGGGGTGTCCTGTCCAGGCAGAGGAGTGTCAACCATGGGGTCATCCACATGCTCAATCAGCCATTCCATTGCCTGGGTCACAGACATGCTGTAGGAAGAGTGATTAGTTATTTAATTCACTGAGAGTGGCATACGCTGATGTTATTCACCACTAAAACCTCACGCTTGCTCATGTGATTATTCTTATTTAGAAACATAACATCATGTGTTCATATAACGACTGAAATAGTACTAAAAGGTGACAAAGAAAATCTGACTTTTTCTATAACTGGTGCTATAAGTGCTATAATCGGGTCTCCGATGCATCTACCAACCTAAGAAATGTGAAAAACAACAACCCAGTACATTTTTTTTGGTAAACCTTTCTCTGAAAGCTTGTGAAAAAAGTCTGAGCAAAGCATGCTAACTGTTCTGTCTTTGGCTGGACAGATGAGCACAAAATACTATTTAGAGTCCCAGCCTCAGAGGAGACAAGAGAGCAGTGGATTTATTGATATATTTACTGTATATTACGCTGCTGCTACACAGATCTAATATAAACACATGATTTCTTTCCCAGCTGTTTTTCTTCACAGACATAACCAGCTGTTTTGTAACTCTTAACATAAACTTGTGTGTATTTGACTGTTTAAGCACAATAAGACATGAAAGAGAACTTAGTTTAGTAAGTTTAGTGACTTAGTTTGTGACAGCCACTTACTGTGCGCATACTATGGATGTGTGCGCTCAGAAAACCGTATATATATACAGTGGGGCAAAAAAGTATTTAGTCAGCCACCAATTGTGCAAGTTCTCCCACTTAAAAAGATGAGAGAGGCCTGTAATTTTCATCATAGGTATACCTCAACTATGAGAGACAAAATGAGAAAAAAAATCCAGAAAATCACATTGTAGGATTTTTAAAGAATTTATTTGCTAATTATGGTGGAAAATAAGTATTTGGTCAATAACAAAATTTCATCTCAATACTTTGTTATATACCCTTTGTTGGCAATGACAGAGGTCAAATGTTTTCTGTAAGTCTTCACAAGGTTTTCACACACTGTTGCTGGTATTTTGGCCCATTCCTCCATGCAGATCTCTAGAGCAGTAATGTTTTGGGGCTGTCGCTGGGCAACACGGACTTTCAACTTCCTCCAAAGATTCTCGATGGGGTTGAGATCTGGAGACTGGCTAGACCACTCCAGGACCTTGAAATGCTTCTTACGAAGCCACTCCTTCGTTTCCCGGGCGGTGTGTTTGGGATCATTATCATGCTGAAAGACCCAGCCACGTTTCATCTTCAATGCCCTTGCTGATGGAAGGAGGTTTTCACTCAAAATCTCACGATACATGGCCCCATTCATTCTTTCATTTACACGGATCAGGCGTCCTGGTCCCTTTGCAGAAAAACAGTCCCAAAGCATGATGTTTCCACCCCCATGCTTCACAGTAGGTATGGTGTTCTTTGGATGCAACTCAGCATTCTTTCTCCTCCAAACACGACAAGTTGAGTTTTTACCAAAAAGTTCAATTTTGGTTTCATCTGACCATATGATCATCCAAATGCTCTCTAGCAAACTTCAGACGGGCCCGGACATGTACTGGCTTAAGCAGGGGGACACGTCTGGCACTGCAGGATTTGAGTCCCTGGCGGCGCAGTGTGTTACTGATGGTAGCCTTTGTTACTTTGGTCCCAGCTCTCTGCAGGTCATTCACTAGGTCCCCTGTGTGGTTCTGGGATTTTTGCTCACAGTTCTTGTGATCATTTTGACCCCACGGGGTGAGATCTTGCGTGGAGCCCCAGATCGAGGGAGATTATCAGTGGTCTTGTATGTCTTCCATTTTCTAATAATTGCTCCCACAGTTGATTTCTTCACACCAAGCTGCTTACCTATTGCAGATTCAGTCTTCCCAGCCTGGTGCAGGTCTACAATTTTGTTTCTGGTGTCCTTTGACAGCTCTTTGGTCTTGGCCATGGTGGAGTTTGGAGTTGGACTGTTTGAGGTTGTGGACAGGTGTCTTTTATACTGATATCGAGTTCAAACAGATGCCATTAATACAGGTAACGAGTGGAGGACAGAGGAGCCTCTTAAAGAAGAAGTTACAGGTCTGTGAGAGCCAGAAATCTTGCTTGTTTGTAGGTGACCAAATACTTATTTTACAGAGGAATTTACCAATTAATTCTTTAAAAATCCTACAATGTGATTTTCTGGATTTTTTTTTCTCATTTTATCTCTCATAGTTGAGGTATACCTATGATGAAAATTACAGGCCTCTCTCATCTTTTTAAGTGGGAGAACTTGCACAATTGGTGGCTGACTAAATACTTTTTTGCCCCACTGTATATATATAAGTTTGAACTAATATGACTTTAAAATGCATGATTTTAGCACCATAGACATGTTAATCAAAACTAAACATATGTTTTATGCAGAATATCTGAGGTATAAGCTGTAAAGGAACAGCCCTATTCTGGAAAAGGGGGCGGGGAGCAGCAGCTCATTTACATTTAAAAAGACATGCACAAAAGCAGCATGTTTCTGCTTCCCCTCAAAATAAGCATTTTCAAAATGATATAATAAATGATCTGTGGGGTATTTTGAACTGAAACTTTACAGACACATTCTGGGGACACCTGAGACTTATATTACATATTGTAAAAAGGGGCATAATAGGTCTCCTTTAAAAGGTACACTAAGTCATTTTTGTTAAAGCTTCGCTGACCGATATGACAATGGTCTGAAACTTCATTCTGAAATACAAGAAATGCACTATTCACAGGCATATTTATCACACAAGACTAAAGAATACTCACTGGTTTAAGCGCAGAGCCTTCACAGCACGACTCTCAGGGAAACCCATCTCAGTCAGCTGCTGCAGGGCCGTTTCATCCACACGGTCCTCCTCATCCTCATCCAGCATGGCTGCCAGAGAGGAGAGATACAAAGAATAATCAATCACTCACCAACATTTGACTAGTCACTAACTAGTCAGACACTTCCCATGAGAACGGTTCTGAGCGTTTTTCAGAGATGAAAAAAAATGTGGTTAAATACAACCTCTTGCCAAAAAAAGTACTGTGGCAATGTTACTCTATGATACTTCAAATAAATAGTATGTTCAAAAAACATAGCATTGCCATAGCAGATGTCTGAAAAGCATGTTAATTAATTGTTTCACCAAGGCTTAAATAGATTTAATCCATTCAGGGTTCTATTCATACATCCATAGCTTACCATTGGCCTTTTTGAAGAGCTCAACAGCATCTGGATTCAGAGCCAGCAGCTTCTGAGCCACCTCAATAAGTGAGACCAGAATCTTCCTCAGCTCTGTTTGAAACTGATGGAAACAAAAAAATCATAAAACGTAAAACAATATATACTAAACAATTGCAATGCAGAAAGGTCTAACTGAACAGACTGCAAGCACCCACATCTCTGATATTGTGTTGAGTTACAGTGCGGTCAGTGTTACGAGTGGACAGGTTTGCTGTGGCTTTGAGGATGGCCTCCTTATCTGGTGCTTTGTTCTCTTGCTTCTTCTGTCAATAAGCACAAAGACTGTTCAATTTTGAAGAATCATAAAGTTTAGAAATGTAATGCATAGTATTAATTAAGAATAATTCACCCAAAAAGAAAACTGTCACCAGATACCTTCTCTTCAGAAGATATGTCGGCCATTTTTGGTGGAGCCAGTGGAGGTCTTTTCTTTATCAATAATAAGCAGTCTAGAAAACAAACAATAATAAATCAGGATTCATGTCTTTTAGAATCTGATTTTAAATACAAAGAACATATGGAAAACACGACTAGATCCTAGATCAGTGGTTCTTAATCAGGGTGTGGGACCCAATAGGGGTCCTTAGCAAGCTTCCAAAGGGGCCTCAAAATGACTTAAATAATTTAAATTCAGCATGAAAGGAAATTGCGATTATGTTTTTCTCTGTTGTGATGTATATTCAAGTGAAATGCCTCCTCAAACAAGAAAAAATGTAATGCATCTGATTAAAGATTACAAGTTTGAGAAAGAATATATGAGAATGGATAAATAATTTATAATAAACACTCTAATGTTCCATTGAAAACAAATGTCCATTTTAATTTAATGGTGACTTTTAAAGTGATTTCTTATTTCAATTCACTCCCTCAACATTTTTTTCTTTGAAGAATCAGGGTTCCCACTGCACTGAAAAACCTGGATATATGAAAAAGTCATATAAATTACTAAAATCTTATAAATACTTATCCTTAATCCTAATCCAGGAAAAATCACAAACAACGGGGAAAATCATGGGGGCCTTTGAATATGGTTGTGGAAAATGGCACAACAAAGAACCACCAGATGCACCAGAAAGTTTAAATACCTTTGTCTTTAAGATTTTCCTCAGCAACTGTTTTGGATTCTGCGAGAATTCTCTCAGTGGCAGCATGAACGAGTTTGTGATGTGTAAGAGTTTTAGGATCCTCTAGACTTCCATGGACATACTGTAAGGTAAGAGAAGAAAAATACCAATAAAGTCGACCCACATTTGTATTAAGTGTCTTTAACTATTATGAACCAACACTGAAATATATAATCAATAGATACAATGTTCTTATTGCATACATGTTTTAAACAGTATAAATAATTTAAAACTACCTGCATATACATACATGTACTACAGAAATTAGTTACACTGTCAACCCAACCCTTCCACCACATCCCACCCTTAAACCTAAACATAACACCATACCTGTCCCTAACCTTAACCGAATTCCACTATACCATAGTGCTGCTATCTTGCGACCCTAAACTTTTGAACAGTACTGTACATTTAACCCATAAAAATCACAATCATGAGATCAGCCCGCTTACAATGAGGTCCAGTACTGTGGTAGTACCACGGTACAGTTGGTGTCAATTGTTACAATGGTATATTGATATACAACCTTGGGACTGAATAATTAATGTATCCTGCTTTTTACATGATACTTCAAGGTACTTCAAATAACACTATGGTATTGTTATTATAAATGTCCATAAAACTTGGTATAATTGTGACATTATGCACAGAGTAATACCATGGTACACATTGCACACTGTAGCTAGGACATGGCTTGACTTGGCAATGCCACCTGCTAAAATGATTACAAAAACATTCAAAAACTTAAAGCCATAAAATATGCAAATCACATCCTCACAGAAAATATGAATGGGTGTCAAGCTGCACAGATCTGAGTGCTTGACAGATATATTGTGAGCAAAAAGAGGCTGTCAACAAGTTAATGTCAGCTCTACACTGTAAACCAACCAGTGTGGCAGTGGTAGTTACAGTACAGCCACAGAGACGGAGGTGACGGACCAGCTTGCTAAATTATAAATAGCACCGTCGACTCGTCTGCTAGTTACTAAAAATACTTGGCAATGACTCTGAGAATCCAGCGGGCCTGTCCTGTCCGGGTTGGCTAACAGATAGCAGACCTACATGCTTTAAGCATTTCTCCTTGAGTTTCTCTATAGTGGTGTCTTCCGTGACTTCCTCCAGCCACTCAGTGCCCTCCATGGTACAGATGTGGACCTTCAGGACTTTGCCTGCAAAGATCTTCTCCTCCTGCACGAACATTGTAGCAGCAGCAGTGGTGGTGGTGGCGGCGGCGGCAGGACCGCAGCGCTCCCCACTGAAGACGCTCCGCGAGCCCGCTGTCTACAACCCGGAAAGCCGCCCTCTTCTCCGCTTAAACCTGCCCTGGCAACGGACACGGGTTCACGGTCTCATGTGGACATTTTCAGGCCTCCGATCTGTCCTGCCCGCCCGCTCCGTATGACTGATATATTTTCGCTGGGACAGAGAGGTTTGCTCAATCGCAGCTGCAGCAGAGACGCTCGCTCCGTTGACACCTGCGAAGCGAGAACGACAGCAGTCGGTAGAGAGCAGCAGTGCGCATGCTTGCGGTCGCGGACTGTGATTGGTGGAAGTACGCAAACACGCAGACGCTTCGTGCTGCAGACTCTCAAAACAGCCTCGGATGGGAGCGGCATCACTAAAACTGGAGGAGCTCAGCTTTGCCATTGAAAACAACTGGATTTTCTCATCTGCACTTTGAGAGAGAAACCACCCCCCGAAAATTCAGATTTCTGCCAGATATCTACCTACCTACAAACACGCTTACAAACAGTGTAATGAACGTATAATACAACAATTTAAGTAAATGCCAAACTGTGTTTATAAAACGCACACTACACAAAAAATTGACTGTATATTGAAATCTGACAAACACAGACAATTATTAAAATAAATAAGAAAGCAAGCAAGAAAGAAAGAATGAGTGAGTATAATCTACGCGTTAAAGTTTTAATAACTGATGTAGGCTATATACTTATATACAGTACAACACACTTATACAAGTGAAAATTTCATGAGAAGTTAGCCAATATTATTTGCATTTAGGTAGAATAATAATTATCCTGCAAGTCAGTTTTTAACGATGTATAAGAGAACTGTGTATTTGTAGGCTAAATTCGGGTTTGCACATTCTTGTTAATTCTTGCTTCATTTACGTTACAATGCAAAAGGTCGACAAGGTTATTAAAATGACGTTATTAGTTATTATTTAATTAATATTATATCTGATAAACTGTTGGTTTAAAATCTGGAAAACACTAGGAATGTTTTATTATATCATAATAATCAAAATTAATATATTTTTGGACAATTAATATTCAAAAGTCAACATTTCCCATAGCCTAACTAGACAAGTCGACATCAACCATCACTCCGATCTATAAACTTTTATCTTCCACCTCAATAGGTGGCGATATTACACACGTTCCCTGTAGTAATACTGCTCTCTGCCATACAGAAGGAGAGACATTGGGAGATCAGTACTATTTGTGAGATACAGTAAAGAATTATGGTTTATGACATAATATTTGACATTGACCATAATTAAACGAAACATTTACTGGGAATACATTTTACTTTCTGCAGTACTTCGTCTCTTTTCCTCTCTTACACACCGTGTAATGTTGAGTTTAGGTATTTAGCAAAACAGACTGCAGGATAGTTTACGTCTCTGTTCAAGTTGACTCTGTAAGTTAACATGTCTAAACACAGGACGAAAAAGCTCATCATTGAAGATGGTATGTGTCAACCTTCTTGTCTTTTCCTCTTTCTATAATGCATCATGATAATAATGCAGCACTAGCTGTCTGTCTTGAATATGTATTATAGGTTTTTATATAAAATATTCTGAGCTTGAAATCTTCTTGTACAAATTTACTTTTAGATGAGCCAAACCAAGATGAGCTGAATCCATTTTCTTTCAAGGAGTTCGTCAGAAACAAAAACCAGCAGCCTTGTCCTACAGAAGCCACAGAGGTGAGAAACAACATGACAAAGATTTTAAGGTTTAGTAGATGCCATGACTTTTGATTGATGTCCCTTCTTTAATGTCCCTTTGAAGTCATTAAAGTAGGGTTCACGTCTGTGTATTTACATGTCAATGTAAATATATGAATGTAAAACTTGCCAGTAAACAAAAGTAAGTTTATGCAGAATTTCATTGCTGGTAGATTCTTGTCTTGTCTTTTTTTTTTTTTAAATAATGTTTCATATATGTTTGATTTTCCAAAGGTGTGTGATGGAGCATTCCACGTCGAACAGGACTATAACACCTCCATAGATTTTGCCACGAAGGGGCCTTTCTTCACGGACCCCTCTGCTCTCTGTCAGCCTTCTGAAAACGAACCTGAGGCAACATGGATTGAAAGCTGCCACCCATCAGCCCTTGATGGTTCTCATGACTTTGAACTATGTGGTACTTTAGACCTCGGTGCTTACTCTGAGCAGTCATCTCTGTGCAGTGATGAGAGGGAAGCAAATCTAACTGAATGGGAACTGGGTGATTCTGACTTCCTGCCAAAGAACCACTTAGCTAGAAGAAGCACAGGAAGCTATGAGGGTGATGAAGAGACTTCAGTGATTGACATTTCCTTCCATCCGAAGAGGGGTAATGCTGAAAACGGCACAAAGAATCCCCAACAGGTGTGTTGTGTGAATTGTGAATGGTGTGAGGTTTTGCTTATACATGAGCCAATTGTTATACTATAATTGGTGCAATGCTGCTTTTCAAAAATGAACGTTTTTAAAGGTGTTTTTATGTTTTGTGTGTTTTAGCTTAGAGAAGAAAATTCTCTACTCAGAAAGCAAGTCAAAGAACTCCTTAGAAGGTCAGAATCTGACTCCAAAAGGTAGGCTATTTACACTAATTGTAGTTTTATATACATTGCTAAATGTAAAATTACAAATTAATTATATAATTCTTTTGAGGTAATTAAAGATTAGCTTACCCAAAAGTGAAAATTCACTCGCCCTCAGGCCATCCAATGTGTAGATGAGTTTGTTTCTTCATCGGAACTGATTTGGAGAAATTTTGCATTACATAACTTGCTTACCAATGGGTCCTCTGCAAGTGAATGGGTGCTGTCTGAATGAGAGTCCAAACAGCTGATAAAAGCATCACACTAATTCACATGACTCCAGTCCATGAAGAAATAAACTCATCTACATATTGTATGGCCTTAGGTTATATGTTCAGCAAATTATTATTTTTGGGTGAACCATTCATTTAATGGACTGAAATTTAGATGGATTGCTGCTGTGTGTTTCTAGATGATTTCTCATTGTTAAACTATCCAATTGTAATAGGATCAAACAACTGACAGATGAGTTGCACAGCAAGAAGTTACAGGAGGAGAGAGAGGCTAAGGCTTTGGAGACAATGGTGCAGTCAGTAGAACAAAACCTTCAGTTAATGACGGTATTCAGCAGCAGTTATCATTCGTATGACAGTTTTTTTTTATTAAGGTTTATTAAATTAATTTTTAGTGTAAATCTTAATCTTAAAAATGCTTTTAAAATTCTGTTTTATCCAATACAGAAGCGAGCAGTCAAAGCTGAAAATAGTATTTCAAAATTGAAACAAGAGATACAACAACTCCAGGTTTGACTTCTTTTCATATGCACAAGCACACTGAAAAAAGCATACTATGTACTGTACATATATTATGTAATCCAGCTATATACTACTGTATTATAAGTTTGTGAATTTGTGATCAAAATATTTTTTCAAGTCTTTTATTGTTCAGATCAAAACTCCATTATTGCAATTATTTTTAATGTTTTCATCCCAGGGCCAGCTTGAAGGATATAAAAGTGAAAATGAGAGGCTAAGATGCAGAGAAACTACAGCCTTAACTACAATGAGACACAATGCACAAGTGGCCTCTGAGTACCTTAACAAAGCAGCTCAAGATGCTGAGACTTCTATCAAGTATGATTAACAATGACCATTACGTTTTATTGTGCTTTTCTACAATCAATTAATGATGATCAGAAATGTAAATACATTATCTAATATATCATTGCACTGAATGTGTTTTGTATTTTTACAGGCAGTTGCTGTCAGGAGGAGAGACACTCTGTTTTGTTTCCCAGTTATTGACATCTATTGACAAGATCACCGAGATTCATGATTGACTTTTTCTTCAAACATCATGTTCTATACACTATAGACTTACTGCATTTGCATGGTACATCATTGATTATTTTGTTCATCCACTTCAATAACATCATGTTTAGTTTATATAAAATAACAAAATGAGGTGTGATGGGCCAAATGATGACCAAAGTAAGCTCTAGCAGGAACCTAATCATATAAATACTTAAGTATACCAAATAGTGCCTTGGATTTTCACCAAAATCAAAGATCTATATTGTATGTGGAAACAATATTTTCAAAAACGTTTTGCACTTTTATTAAACAATGAGTCAAGTCACTTCTTAAAATTCTATTGCAGATTATTAACCAGATTTTGTTTCTTGGTAGTATTAACTTAACATATTTTATATTTCTTCTGTTTTAAATTACACCATTTTAATTATTTGTTTATTTAAAAATACTTTACTAATCAACATTGGATTGTGTGCCTTATATTCGTAATGCTCTTTATTAATTTAATAAAAAAGATTATTTCAGTCACGTGGTCCTGTTGTTCTTTGACAATCCAAATCTCTAAATTATTGCGTTAATATATGCTAAATTATGAAACCATTTTATTATATACCTTTTTTATATATACTTTTTAACATATACAATATCTATGCTAAATATTAAAGCAGTAAGTATAAATCTGATGTCCATTAATTAACGTAGTAATGAACATACAAAAACATTTTTCTAGGTTGATAGCTGAGAGGCGATGTGACTTTTATTATGAAGTGTCAGCGAGGATGACGCACTATTGACGCGCGCTTCGTGTTTGTACACAACGTTACATGAGCGTAGAGTAGTTTTACTGAATTATTCTTGACAGTTTAAGCAAGATTTACATAAATCTTTGTGATATTTGCAACCAGCCGTTGAAAGCAACGACTTTGATTTAAGTTATTGTGTAACAAGTGTAAATCTAGTTCGCAAAGTCCCTAAGTGCACTCTTTGTAAACATGCTGCTGCGCAGGAAGATTTGAGTGGGACATTTCGAAAAGTGTTGCAGTGATGCTGCAGGATCCAGCAGGTGTTTTAGTTGTGTTGGTGTGATAGAACAGCTGCAATACTGAAGCCAATAGCAGCATGATGCATTAAAGGAAAGCTAATGTAAGTACATGTCTGCACGGCACAGACAACCTAGATATTTTGCTGCTATACGTTTCTTTCCCGTTGCCAAACACTGATGGACTGTAGTTTCTACTTCGTGGGCTAGAAGTGAGCTTAGATTTACGTTTTATATTGAATATAGAAGGTTTTTAGATATGTGTTTAAAGATTTGTCGTTTATTACCACAGCATTACATTTGAGTAGATGTGAAACGTTACAAGTAAAGAGAAAGTTGGTACTGAATCAAAAGAAAAAAAATTACTCACCTAAATGTATTTTATGTAACCAAAAATAAATAAATAAAAATCTGTTCTACATTTAATTGAATAATTGAGTACTGTATTTAAACTGAAATCAAGAGACTTATGTTTTAAGTATGTAAGAAACACTTTTAAGATTTAATATTTTTAACATTTTAAATTCAGCTGTAAATTCTGTGATTTGGTGAAAATGATCAAATTATAGTGGTTTCATTGGCCATTTTGTGGAAATTCTTTAGACCTGTGAAATATGCCCAGAATAATATTCATGCACTTTACACCACTGCTAATGGGTCATATTGGCAAAGTGTTCAATGTGGTAACCTGTAAAAAGTTGGGTTTTCAGGTCTCACCTTGTCTATCATGGAATCTAATGAGTTACTTGCGAAGAGGGATAAAATCCAGAGGGAGATTTTGGCTCTTGAGAGTTCTCTGGGTGCAGACAGCAGCATCATAGACCTACTGTCATCTGACAGCAGCAGTGATGGTAAGTCACCGTCTCCTAACTGTGAGAGAGATGCCTTTTGGGCATCTTTTCACCAGTGAGTGAATCAGGTTAATCATAAGTGAATCGTTCTTTTATATAAAATTTGTTCATAAAATTGTCTGAATGAATCAGAAGTGATCTAAAAATTATTTGATGAAATCCTTACCCAACATAACTGGAATGCTCATAGAAAGGTCTTGGAATTGCATTGGCCAAAAAGTGTAGGGGCCTTGAATTTAGCCTTTGCTCTGTGCTTTATATTAATGTAATATATAACGTTTCCTTGACAGATGATGAATCCGATGACAGTGGACCTGAAGTTGAAGGAGTGGTAAGAATTTAGAAAACCGCATGGTTAATATAACACACTATAGAAATTAAATGTAATATTCTTCTTGTAATGTTTTTCTTTTCTTTTTTAACTACTTGTAATTGCCTCTAGGAGCGTGATGACTTGGAGGCAGAGCGTCTGCGGATACAGAGGGAGATTGAAGAGTTAGAGAATACACTTGGTGCTAATGTAGCACTGGCCGATGTATTGGATGGTAAATAATATCTTAGTATTCATAGCGATTATTGCATTTCATTATTGGGTCCACTGTTTCAGCTATACAAATAATTTGTTTGTAAATTGATTTGTCTTAATTGTTTGTGTGTTTTTTTTTTTTTTCTTTGTGAGAAACAGAGAGTGAACATGACACTGATTCTGTAAGTTTCCACTTTGTTTCTTTGATACATGCTTGTGCTGCTATTTATTTTTTGTATTTTCTAATTATTGTTTTAAATGCTTATAATATAGTGTTGTTCTGCTCTCATTAGAGTGATGAAGACAGTGATGATGATGACGATGAGTTGGATCTTCCTCAAAATGTGGAGACTTGCCTGCAAATGAATTTAGTCTATCAGGAGGTGTTGAAAGAGAAACTAGCTGACCTGGAAAAACTCCTCAATGAGAATCAACAGCAGCAGGTGAACAACAAACATCAGGGCTCCAGTTTATTGAAAAAGAATCTTCATGCCACTCGATTGTATGAGTTTAATTACAGTAGAATCATTTTAAAGCCAACTGTATCTCCACAGAAAGAGATTGAGGCCCAGATCTCTGGCCCAAGCACTTCTAGCTCCTCCGTACCAGGAGTTCCCCCTCAGAAACAATTTCTTGGATATTTCATGAAGCCTTACTTCAAAGACAAACTCACCAATCTGGTATGTTATAAAATGTTGTTTTTATTCATTTTCATTTTATTTTATTTCTTTCCTGTGAAGTTTTATTAATTCTTTTGTTTGCTTCTAGGGCCCTCCAGCAAATGAAGAAACTAAAGCGAGACTGAGTCATGGTACCAGACCCATTGATGACCTGAAAATAAAAAGATGTATGTTTTATGGCAGCATGCTTGCTTGATATTACTTGTATCTAACTCATTTTTTAATAAAAATAAAATGCTGGTTTATTCTTTCAGGGGAAGGTTGGCAGAAAACTTTGCTGACCAACGCAGTCGCCAAAGACACTATGAAACGGATGCTACAACCCAAACTATCCAAGTAAGTTCTGGAAAAAAGGAAAACCAAATCTAAATATCTGGTTATTGTTGCCTTGTCTGTGCAACTTGGATAAAAAAAGTTGTGCATTTAGAAATGCAAGTTTGCTTTTTCTGTTAAATTGAAGTATATGTGTACTTTTGTAGATAATGGCAGTTTTTATTACGTTTGAGAGCTTCCAATGGTCTGTGTTTTCTTAGGCTGGACTATCTGAGTGCCAAGATGTCTAGAGCTGATGATGAGGGAAAAGAAGAATTGAAAAAACAAATGGATTTAATCGAGAAAGACATTGCAGGAATAAGGTAAAGACATTTTAGGCACCTCTTCCTGTAAGATTGTACCTACACTATAGTTCAGAGGTTTGAGGTCAGAAATATTTGTTTTTAAAGAAGTCTATGTAGTTATAATGCTACAAAAGGTTTATGCTTTCGTGCGAAAATGCTTTCGTCAAAGGATGCAAAAAATGCATATTAAGCATTACAACTGTTTTCAACATTCATAATTATAAGAAATGTTTCTTAAGGACCAAATCAGCATATTTGAATGATTTCTGAAGGATCATGTAAAACTAAAGACTGGAGTAATGGCTGCTGAAAATGTAGCTTTGCCATCACTGGAATAAATTGGATTTTAAAATGTATTTAGATAGGGAACAGTTCTTTTAAATTATACTAATATTTCTCAATATTGCTCTTTAACTGTATTTTGAATACTGTAAAAGAAGCCTTGGGTAGCATAAGAGCCTTTTTTTGAAAACAATAAAAAAAAAAAACTTAAAGACCCCCAAACTTTTAAATGGTTGTGTGCAAAAAAATGTGTAATCAAACTTTGTAATATCATCTTAGTGCCCTGAGAGACGATCAGCTGCTGGGCAATCGCCATGACGATCATGACTGGGAGAAAATATCAAATATTGACGTAAGTTATGTAGTTGTTTTATTAAGGTGCATCCAAATAAATCTTGTTCTGTCTTGTAACATCAGTTTTCCATTTCAAAAGTATGAAAGAACGTGTTTTTGTTTGATAGTTTGAAGGTCTGCGACAGGCTGAGGATTTGAAAAGGTTCTGGCAGAACTATTTGCATCCCTCCATTAACAAGTCAGTATGGAAACAGGACGAGATTGATAAACTGAAAAGAACTGTGGAAGAGTACAATTGCTGCCATTGGGACAAAATCGCAGATGCTCTTGGGGTAAGGGTAGAGGAATTCATGCACTTTCAAAACAGCAGCTAATGTTAACATGCTAATTAATAAGGTTTTTAATATGTTTAACAATGCAACCTTCACCATATAATGCCTTTGGTGTGTGTGTGTGTGTGTGTGTGTGTGTGTGTGTATATATATATATATATATATATACAGTGCCCTCCACTAATATTGATACCCTTAAATATGATCAAAGGCGGCTGTGAAAATAAATCTGCTTTGTTGATCTTGCATTAAAAAAATTCACAAAAAGTTTAACCTTTCATTGAAGTAAAACAATTGAAAGTGGGGAGAAAATCTCAAGTTGAAATAAATGTTTTTCTCCAATGCATGTTGGCCACAATTATTGGTACCCCTAGAGATTCTTATGAGTAAAATATCTCTTAAGTATATTACATTCATATTTACATTTTTTAGCACACCAGGGTGACTAGGAGCATGAAATTGTCCAGCCATGACTTTCTGTTCCACAGGATTATAAATATGAGGAACACAAAGCCCAAATTTCCTTAATCATCCATCACAAGGAGTAAAACCTAAGAATATAGTTCTGATGTACAGAACAAGATTGTTGAGCATCACAAAATAGAAAGTGGCTTTAAGAAAAGAGCTAAAGCATTGAAAATCCCCATGTCCACCATCAGGTAATAATTAAGAGGTTCCTATAATCTACAGATGTTAAAAATCTGCCTGGTAGAGGACATCTATATCGTCCTAATGCACGCTGAGGAGGAGAGTTTGAGAGGCCAAAGACTCTCCAAGGATCACGGCTGATGAATTGCAGAGATTAGCTGAATATTGGGGTCAGAAAGCCTAAAAAATATATATCAAACAGCCCCTACATCACCACATGTTATTCGGGAGGATTGTCCTCGCTCATCCAAAAACAAACTCCAGCATATTCAGTTGTCAGACATGACTGGAACGTCAAATAGCATTGGCTTATATGGTCACATGAAACTAAAAAAAGAGATTTTTGGCAGCAAACCCACCAGATAGGTTTAGTACAAACAGGGATAAACAGTACCCCTTGCTCACGGTTAAATATACTGCCGGATCTTTGATGTTGTGGGCCTGTTTTTCTGCTAGAGGTCCTGGACGTCTTGTTCAGATGCATGGCATCATAGATTCAATCAAATACCAACAGATAAAAAATCTAAACCTGTCTACCTCTGTTAGAAATCTTATAATGGGCTGTGGTTGGATCTTCTATCAGGAAAATGATCCAAAACAAATATCAAAATCAACACAAAAATGTGTCACTGAGCATAAAATGAAGCTTCTGCCATGGCCGTCCCAATCCTCTGGCCTGAACCCTACAGAAAATGAGTGGGGTGAACTGAAGAGAAGAAGCACCAACATGGAGCTGGTATTCTGAAGGATCTGGGGAGAATCTGTATGAAGGAATGGTCTCTGTTCCCTGATCAGGTGTTCTCCAAACTCTTCAGGCATTATAGGAGAAAACTCAGAGCTATTATCTTGGGAAAAGGTCGTTGCAATAATTGGGTGCCAATAATTGTGGCCAACATGAACTAGAGAAACCATTTATTTCAAAATGAGATTTACCCCCCACTTTCAATTGCTTTACTTCAATGATAGGTTAAAAATTTGTGAATTGTTTGAATGAAAGATCAAAAGTATAAACAATGTAGATTTATTTTCACATATTTTGCTCATATTTACCAAGGGTGCCAATATTAGTGGAGGGCACTGTATATATACATGCAGTGGCATGCGAAAGTTTGGGAACCCCTTGCAGAATCTGTGAAAATGTGAATAATTTAAACAAAATAAGAGAGATCATACAAAATGCATGTTATTTTGTATTTAGTACTGTCCTGAGTAAGATATTTTACATAAAAGATGTTTACATATAGTCCACAAGACAAAAACATTGCTGAAATTATTAAAATAACCCCTTTCAGAAGTTTGGTAACCCTTGGTTCTTAATACTGTGTGTGGTTACCTGGATGATCCACGACATTTTTGTTTTGTGATGGCTGTTCATGAGTCCCTTGTTTGATTTGAACAGTTAAACTGAGCACCGTTCTTCAGAAAAATCCTCCATGTCCTGCAGATTCTTCAGTTTTCCAGCATCTTTTGCATATTTGAACTTTTTTCAGCAGTGACTGTAGGATTTTGAGATCCATCTTTTCACACTGAGGACAATTGAAGGACTCAAACACAACTATTAAAAATGGTTCAAACATTCACTGATACTCCAGAAGGAAACACGATGCATTAAGAGCCGGGGGTGAAAACTTTTTGAATTTGAAGATCAAGGTAAATTGTACTTAATTTGTCTTCCAGGAACATGTGAGTATATTCTGTTGTTTCCGAAGGGCAATACTAAATAGAAAAAAATGATATTTCAACAAAATAAGAAAAATTTGAACATCTTCATCCTGTTTTTGTCCTAAAGTTTTTGTCTTTTGGACTAAATTTAAACATCTTTTATGTAAAATATCTTCCTCAGGACAGTACTAAATAAAAAAATAACATGCATTTTGTATGACCTCTCTTATTTTGTTAAAATTATTCACATTTTCACAGATTCTGCAAGAGGTTCCCAAACTTTCACATGCCACTGTGTATGTATGTGTGTGTGTGTGTATATATATATATACAGTGGGTACGGAAAGTATTCAGACCCCCTTAAATTTTTCACTCTTTGTTATATTGCAGCCATTTGCTAAAATCATTTAAGTTCATTTTTTTCCTCATTAATGTACACACAGCACCCCATATTGACAGAAAAACACAGAATTGTTCACATTTTTGCAGATTTATTAAAAAAGAAAAACTGAAATATCACATGGTCCTAAGTATTCAGACCCTTTGCTGTGACACTCATATATTTAACTCAGGTGCTGTCCATTTCTTCTGATCATCCTTGAGATGGTTCTACACCTTCATTTGAGTCCAGCTGTGTTTGATTATACTGATTGGACTTGATTAGGAAAGCCACACACCTGTCTATATAAGACCTTACAGCTCACAGTGCATGTCAGAGCAAATGAGAATCATGAGGTCAAAGGAACTGCCTGAAGAGCTCAGAGACAGAATTGTGGCAAGGCACAGATCTGGCCAAGGTTACAAAAAATTTCTGCTGCACTTAAGGTTCCTAAGAGCACAGTGGCCTCCATAATCCTTAAATGGAAGGCGTTTGGGACGACCAGAACCCTTCCTAGAGCTGGCCGTCCGGCCAAACTGAGCTATCGGGGGAGAAGAGCCTTGGTGAGAGAGGTAAAGAAGAACCCAAAGATCACTGTGGCTGAGCTCCAGAGATGCAGTCGGGAGATGGGAGAAAGTTGTAGAAAGTCAACCATCACTGCAGCCCTCCACCAGTCGGGGCTTTATGGCAGAGTGGCCTGATGGAAGCCTCTCCTCAGTGCAAGACACATGAAAGCCCGCATGGAGTTTGCTAAAAACACCTGAATAAGATTCTCTGGTCTGATGAGACCAAGATAGAACTTTGGCCTTAATTCTAAGCGGTATGTGTGGAAAACCAGGCACTGCTCATCACCTGTCAATACAGTCCCAACAGTGAAGCATGGTGGTGGCAGCATCATGCTGTGGGGTGTTTTTCAGCTGCAGGGACAGGATGACTGGTTGCAATCAAGGGAAAGATGAATGCGGCCAAGTACAGGGATGTCCTGGACGAAAACCTTCTCCAGAGTGCTCAGGACCTCAGACTGGGCGAAGGTTTACCTTCCAACAAGACAATGACCCTAAGCACACAGCTAAAATAACGATGGAGTGGATTCACAACAACTCCGTGACTGTTCTTGAATGGCCCAGCCAGAGCCCTGACTTAAACCCAATTGAGCATCTCTGGAGAGACCTAAAATGGCTGTCCACCAACGCTACCATCCAACCTGACAGAACTGGAGAGGATCTGCAAGGAGGAATGGCAGAGGATCCCCAAATCCAGGTGTGAAAAACTTGTTGCATCTTTCCCAAAAAGACTCATGGCTGTATTAGATCAAAAGGGTGCTTCTACTAAATACTGAGCAAAGGGTCTGAATACTGAGGACCATGTGATATTTCAGGTCTGAATACTTTCCGTACCCTATATATATATATATATATATATATAGTCTCTTCCATCTTTATTTGATCCTCTAACTCTAGCACTCTCTATTCTTATTCTATTCTAAAAAAAAAAAACACTTGCTTGTTCTATTCTTTTTCTATTCTATCTGTTTTCTTTTTATTTATTATATATAAAAAAAAACCTTGCTACGTGTACTGCGTTAAGCTAACTGAGACTTGTTATAGCACTTGCATATCATTACTCTTTTGTTGATGTTGATTGCTTCCATTGTCCTCATTTGTAAGTGAATTAGAATATTGTGAAACAGTTCTTTTTTTTTTTTTTGTAACTTATTTCAAAAAGTGAAACTTTCATTGCATTACATGTGAAGATTCGTTACATGTAAAGTAAAACATTTCAAAAGTTTTTTGTTTTTAATTTTGATCATTAGAGCTTACAGCTCATGAACGTCAAAAATCCAGTATCTCAAAATATTATGATATTTCCTAAGATCAATCAAAAAAAGGATTTGCAAAACAGAAAAGTTCAAGTTCTTTAGAGTATATTCATTAATGCACTCAATACTTGGTCGGGGCTCCTTTAGCACAAATTTCAGCATCAGTGAGGTGTGGCATGGAAGCGATCAGCCTGTGGCACAGCTGAGGCACTATTGAGCCTTCAGCTCATCTGTATTGTTGGATCGACTGTTTCCAGACTCCAGACCTTGATTTCCAAATGAAATGTAAAATTTACTTTTATCTGAAGAGAGGACTTTGGACCACAGAGCAACAGTCCAGTTCTTTTTCTCCACAGCCCAGTTAAGATGCTTCTGACGTTGTCTCTGGTTCAGAAGTGGCTTGGTAGCCCTTTTCCTGAAGACGTCTGAGCGTGGTGACTCTTGATGCACTGACTCCAGCTTCAGTTCACTCCTTGTGAAGCTGTCTGAAGTGTTTGAATCGGCTTTGCTTGACAGTATTCTTGCGGTCATCCCTGTTGCTTGTGCACCTCTTCCTACCCAATTTCTTTCTTCCAGTCAACTTTGCATTTAATATGCTTTGATACAGCACTCTGTAAACAGCCACACCTTTCAGTAATGACCTTCTGTGACTTACCCTCTTTGTGGAGGGTGTCAGTGATTGTCTTCTGGACCATTGCCAAGTCAGCAGTCTTCCCCATTATTGTGGTTTCAAAGAACAAGAGATACCCAGATTTAATACTGCAGGGATGGTCATTTAATGAAACTGAAATGTAAATATTCTAATATTTTTAGATATTTTGACTTTCATGAGCTGTAAGCTCTAATCATAAAAATTAAAACAAGAAAACGTTTGAAATGTTTTACTTTGCATGTAATGAATCTAGAATATATGAAAGTTTCACTTTTTGAAATGTTACAAAAAAAATGATATTCTGTTTTTTTTAGATGCACCTGTGTGTGTATATATATATACATACATACATACATACATACATACAGGTGCTGGTCATATAATTAGAATATCATCAAAAAGTTGAACTTTTCCATGATATTCTGTTTTTTTTAGATGCACCTGTGTGTATACATACATACATACATACATGCATACATACAGGTGCTGGTCATATAATTAGAATATCATCAAAAAGTTGATTTATTTCACTAATTCCATTCAAAAAGTGAAACTTGTATATTATATTCATTCATTACACACAGACTGATATATTTCAAATGTTTATTTCTTTTAATTTTGATGATTAGAGCTTACAGCTCATGAAAGTCAAAAATCAGTATCTCAAAATATTAGAATATTACTTAAGACCAATACAAAGAAAGGATTTTTAGAAATCTTGGCCAACTGAAAAGTATGAAAATGAAAATATGAGCATGTACAGCACTCAATACTTAGTTGGGGCTCCTTTTGCCTGAATTACTGCAGCAATGCGGCGTGGCATGGAGTCGATCAGTCTGTGGCACTGCTCAGGTGTTATGAGAGCCCAGGTTGCTCTGATAGTGGCCTTCAGCTCATCTGCATTGTTGGGTCTGGTGTCTCTCATCTTCCTCTTGACAATACCCCATAGATTCTCTGTGGGGTTCAGGTCAGGCGAGTTTGCTGGCCAATCAAGCACAGTAACACTATGGTCATTGAACCAGCTTTTGGTACCTTTGGCAGTGTGGGCAGGTGCCAAGTCCTGCTGGAAAATGAAATCAGCATCTCCATAAAGCTTGTCAACAGAAGGAAGCATGAAGTGCTCTAAAATTTCCTGGTAGATGGCTGCGTTGACTGTGGACTTCAGAAAACACAGTGGACCAACACCAGCAGATGACATGGCAGCCCAAATCATCACAGACTGTGGAAACTTCACACTGGACTTCAAGCAACATGGATTCTGTGCCTCTGCACTCTTCCTTCAGACTCTGGGACCTTGATTTCCAAATGAAATGTAAAATTTACTTTCATCTGAAAAGAGGACTTTGGACCACTGAGCAACAGTCCAGTTCTTTTTCTCCACAGTTCAGTTAAGATGCTTCTGACGTTGTCTCTGGTTCAGAAGTGGCTTGGTAGCCCTTTTCCTGAAGACGTCTGAGCGTGGTGACTCTTGATGCACTGACTCCAGCTTCAGTTCTCTCCTTGTGAAGCTCTCACAAGTGTTTGAATCAGCTTTGCTTGACTGTATTCTCAAGCTTGCGGTCATCCCTGTTGCTTGTGCACCTTTTTCCATTATTGTGGTTTCAAAGAACAAGAGATGCCCAGAATCTATACTGTAGGGATGGTCATTTATTCAAACTCAAATGTAAATATTCTAATATTTTGAGATACAAATTTTTGACTTTCATGAGCTGTAAGCTCTAATCATCAAAATTAAAAGAAATAAACATTTGAAATATATCAGTCTGTGTGTAATGAATGAATATAATATACAAGTTTCACTTTTTGAATGGAATTAGTGAAATAAATCAACTTTTTGATGATATTCTAATTATATGACCAGCACCTGTATAATATAAATAAATAAATATATAAGTGTGTGTGTGTCTTTTTTTCCAGACAAATAGAACGGCTTTCATGTGCTTCCAGACTTACCAGCGCTACATTTCAAAGACCTTCAGAAGGAAAGAGTGGACAAAAGAGGAAGATGAGATCCTCAGAAATCTTGTTGAAAAAATGAAAATCGGCAACTTCATTCCTTACATACAAAGTGAGACAATTGGGTCCTCTTGAGCGCTTCTACTGAATGTTGCATATTTGTTTATAAAACATTTCATTCTGACTCTAAAATCAGATTGGATAAGCCAAATTCAAAATAAAATAGTTGATTTATATAATATAGATTTAATTCTTATATAGATAGAAAAAAACAGTGAGGGAACAACAAGGGATTGTTCACACATAATGCATTCCTGCATCTGACTGCACTTTTCAAAAGTATTTTTTTAACTGTTTGTTTTAAACATAAGAATATGTCCTTTATAACAAATTTAACTTATAGATTTAATTTACTTCAATTGTGTTTTGGAAAATCATAGGGGCTATATATTTGTATTATTTATTATCTCCATAGTGTCATACTTCATGGAGGGCCGTGATGGATCACAGCTGGCATATCGCTGGACATCTGTTTTGGATCCCTCTATAAAGAAAGGCCCCTGGTCCAAAGAGGAGGACCAGGTATGGAGCATAATTTGGGATATTCCACTCTCTTTCAATAAATGAGAAACTGATTTATTTAATGCATTGTTTTTGCCATAATCCATATTCCATATACCATATTCCGTCAACGAAGACATAATGTTTTCAAATCTGTTGCAGTCACACATGCCTATGTTCACTAATTTGACTAACTGTTCTCATCTCAGTTGTTGCGGAATGCTGTCGCAAAATATGGCACCAAAGAATGGGGGAAAATCAGATTGGAAGTCCCAGGCAGGACTGACGGTGGTTGTCGTGACAGGTACAGTATGATTTCAGACTAATGTTTCAAAATAACATCCCTGAAATCATTTTAACAACCAAATCAATCTGGCTGGATTGACTAGTGCTTGATATGTACATATGAATATTTTTGAATCTTAGGTATTTGGATTGTCTTCAGGAGAATGTGAAAAAGGGGCCTTGGAGCAAAGAGGAGGTGGAACTACTAAAAGAAAAGGTTGCAAAATATGGTGTTGGTAAGTGATATTCCTCTTAAAAGATTAAATCTTTGGAATTAACCATCACTACCTCAATAAATTAGCTTTAATAAGCCTTAAAATAGGCAGAAAAAATATCTAGTAGCCATTTAAATATCCATTATCAACCAATACTGTTAACTGAGAAGGATCATGTGACACTGAAAACTGGTGTAATGGCTTCTGAAAATTCAGTTTTGCCATCACAGGAGTACATTTTAAATTTTTATTAAAAGCTTATTTTAAATCGTAAACACATTTTATAAAACTACTGTTCTACAAAATTTTTATACAGCCTTGGTGAGCATTAAAGACTTAAAAACATGAAAAACTAATCTTAGCAACCCTCAATTTTAAAGGGTAGTGTATTTAAATAACTAATGACCATTACATCAAGGCCAGCTCATGATGTTACTTCATACTGGAGATGATTCATCATGACATTGATATCATTTTTCATTGTTGTTATTGTTTTGTTTTTTACCATATATGGAGCAAATCTAACAAAAGGCATAGAACTGTCTACTGGCCCTCAGTCAAGTTTGATTTTTGGCCCTTCGTATTAAAATGTTTGGGCACATCTGCTCATTATTTTCCAGGAAAGTGGGCTAAGATTGCCTCAGAGATCCCAAACCGGATTGACTGCCAGTGCCTAAGCAAGTGGAAATTACTAACACAAGCTGTAAGTTCATTCTTCAGTATGTCTTGCATCCTTCAAGAAGATTAAATATCATAAGCATACACATTTGGTTGTTGTTTCTGTTTTTCAGAGTAAGAGTAAAGAGTGTCAGAGTAAAGGTATAAAAAGACAAAGGAAGCCAACAACAGTGCCACGAAAAAGACAAAAAGTATTGAAAACTATTAAAGAGGAGATACTCACCTCCAGCGAGGACGAAAAACAGATAAAGTATATGGACAGTGATGTTGAATCGGATGTTCCCTTAGTCAAAGTTCGGGAAATACCACGGAAGGACTACATACAGCCAGATATGAAGGAATGGATACCTGTAAATACAAACACAGGGGTTCATTCTCTAGGAACTGTCAGGACTGTGTGGGTCCATCCTCCCTCTAATGAGGAGGAGCTAGAGAAATCCACTCCAGAATCTGGCTCAGGCCGCATTCGATCAAAGAACAGCAAATGTCCAAAAGTCATGCTCAGTTTAGAACGCAATACCATCCTGAACCGCTTTGGAACCGTGGAAAGAACTTATATAGGTTTGAAACCCACTGTCTTGCAGAGTCAGGTAAGATGTTTTCTTTTTCCTTTCTCTTTTTAGGTCAGATCAGTTTTTATTTAGTTTTATTTATATGTTCTGCAGTGCTTCTGTATAAAAATGAATTTCGTTTCATGCATGCAGACTGACGATGAGAAAGCCATGCTCAAGGTGTCTGTGAGTGATATTAAACACTTCCTGCAGTGGAAGGGAGCATCTGTAGTTAAGAAGGTATGGTTAACACAAACGCATACACATTTATAGTAAATAAGGCCACTACATTATTATTATTTAAGTATAATAGAAAATAGTTGCCACTTTCTAATAAGCTAACAAGATTTAAAACTATAGCCTTTTTCAGACTTAAGACTGTAAAGGCAGTGTTGACTTTATAATATCATACTTACTATTCAAAAAAATTATATTTGGAAAACATTTTATTTTAAATAAATAATACACTTACCTTATATTGATTGTATGCTTTTTTCCTTTCAAAATGACCTAAAGGAGAAAATGACAAGTCCAAAAAATATTAAGAAAAGAAGGTCGGTTCAGGACATGGCCAGCCATAATAATGACCTCCTTAAAGCCATCACCCCATGGATTGGTAATGTGATCCTGGCTGCTCCAGTGAATGAAAACACATTTTGTGAAGGTACAGACCCTTGTATCACTTCTGACAAAACACCAACATTTTTGTGGGTTTTTGTGGAACGGCAGCAATATTTGAGCAGCCTCAAATATCAAACAGTTAATTGCTGATAAATAAAGTTTCGCCCTTTCTTCCTGTTAAATATATTGTTTCACTTCAAAATGTATCACATTATGGAAGGGTGGTTTCTGTGGGTCCTAAAAAGTCTTAATTCGCCCTTCCACAATTTATAGTCCTAAAAAGGGTGTTACATCAGAGCAGAAAGTCATAAATTCATAGAGTCATCATCGCATTAAATGTTGCATGCATTGCCAAAATGAATATCTTCCTGTTTTTGTTTTCCAGGACAAATATCTAACATCCTTACATATATTTATTTGAGAGGCCAGTTTAAAACAGAAAAGTCTTGAAAATTTTTACAAAATTATGTTTATGCTTACAAAACAATAACAAATATCTGTAAATAGTATATATGAATATTTTCCTTGTATATAAGTTACATTTTGAGCCCACTGACAGATTTTTGTTATTGTTTTAAATATAAATTTATTTTACTGGAAACAAGTGAATGTATCTTTATTTAAGAATCTTTAGACGTCTGCACTGGAAAACAAAACAAAAAGCTATTTCCGTACTAGTTCTAGTGGTTGAGAGTTATTCAAGCTTTTCAGCAATTTTTTTTGTTTTGTATGTAAAATTAATTTAAAAATAATGGAGATCGGTTGGAAGCTGTATTTTGAAGTTCTGCTAATATAACTTATTGTGAGTTCCCAATATATTTATATTTAGAGAACTTATTGTAATGATATTATTGTGTGATACACATTTAGAGAACATTGTTTTACATATTGTGCAAGAGAGAAACATTGTGTTTCCTTTCATTTAAAATGTATTTACTAGGTCTTAAAGTCTTAAATTGACCTTAATAAGGCCTGCAGAAACCACGTGGAAGTAAAATGAGTTGTAACTATTATTCACATTGACTTTAAGCAATAAGTGCAGTTTAGTTTATAGTACTCTAGTGTGCAGATTTAACTTGGACCTAATTAGGCTTTTTTTGGTCAGTAATTCATCAATATTCATGTTACAGGTGATATTGTTGGAATGAAAGCGGAAGACATCGCTCTTCCAAAAACATCAGTGTTTTCATTTTTCCTCAAAGTAAGCCTAATTACATTGTCAGCGATTTATAATGAAATTTATAAAAAGAAAAAGAAAAGAAAAAGCCAGCAGTATTTCATATGGTTGTATTTTCTTAACACAGGTTTTTCAAATAGATATCAAGGGTTGCAGGAATGTCATTGAAATTCAGCAAATGATCAACATTAAGGTATTTATCAGTCCAGCGTCTTAAGTTTATGAGCCTAGTTGTCATACTTTGTTGCAGATGTGCATATGAATATGCAGTATTTTTTTTTAAAGAAATTATCTCGAAGATTAGTGTTCCCTCAGTATTGTCAGTTGTTCTCTCTTGTCTTGTCTTTTTTCAGAAGCCAGTTGCTCAGTCTAAACCAAGAACAGGTATGTCAGTTTATATTTACCCATTTTAAATTTTTTAAATATAATAGCAAATAATGCACATATCCAAAGAGCTCCAGTTCTTTCTGCAATAACATGCTTAATGTCAATGTTTCCTTCCTATGGTTATTTGGCTCCTCCTCAAAAAGTGTCAGCGATTCTTAAGGATGCAAAACAGAAAGCTGAGCACAAGAAATCTGCAGAACCTCCTCGACATCCACCTCCCCTGCAGCCGGTTCTTCTTAACCCTCTCCAACTGCCGGTCAGACAGATGACAACCCCTACTTTGATTCAACCCAAAACTCTTGTCATTACACAGCCAAACAAGCAGAGGGCAGAGCAGCCTTTACTAATTAAGTCACCACCACAAGTTTTATCACAGAATCCTCTACCGCTAATACAGCCGACTGCACCTGCACAACCTGTCATGGCCTCAACCCCCAAATCACCAACTACAGAGGACTCAAACAGCATCAGATCTGCAAAACGCATCCGCAAACCTACTGAGAAAGTTCAAGCCCTAATGGAAGAAGCTAAAGCTAAAGGTAGTAAAAAAGAGTCACCAAAACGAAACCAAGGCAAACAAAATGTTGTTTTTCCAACTATTACATTGCAGATGCAGCCAGTAAACTGGATTCTTGCCCCCACTAAGTTGGTTCAAATAACTGGTCCACTTTCTGCTAATATCCCAAGCAACCAGACACTAACTGTGCCAAACAGTTCTCCCCTGAATAACTGTATTAGTCCGTGCATCTCAACTAATCTATACCCAGCATCATCTGCACTGGTTGTTGCTGTTTCCTCTGCCAGTCCTGCCCTTATATATTCTACAGTCTTGAATGCCTCCAGAGATACCCTAAAGACTTCCTCCTCTGTGAACATTAGCCCCAAAGGTATCCAGACACCTCTTTCACCTACTTCTAGCTTAGTACAGAGCAAAGGTATGCTACATAGTGTCCAGATGTTATCCCCGACACCTATCACAGTGGACCAAAAAGGTTCACACATTGAAGCTACGAAGAACTCCTCAGACTCTTCTTCTGATGAATCCATTGTAAGGCAATACCAGACATATACATCAACTGGTTCCAGAGTATCTCCTGCTGTTTTCAGTGTTCTTCCAGTTCCCTTGACTGTGCCACCTTTGATTAGTTCACCAGTCGTATTGAAGCCAACAAATAATGTTGCTGTGGAAAAGTCTCCTGGTGTTACTGAAAATGGCTGCGTTCTTGTGAGAACTAATCAGCTGCCAACCGTCATCCAACAGAAAAGTTTGCCCGACACAATATTGAGCCCCCTTTCTGCTTCTAGAAGACCAACTGCTCATTCACCTCAGGTCGTAGCTCAGTGTCCTCAGATTGTAGCTCCATTAGCTCAGATCATGGCTTCGTCACCTCAGATTGTGGCTCCATCACCTCAGATTGTGGCTCCATCACCTCAGATTGTGGCTCCATCACCTCAGATTGTGGCTCCATCACCTCAGATTGTGGCTCCATCACCTCAGATTGTGGCTCCATCACCTCCGATTGTGGCTCCATCACCTCAGATTGTGGCTCCATCACCTCCGATTGTGACTCCATCACCTCAGATTGTGGCTCCATCACCTCCGATTGTGGCTCCACCACCTCTAATTGCTACTTCATCACCTCAGATTGTGGCTCCATCAGTTCAGTTTGTGGCTCCATCACCTCAGACTTTGGCTCCATCACCTTGGATTATGGCTCCATCGCCTCGGATTTTGGCTCCATCAACTCGGATTGCAGCTCCATCAATTCAGATTGTGGCTCCATCAGTTCAGTTTGTGGCTCCATCACCTCGGATTATGGCTCCATCACCTCGGATTATGGCTCCATCAACTCGGTTTGCAGCTCCATCAGTTCAGATTGCGGCTCCAGCACCTCGGATTTTGGCTCCATCAGAGCAGATTGTGGCTCCATCAGAAATACCTCAAATCAGAACATTAAGTGAAGCATTGCTCCCTCTTCCTGACATTCCCTCTGATGTTGTTAGCTTTAATCCTCACTTGATATTCCCTGAGCAGTCATCTGAAGTAGATGACTGGATGAATGGAGAAGGTGGAATTCCACTACCTCATTTAGAGATGTCTTTGCCTTACCTTCCTCCATCTGCCGCCAACATCAAAACACTGACTTCTTTGCTCAAAGTTAAACAATCTCTGCTTGCAGCTGCAGTGAATATCCTGCCAGCTGAGTATCAAAACTATAGAGAGGAAGAAGCTCAAGTAGCTGCCATCCGCAAAATGATTGCCGAAAGGTTTGCCTCAAATCCAGCGTACCAGCTTTTGAAGGCTCGTTTCTTGTCGTGCTTTACTTTACCAGCCCTTTTGGCCACTATAAACCCTTCTGTGAAATGCGAGTTGCTCACAGATAACAATGGTGATGAAGATGAGGTCTTGTTATTACAAAAGATAAAAAAAAGGATTCGGCCACCAGCTGCAGTAAGTTGCGCATAACATTGAAGCAGTCTTTTTGTTTGTTAATTTATTTTTATTATAATTTATGCATTTTCCCTATCTTTCAGAGGATTGAGCTTAACACGAATGAAAATGAAGCATCAGCAGAACAGTTCTCGGGAATCAGTACAAAAAGGCAAAGGAGTCGACATTGAGTTACATAAGATTCATCATCTGAACGAGTACCAGTAACTTCAGATTTTGTACAGTTCACGATTCGTGTAGAAATGTGTACCACTAAAAAAAATCAGTATTGCAGTTAAAGGGACCAGTCAGATATTCACTGCACTAATTTCTTTTACTCCATCCACACGTTTTGTTTAAGAACATTCAGTATGTGTCCTGACAATTTTTTTGGAAATAAAATTATAAATAAACAAGACTCAGAAATTTGCACTGAGCTACTGTTAAGTTATCATATACTTTCATTTTGTTACTGCTTTTTGAATAAATTGTTCTATAGAAATGTGAAATGTTTTGTCATTGTTTGTTTTTATTTTTGTGCATTTGTATTATAAGCATTTGTATTTTTTATGCTTTTATATTATGTGATCGTAATGTGCAACCCACACCTGAATCTAAAAGTTTGTGAACTTTTAAAAAATCATGAATTTATAATAAATTATTTTGTACATTCAATACCACTTAATAAAAGTATAGAATTTCTTGGGTTTTTAAACAAAACTCGATTCACATGAGAACATCAATTCCTTAATAGAAGCTGTTGTATTTTACATGAAACAGAAAGACTTTCAAGGGGATGCCACAAGTTGAGATCACAGAGACACATTGAATATATTAATAATGGTTGATTGCATATTTTCTTCAGAAAATTATGTACTCATTCTGCGACCAAATACCACAGAAAGTGTTGCAGCTCAACAATTTATTGTGAAATAGAGGGAAATAAAAAAAAAAACTGCAATGACAGCTGGAAAAAGGGAACCTATGTCACCACAGTGCTCTGTGAACTTCATTTCCTTTTTGAGTTTACAGGCGAGCTGAATGTGTAATGCGCATTTAGCCTTAAAACTTAGCTAGTGTCAGTCATGTTTGATGGCCCAGGGGGTTTTGAGTTGGAGGAGGATGATGAGTGCTGGGCACGGCTGGAAGACTACAGAATGCTTCTCATCAAGACCATTGAGCCCTCAAGGATAACACCTTATCTGAGACAATGTAAAGTGCTGAGCAGTGAGGACGAAGAACAGATCTACAACGACCCCAGTCTGGTTATCAGGCGTAGAAAAGTTGGTAAGTTGCTAAGGTTCAACTGTTTTCAAACATTAAATATGCAACAAATATTGTTGAAAGAAATAGTTACTGTATTATCTGAAGCTAGTTACTGTATAATCTGAAGCTTTCTATCTTATTTTCTAAGTATACACTTAGTGGTCTAGATATTTATACGGTTCAGGAATGTTTTTTTTTTTTGCTTATAGGAGTGCTGCTGGACATATTACAAAGAACTGGCCTCAAAGGATATGAGGCATTTCTAGAGAGTTTGGAGCTAGACTACCCAGATGTGTACCGCAAAATCACTGGCAAAGAGCCTGCTAGGGTCTTCTCCGTACTTATTGGTAAGTTGTGTATTTTTAATTAAGTATCAGTTGGTTAGTATACTTCTTTATATGTTAAACAAAAAATACTTTAGCCACATCTTTTATGCAAATAAAATCTGAAAACTGCTATCATCATAGGCCAAAGGTCTCTGGAGGTACTAAAAGGGGTCCTTAGAAAGGATATAAAATGTAATGTTTCCATGTTAATGTTTGTTCATGCAATGTATGGATTCCCAGGCTTTTGACATCGCTATAATTTTCTTCCATGAACACCCTACAGTTTTTTTTTCTCTCACAAACCCCCAGTTTGCGAAAACCTGCTGTAATGTAATGTTTAATTCATTTCATGATGTTGATAACAAAGAATGAAATAGATTATCTGTCTGTTTTTTTTTTTTTTTTTTTAAATCAATATGGTAAATAATAATCATATTCAAGTCTATTTGATAAACGAGTTAGGTCAAAAGTAATCTAAAAGTAATCAGAAAGTAGTCATCTACCCAGCATTGGATACTTACATACACACATTTATACAGAACCTTCTTTTTTATGATCTGCAAAGTACTTACTAAAAGAAAGAATACTATTTTGAATGAATCTGTTGTGACATATAGTGACGTGACGTGTGGCCAAGTATGGTTACCCATACTCGGAATTTGTGCTCTGCATTTAACCCATCCTTAGTGCGCACACACACCGTGAACACACACCCGGAGCAGTGGGCAGCCATTTATGCTGTAGCGCCCGGGGAGCAGTTGGGGGTTCGGTGTCTTGCTCAAGGGCACCTCAGTCGTGGTATTGAAGGTGGAAGAGAGCGCTGTACATTCACTCCCCCCACCTACAATTCCTGCCGGACCTGAGACTCGAACTCGCAACCTTTGGGTTACGAGTCCGACTCTAGGCCACGACTGCCCCATTACAAGCCCGGCTCCAGCTCCAGCTCCGTGATCCAAAAATCAATTTAATATGCAGTCCCCGGGTAGGGGACGTATCAGATATTAAACTGATAAGAATGACTACACTTGATCTTAGCCAAAAGGCCAATAAGCGAATGAATGAATGATTCAAGGAATCACTGTTAAAGACACTCACTTGTTGCAATGCCACCACCTGATGTAACAATGTACACTGAAAAATCCCCACCACAAATGTCCAGAGTGACAGTCTGTGTGGAAAGAATGATACAAACAGTGCAAGTCCCGGTGCTGTTGTAAGTTGGAATGCCACTCTGTTAATTAAATTAGAAACGAACTGTTTAATAAAATGTAGTAATACTAAGTTACTATTGTAGATTAAAGTTGTTATATTGTGTTAGAGATTTGTTTTGGGGGGGTTTTAAGTGTTTTTTTATACTTAGGTGCAAGCACAGAAATGTTGTGCCTCTTGACGATATAATTTCTGTCATGGTTTCTGTATGCAAACCTCTGGTTTATAGAACTCTCTGTCTGTTCACCCAGACACGGCCGGTGAATGTGGCCTCACTCAGTTCCTCATGAGCGAGGTCTCTCGCCTACAGAAGCTCGCGCAGGACGAACGGAGGAAGCGACTCGAGGTGTCTGCACAGGCGGCGGAGCAGCTAGACACCATCCGCCAGCTGCAGCTGTGTGAGAGCGAGCTGCACAAACAGCAGGACCGCGTGCAGCGCATCCGAGAGGAGCGCGAGCGCATGTGCGAAGAGGCGCGAAAACTGAGAGACGAGAATTACCGATTGATGCACGACCTGACCCGACTGAGCGAGGACAAGAACTGCGCACTCATGTGTAACAGAGACCTCCAGCTCGAGGTGACCAGTCAGTCCGGCAGGAAAACCTTTCAAAAACACGTCTGGGTCATAGTTCACCACAAAAGAAATAAGAAATTAAATGCATTTGCGGTCAAAACTGTAATTTTAACTGTAAATTTCATCACTCTGGTTCGCTCATCAAGGTCCCAATAGGATTTTTCCATTGGCTTTTGAATTGTTGCAGTTAAACAACCAACAAAAGTTTATCATTCTTACGCGTTTTATAATCTTAAAGGGATAGTTCACCCAAAAATTAAAATTATGTCATTAATTACTCACTCTCATGTCGTTCCAAACCCGTGACACCTTCGAGCATCTTTGCAACACAAATTAAGATATTTTTGATGAAATCTGAGAGCTCTCTGACCCTCCATAGACAGCAATGCAACTGAAATGTTCCCAGAAGGGACATCGATAAAATAGTCCATGTGACATCAATGGTTCAACCGTAATTTTAGGAAGCTACGAGAATACTTTTTGTGCACAAAGAAAACAATAATAACATAATTTATTCAACAATTCTTCTCCCCGAGTTACAGTCTTCCGCCATTTTTGGAGAGTACCCCAGAACATAATCACGCACATGCTGACATAGGCAATGCTGATTACATTGATTACGTTCTGGGGTACTTTTAAGGTTGAACCACTGATGTCACTTGGACTACTTTTCTGGACCTGTGAAGACTTCAGTTGCATTACTGTCTACGGAGGGTCCGAGAGATCTCGGATTTAATCCAAAATATCTTAATTCCTGTTCCAAAGATGAACAAAGGACTTTAAGGGTTTGGAATGACAAAGTTAAAGAAAGTAGACTATTCATTTTCTAAAGTATTAATTATATATATTTATTTATTTATTTATTTTTTAAATGTAACCTTTCTCTTTGTTTTCTCTTTAAATTTGATCTTTTCTCTTTGCATATTTCCTTTTCTCCCTTTTTGATCCTTTCTGTAAGATTGAGAAATTGAAACACAGCTTAATGAATGCAGAAAGTGACTCAAAAATCCAACGGAAAAAAACAATAACCTTGAAGAATGCCATGGAGCAGAGGCCAAGTCCTGAGCTGATCTGGCAGATGCAGAGAGAAAATGACCTCCTTACAGCTCGCATACAGGAGCTTGAAAGTGCTTCCAAGGTAAATCAGTCTCATTTATTAGACTACACTAATCAAAATATAAACAAGAATGCCTAATACACACAATTCACTGACACAGGTCCAAACTCTGGAGAATGAAAAACTTGATTCACAGTCATTAGAGGAATTCAAGCAACAAAGTCAGGCACAATACCAGGAGTTGGTGAATGATGTCTACAATCTAAGGAGAGACCTACATGACGCAGAAGAGCTGCGTGATAAGGTAGCTTGTGTTTAATATGTGCAGACTGGATTAAAAGTAAATGTTACTTTATTTTTTGTTATGCATATCATATTAAAAAAATATATATATATACAGTGGGTACGGAAAGTATTCAGACCCCCTTCAATTTTTCACTCTTTGTTATATTGCAGCCATTTGCTAAAATCATTTAAGTTATTTTTTTTTCCTCATTAATGTAAACACAGCACCCCATATTGACAGAAAAACACAGAATTGTTGACATTTTTGCAGATTTTTAAAAAAATAAAAACTGAAATATCACATGGTCCTAAGTATTCAGACCCTTTGCTGTGACACTCATATATTTAACTCAGGTGCTGTCCATTTCTTCTGATCATCCTTGAGATGGTTCTACACCTTTTATTTGAGTCCAGCTGTGTTTGATTATACTGATTGGACCTGATTAGGAAAGCCACACACCTGTCTATATAAGACCTTACAGCTCACAGTGCATGTCAGAGCAAATGAGAATCATGAGGTCAAAGGAACTGCCTGAAGAGCTCAGAGACAGAATTGTGGCAAGGCACAGATCTGGCCAAGGTTACAAAAAAAATTTCTGCTGCACTTAAGGTTCCTAAGAGCACAGTGGCCTCCATAATCCTTAAATGAAAGACGTTTGGGACGACCAGAACCCTTCCTAGAGCTGGCCGTCCGGCCAAACTGAGCTATCGGGGGAAAAGAGCCTTGGTGAGAGAGGTAAAGAAGAACCCAAAGATCACTGTGGCTGAGCTCCAGAGATGCAGTCGGGAGATGGGAGAAAGTTGTAGAAAGTCAACCATCACTGCAGCCCTCCACCAGTCGGGGCTTTATGGCAGAGTGGCCCGACGGAAGCCTCTCCTCAGTGCAAGACACATGAAAGCCCGCATGGAGTTTGCTATAAAACACCTGAATAAGGTTCTCTGGTCTGATGAGACCAAGATAGAACTTTTTGGCCTTAATTCTAAGCGGTATGTGTGGAGAAAACCAGGCACTGCTCATCACCTGTCCAATACAGTCCCAACAGTGAAGCATGGTGGTGGCAGCATCATGCTGTGGGGTGTTTTCAGCTGCAGGGGCAGGACGACTGGTTGCAATCGAGGGAAAGATGAATGCGGCCAAGTACAGGGAAATCCTGGACGAAAACCTTCGCCAGAGAGCTCAGGACCTCAGACTGGGCCGAAGGTTTACCTTCCAACAAGACAATGACCCTAAGCACACAGCTAAAATAACGAAGGAGTGGCTTCACAACAACTCCGTGACTGTTCTTGAATGGCCCAGCCAGAGCCCTGACTTAAACCCAATTGAGCATCTCTGGAGAGACCTAAAAATGGCTGTCCACCAACGTTTACCATCCAACCTGACAGAACTGGAGAGGATCTGCAAGGAGGAATGGCAGAGGATCCCCAAATCCAGGTGTGAAAAACTTGTTGCATCTTTCCCAAAAGACTCATGGCTGTATTAGATCAAAGGGTGCTTCTACTAAATACTGAGCAAAGGGTCTGAATACTTAGGACCATGTGATATTTCAGTTTTTCTTTTTTAATAAATCTGCAAAAATGTCAACAATTCTGTGTTTTTCTGTCAATATGGGGTGCTGTGTGTACATTAATGAGGAAAAAAAATTAACTTAAATGATTTTAGCAAATGGCTGCAATATAACAAAGAGTGAAAAATTTAAGGGGGTCTGAATACTTTCCGTACCCACTGTATGTATGTATGTATGTATGTATGTATGTATGTATGTATGTATGTATGTATATGTGTGTGTGTGTGTATGTGTATGTGTATGTGTATAATGTATGTGTATATATATATATTTTTTATATAATTCTGTTTTTAAATTTAAGTATCAAGAGGAGAAGGATGAGTTAGAACTGAAGTGCATAATGCTAAAAAAGGACTCCAAAATGTACCGTGACCGAATGGAAGACATTCTGAAGCAGCTGGAAGAAGTTATCAAAGAAAGAGACAAGGTTCCTTTCCTCTTTGCAAAGCATATAGCAACATAATGTGGTAAATGTTATGGTCATTTTACATTAGATCAGAGATGTACAAACAAGGGCCTGCGGACCAAAGTTGCCCTGTGACAACTTTTGATTTGGCCCGAAATCCATATCACAAGAAACATGTCATTAAAGTATACAGTCAGGTCCATAAATATTGGGACATAAACACAATTCTAACATTTTTGGCTCTATACACCACCACAATGGATTTCAAATGAAACGAACAAGATGTGCTTTAAATGCAGACTGTCAGCTTTAATTTGAGGGTATTTACATCCAAATCAGGTGAACGGTGTAGGAATTACAACAGTTTGCATATGTGCCTCCCACTTGTTAAGGGACCAAAAGTAATGGGACAGAATAATAATCATAAATCAAACTTTCACTTTTTAATACTTGGTTGCAAATCCTTTGCAGTCAATTACAGCCTGAAGTCTGGAACTCATAGACATCACCAGACGCTGGGTTTCATCCCTGGTGATGCTCTGCCAGGCCTCTACTGCAACCGTCTTCAGTTCCTGCTTGTTCTTGGGGCATTTTCACTTCAGTTTTGTCTTCAGCAAGTGAAATGCATGCTCAATCGGATTCAGGTCAGGTGATTGACTTGGCCATTGCATAACAGTCCACTTCCTTCCCTTCAAAAACTCTTTGGTTGCTTTTGCAGTATGCTTTGGGTCATTGTCCATCTGCACTGTGAAGCGCCGTCCAATGAGTTCTGAAGCATTTGGCTGAATATGAGCAGATAATATTGCCCGAAACACTTGAGAATTCATTCTGCTGCTTTTGTCAGCAGTCACATCATCAATAAATACAAGAGAACCAGTTCCACTGGCAGCCATACATGCCCACGCCATGACACAACCACCACCATCTTCACTGATGAGGTGGTATGCTTAGGATCATGAGCAGTTCCTTTCCTTCTCCATAATCTTCTCTTCCCATCACTCTGGTACAAGTTGATCTTGGTCTCATCTGTCCATAGGATGTTGTTCCAGAACTGTGAAGGCTTTTTTAGATGTCGTTTGGCAAACTCTAATCTGGCCTTCCTGTTTTTGAGGCTCACCAATGGTTTACATCTTGTGGTGAACCCTCTGTATTCACTCTGGTGAAGTCTTCTCTTGATTGTTGACTTTGACACACATACACCTACCTCCTGGAGAGTGTTCTTGATCTGGCCAACTCTTGTGAAGGGTGTTTTCTTCACCAGGGAAAGAATTCTTCGGTCATCCACCACAGTTGTTTTCCGTGGAATGTTTTTGCTATCTGTCTGATGGGTTTGTTTTGTTTTTTCAGCCTAATGATGGCTTGCTTCACTGATAGTGACAGCTCTTTGGATCTCATCTTGACAGTTGACAGCAACAGATTCCAAATGCAAATAGCACACTTGAAATGAACTCTGGACCTTTTATCTGCTCATTGTAATTGGGATAATGAGGGAATAGCACACACCTGGCCATGGAACAGCTGAGAAGCCAATTTTCGTTTCATTTGAAATCCATTGCGGTGGTGTATAGAGCCAAAAATGTTAGAATTGTGTCGATGTCCCAATATTTATGGACCTGACCGTATCTTTTTTTTAACTTATCTTTTTGTTTTTAACATATTTTTGCATATAAGTTTTATTAAGAAGTTTAAGTTTTAATATAATATACTTGGATGTAATTTGGCCCACAGCCCTCAAACTAGTTTGATTTTTGGACCTTCATAAAAAAAAGTTTGGTCACATCTGCATCAGATGGAGAAATGCCAATCTTTATTCAGATTTATTCAATGCATCTGTTGTATGTATCACATTAACCACAACAGTTGTATGGCGCTGCCCTTTTAATAGGCTATTTGTACAAGAGAGGAGTACCATTTGGAGAACTCCAAAAATCTCCAAGACAAAGACCAGTACCGCAAACAGATCCGGGAGATGGGAGAGCGTTATGATGAACTTCAAGTCCAGTTGTTTCGAACTCAAGGAGAGGTTCTTGCTCTTCAGTTAAAGCTTCGCAAAAAGAAAAACCCAATTCAAGTGGTATGTACACTTGAAATGTATACTACACAGAGTGAGCGTGACGTGTCAGTGGAATAGATGAGTCATTATTTAGTTCAAGTGCTTCCTGTTGTGTCACTCTGATGTAAGCACATTATCTTTAGGCACAAAATGCATGATCACTGGGTAATGGTTTATAATAAATAGTATGTTTGTTATGATGTGTTTTATTCATTCAGAACTCAGAAGAAAGCTCCTTGCTGAGTTCATTTGAGGTAATTTTTTATAACTCTCTATTAAAAATTTAGATGCAAACACTCTTCAGAAATAAGATATTTCTGTTGTCTTTCTCATCTTAAATTGGCATTGTTCTCCACAGCATTTGGTTTGTATTCTTTTTAGTCATCAACAGGGTTGCTTGCATTTTGTCCACAGATGAAAAGTCAGACTAGTGAGGAGGAGTCCAGGGAAAGGGGTGAAAAGGGTAACATTCTCAGATTTTCTCCATCAGATATTATAAAATATTATTCTTGTTTTTTAAACATTGTTCCTGTTTCCTCACACAGATATGAGTGAAGAGTCACAGAGCCAGACATCTGGAGAGTACAATGTAGGTATCTTTGTTGTGGATGCTTATTTATACAGTGATAGTGGCTTCATTTTTTATGCATATTTCATGTTTGCAGTATTCCGAGAGGATGTTCCCTGAGGAGAACATATCAGCTAAATGCAGACTTAAAGAAAAATGCAACTTTCATTATAGGAGGTTGGTTTTATTTAATTTAAATTTTTTATTCTTTCATAACAACAATTTAACCATTGGAATTAACCACTAAAGCAGAGCTACTACTATGTTTCAGATTTTAATTAAATGGAATTATTTGTTTCTAAGTAATACTCCTAATGTGGTCTTGGACAGGAAACGTGCTTTAAGAACCAAAAAATTCACAGACAAAGAGAGTGTGCAGTGCATACTGGACAACACTACTGGGAGTGATACAGACGGGATGTGACATACAGCTTTGGACAAGGAGACGAAATGTGGCCTTCTTTGAAGGCATATTAAAATGCAAGTTAATAACAATCCAACATTGTTCTGCATCCAGTGACCCATAAAACCTGATTAACATCATATCAATATCATAGTGTTCACTGTCAAAGTATGTCGAGTCAATCACTTGTCATGAGTCTGATCTGCCATGAGTCTAATCTGACAATTGTTTCTGTTATCTATTAATATATAATATAATAAATATGAAATATCTTTTAATGTAAATCTTGTTCTCTTGAGCAAAAACAGTGGAAATGTTTTTTTGTTTGTTTTTTTTTACCCAAGACTTTAAGGTATGTGCCGGTCCCATTTGAAGTTCCAGTCGTGTCTGATAACTGAATATGCTGGAGTTTGTTTTTGGATGAGCTAGGAAAATTTTTCTTGAAACCCTCCCAAACAACATGTGGTGATGTAGGTGCTGTTTGACAATTTTTTTTAAGGTTTTCTGACCCCGAGACTCAACTATTTTCTGCAATTCTCCAGCTGTGGTCCTTAACTTTTGCTGCACATCAGAAATATATTCTTTGTTTCTTCTCATTGTGATGGATGATTAAGGGAATTTGGGCTTTGTTTTCCCTCCTATTTACATTTCTGTGAAACAGGAAAACATGGCTGGATAATTTCATGTTCATAATCACCCTGGAGTGCTCAAAATTGTAAATATGAATGGGAATATACTTCAAAGATATTTTACTCATAAGAATTTCTAGGGGTGCCAATAATTGTGTCCAACGTGTATTTGAGAAAAACATTTATTTCATAATGATATTTCCCCCCATTTTAAATTCTTATTATCCAATGAAAGGTTAGATTTTTGTGAATTTTTTTAATAAAAGATCAAAAGGATTAACAATGCAGATTAATTTTCACAGCCTTTTTTGATCATATTTACCAAGGGTGCCGATATTTTTGGCCATGACTGTATCTAACTGTTTTGTTTGTTAACGCCAAATTAAAATTAAAAAAAATGTTTGACTAAATATGTACGATTTTTTTTTTTACTACGTTTGAATGGGAAATTTGATTGGACCGAACACACCATTTGACCTCACCGTTGGTTGGACTTTTCACTCCGCCTGCGTCACCTGTGTGGCTGCCATAGCAACAAGAAAACGCAGAGTGAAGGGCAGGCCTGAGTGAACGCTTATAATGAATTAACACCGTAATTTGTATTTGTATAATACGCAGATAAGTGTGTTGAAAACTCTTACAATGGACCAACCGTCCTATAACTTCGCACTGATTTCGATATAGGTTTAATTTTGACTGAAGCATAAGCATATTATTCCGTAGCTATAATGGCAGACACGCGTGTGCTTCCCAGTGGTAAAGTTTACCGGCAGATGTTTGACGCTCAGGTAATAGTATTCATAGTATCTAAACGATAAATGTGCGTTTTTACATATTGTTGATGTTTGTAATATTGCTGGCCTGAAGGCAGCTCTGGGCGTATGTTGATATTGGTGTGTTCGTGGTCAGGTTCAGTTGTCTCTGGCTCTCTTTGACTCGCGGAGGAAGCGCGCGGGGGATGAGGGCGACTGTCTGCTCAGTGGAGACGCGGCAGACTCCGCATCACAGCAGCTCAATGGGACGCTCAACATCACCACACGGTGTGCTGCTGCTGCTCAAGATACGAATTTGATTTCAATTTATAGACATTAATGCTAATTAAAAATGCCCTGCTTGATAGGAACACACTTTACTCTGGTGGAAAAAGAAATGAGGACCAGGATGATAGTGAGGAGGTTTGGGGTCTTCCAGACACTGTTGGTGAGAACTTAGTGATAACTGTTTGCAACATAGTCTTTTATTTTATTTTATTTTATTTTCTTCAAGCCAATAAGTACTGAGTAATAATAATGAACAGCATGTAAGTTGCTGGTAATTATGCATAATTTACTCTTAGTATTAGTGCATGAAACATGTGGTGTAACAAGGACACCGTAAAATAAAGTGTTACCTGTACATCCAAACAGGAATAGGAGACAATAAATGTTTGTAATACTTGTTCTCTTTTTGTAATGCAATATATCTTAAAATGTTTTTGAATGAAGTCTCTTATGCTCACCAAGGCTGTTTTTATTTGTTCAAAAAAACAGTAATATTTTCTAAAATACTATTAACATTTAAAACAACTTTTTTTCTATTTGAAAATATTATAAAGTGTCATTTATTTCTGTGATGACAAAGCTGAATTTTCAGCAGCCATTACTCCAGTCTTCAGCATAACATAAATCGTTTTAATTTACATTTCCTAGTCCATCAACAGACTAACACATCTTAATATCAATTAGAATACAGTTGTTGCTGCTTAATATTTTTGTAGAAACCATAATACTTTTTTAAAGATTGTTAGATGAATAGAAAGTTCAAAAGAAAAGCATTTATTTAAGATTTTCTGTAACATTATGAATGTCTTTACTGTCAGTGTGTCCTTGCTACTTAAGTGTTTATTTAAAAAAAATAAAAATAATAAAAAATCTTACTGACCCCAAAGTTTTGAATGGTAGTGTATGCAAAACAAACATTTGTTCAACCAGCATTTGTTGATTTTCAGTCAAAGAAACAATAAAGAAACTCAATAAGGCAAAGAAACTCATAATAAGGCATGTTTGCCAAATTTATTTTCAATAATAATGTATACAGTATATATTGTATAATATAAAATTGACAGTAAAAAAATCAATCCATTGTGATTCTGTTTTGTCTGTAGTTCCAGAGAAAAAAAACTCAGACATCATTGATCGTCTTGCGGAGAAAAGGCGAAGGGATCACAACGAAGCTGTTTGTCAGTTGCAGACAGAACTCTCCAGCATCAGTGTGGTATTGCCAAAATGTGTTCATTCTTATGTAGAGTACAGTTAATCTATTATCCATCTAATGTTTAATCACTATGCCAGTTTTACTAATAATATCTCTCAAAGGTACCTTATACTGTGATATATCTGCATTTAGGGTTTTGAACCGTTATTCAGACAAATAGGAAAGGATATCCTTCTCAGATTGTCAGAGCATAATGACAATATTGAAAACCTTATGCAAAAGATTGAAAACACCTCTGATTTGACAGCACACAGCTATCAGGTGAGGACCAAATGTCATATACAATACTTGCAATTTCTCAAATTCAGTATTTGTAAGTAAATGAGTTTAGGATCACTCAAGTGTTATTCATCCTTTGTCTTATAAAGGACATGCATGACATCTGGAACAAAGTCTGCTATGAATCTTCCTTGAAAAGAAAGTGGATTAAAGAGCTAGATGAGATATATACCAAATATGAATCTGAGAGAAAAGCTATGGTATGTGGTCTATATTATGTAAAGCATATGTTCTCAGAGTCAGTAGAGTAATACACTGCCTATTTGTCCCTCTTTCCTAGATTTCAGCATTGTTGAGAAAGTTCACCACAAAACTGGAGAAAATCAGTTATTTGATGCCGTGTGATATCCACAGACTCATTGACAGTGAAGCCATGGTAGTATATTCTACATGACAAATATGTATTTGTCTGTTTTCAGTAGTTTTTCGGTATTTCAATATGTTTTCCACAGATGATAAACCAAGCTCTGCTAGCAAATCGACGTGCTTTGGCCAAACTGTGCTTGAATTTGATGGAGAAACATTTGCAGATGGACATTTTCCAAAGGCTGAGATGGGAGGAAAAGCTCCAAGATTGGAAACAAATAAAACTTAATGATGCAGTTACCCGGTTCAGGTAGGTCTGATGTAAAAAAAAAAATTGGGAAAATTCCCTTGACAGAAAAGTAATGCCATATTGTTTACCAACATTGTGCATGATCTGTCTGATGAGAATAGTTGGCAATGGGAGTTTTGCTGGTTACGATAGTTAAGAATCCTACCAGGGCCACTAGAATATCGTATAGGGGAAAGATATTATCTAAAATACAGCATATACCCATATTTATGTTCTTCCTGCAGAGACGCTATGAACAGCCCTCACATTCAGAACCCTAAAAACATTCAAGATACTCTGAGCACTTTGAAGTCAGATCAGAAAACAGAGAGTGATAAACGCATCCAAACACTGGAGATGATTAGGTGAGAAATGAAACACTGATTTCTAGAATTACACGCCATTTCTTCAGTGAATGTTAGTTAACATGTAACATTTACTTACATTTTCTGCCCCATATCAAGAGACATGACGCCTCCAAGAATCTCAAAGTCATCAGTTGCAGAGTGGTATTCAGCACTGTCTGTCATCAATGAGCAAATAGGTCAGAAATGTGGTTCTCATTACAGTGATGCAGCATTATAAAATGGTAATATGTGCTCTTTGTCACTTTGTGCACTTTAAAAAATTCCTCACTATGTTCCATTTCTTCAGATTGTATTCACGTTGCCACAATGGAAAAACTTCATAAAAACTTTGAAAACAACTGGCAATTATGTTTGGCAGAGGTTGATCTCTTTAAGGTGAGAAATAACTTGTGTTTTCTCATTTGTCTTGATTGTCAAAGCACTACAGAAATGCAACGGTATTCTCAAATCTTTACACACAGACAGAGGTGTCCACATACGGATTCACCTCAGATGAAATACAGAATATTGTTAACGTGGAGATACTACCTCTCATTGGCCAGCGCCAATCACAAACTGAGGTCTATTTGGAAAAACTTGATGTAAGTTTTGTTTCCTCAATTCTTTAAATGAAATCTCTCCACTTCTGGACTATCATGTTATATTGTGTACTTTAACATTTTTACAGAAAGCTTTTGAGTGTTTAGCCAAAACCGCAGCTTATGACAGCAAGTGCCTGTTCAAGTTTATGTGTGGGGCAGCTCAGCTGTGGGAAAACCACTGTGCAGGCATGTTGAACAGAGAACAGCAGCTACAAAGTTCACTGGAGTCCCTCAGTCAAGTCCACGAACAAGAGAACCAGGCAAGATTTTGTTAACTGTTTTATGCATTTCTCATAAGTTATGCTTGTAATATTCATCTTTTTTGCAGTATTTTGTAACATTTCACACCTTGACATGTTTGAACATGGATATGAGCTGTCAAATGTCTCACACTACAGAGGAAAGAGGCCCAGCTGGATATGATGTTGGACAAACTCAGGCAGGAAAGCTCAGACGAAGCTCTGAAAGCCTCTTTAAAGAAGATACTAAACTATTTGGAAGAGGTTAAGAATGGGTAACACACATTGAGATTTCTTTGTTGTTTGTTCATTAAACTATCTGAACTTCACTATAAAAAGAAAAAAATCAACAAAATAATGAAAACCTGGACATTTTTGTAAATCCTTTTCCTGTATTGTTCTTAAGGTATATGAACATTTATAAAGAGGAAGTTGAAAATGTGGAGTCCTACCCATCATTAGTCTTGGAGGAATTACAAGTATACAGTCATTCTGTCAGCCAATTCTTTAATGTCAAAGAGATTTATGGCCAGGTACATATTCAAAATTATCAAACAGGTGTGCACATCCCAAATACCCAGATCGGGATCAGGTGCAGAACAACTAAGTAATTTAAAGGAAAAAAAAAAGAAAAAAGGATTGAAGTTCGCACACTGAAAAGGCACATTGTGCCTGATGAAGTCCTGTGGGTTGAAACGTTGCTAATAATAAATTAATCCTGAACAGCTACTTTTCAGTGTGCGAACTTCAATCCTTTTTTTTTTTTTTCAGGTACATATTCAACCAGAACAATGCTGTTATCTCCGTTTGTTTAAAGACAAATATTGTTAAAATAACTTTTAATTTTCATTACAGGACTCAAAGGATTTTTGCCAGCTTTATCCCTCTCTTAAACTTGGTGAGTTGAAAACTAACATCGAGGAACTGTATTATTCTGTTACCTCTGAACCACCCATTTATCATGTTTATTTTGGTGTTTACTCAGGTCAAAGCATGACAAATATTAAAAATCAAAGATTGGAGGCAGAATTTGAGGTGAAACACAGAGGTGCACAAAAGCCACATTTCAGCAATCAAGGAAGCTCAACATTCAGCTCGTCCAGTGCAATGGTAATGACACATACAACTTACCCCTTTTATTTTGTGTCTACTTAAATATTTCATTTCCTCTTTTTTTGTAGGATGACCAAGATTGTAAGGCTTTCGAATTTTCAGTCTCTCAAGCCAAAGAGACTCTCACTACTGTAAAAGGAAATGTGTACTACTGCTGTGGTTTTCACACTACCCACAATGAGGAACAGGAGACAGACCTTAAGGAAACCGAGCTGGTTTTCTACCCAAAGGTTCTCGTTGTTGAATTGCTAAAAGAGTAAGTGTAGTCAAAGTAATAGAATGGAATAATGCTTTGTTTGATCATATTGATGTCTATCTTGTGTTCTTCCACTGATTTGTTCGAAAACAATATAGGCTACTTACAATCTACAAAACGAAAGCCAGAAGCTAGAGTGTTAGAATCTGAAATGAAAATTGTGCAATAATACAAAAAATCCATGTTCTCTTTAATATTATTTACTTCTTCTTGCAGTTCTTTCAGTTTACTTTATATTATTGTTTTTTCTTTTTTTGTGGGTAACAAAGAACGAAATTAATATTGAAAAACCTCTGTTTTGTTGCTCCATCATAGTGTAAGACAAACATTTTTCAGCCATCTGGAAGAGAGGTTTCATATTGCTCTAACCAACACTGTCACTGGTGTGGAAGCCAAGAAAGAGAAACTGAAAGCTGAGCTGGATCTTCGCCTACAGCTCCACCAACCTCGTGCTGCAAGAATAGAGATGGACATTCACAATGTCAGAGCAGGTTTGTCCCCTCATCACATCTAAAGCTATTTTGGCTTTTACTTATTTGGAGTAGTGTAACAGCCCATGTGAAAAACAAGCATGCTTTAGCATACATATAAAAAAAAACTTATTAATAACTTATTAAAACTGTAATAGTACTTATTACAGGAATATTATTATTATATAATAATAGTATAACTGAATGTAATGTTTTCAGACATAAAATCTTTTTAGACATACTTAAGTAGGATTTTCTTGGTACATTTTTTTTATTTTTTTCCCTTTGAAATATAATTAAAGTGTGCTGTTGAATTTACTCATAAGCGTTTATGGTAAACCAAAAAATCATATAATTTCTATTGAAACTTGTATGTCACATGTTTAAATATATTTGTAATTACGCATTTATGATGACAAAGTTGCAATTTAGTGCATTCAAAATATATTTTTGTTAAATTGAATATTGAATAACACACTATAATTCAAATTAAAATCAAGTGTGCTTTAGTATGTTTGTAAACATCAAAATAAGTGTACTTCTCTAAATCATGACAAAAGATTAAAATATGATTTTATACACTTTAAAGTAAAACCTTTAAATTGCATTATGATAAAGTGCACGTAAAAAGTGTACATAAGTGTTTTAAGAGAGTGTACTCTCCTTAAGTGGCCTTATTAATATTATAAGTACTTTTTTAGTTTTTTTTAAATATACCTTTAATATTTGAAGCACACTAAGTGCACATTCAGTACAGTTAAGCGTACTTCTTTTTAACAAGAGAGAAGTAAAATGTTGCAATCTGGCATTTCATAACTCTGTTTATTACTTGGTCAGCTGAACTAGTGCTACATCGAGGACGCATGGAACGACACTGCAAGGGTGTACTGAACGTCCTAGAAGGCTGCCGGACAGAAGTACAGGAGTTACAGATCCAGCAAAATAAACTGACGGAAGACTTCCTAATGCAAATCTACAATAGAGAGAAAGATTTTACCCTTGCCACTAATTCCGAAAAGTAAATGAATGAAAATGAACAATGTGTAGTAGTAATTATGTGTACAGTTTATACACAATCACAATCTCACACTTATTCTGGCCTTTTTATTCACAGGATAAATAAACTTCGTACCTTGCTTCAAACCAACCTGAACAAGCACATCAGTATCATCCAGACTTTACAAAGAGATTTAAGACAGAAGACAGAGTTCAGATTGGAGGCCCTTAGGGACTCAAACGTTCAGATAATGAGATCTTTCAAGTATGTCATTGACATTCTCTGTATGAGTAATTATAAGTGTTGTGTTTCGCAGTGAATATATATAAAATTAGAATATATTATTAATCATTGATGTATTTTCACAAGATTGTTTTCTGAGGGTGGGAATTTTACACCCCAAGAAATTGAAGCATTTCATTCACATCTGGAAAAAATGGACAAGCGCATTGATTCTGCAGAGTGGGCCATAATACAGGACATGGAAGAAAGAGAAACAAAGTGTCTGGAGCGGGTAGAGATTAAAGATTTATTAATTAAAGAATTATTAATTGGACAGGAAGTAACAGTGAGAATCCATTTTTCCTCAGGCCAAGGATATACTCAGGAAGTTTGAGGAAAAATTCAGTTTTCTTGCTATCGATCTGAAGTTTCTTGAAAAAATGCAACAAATTTTTACAAATACACGGGTCCAGATCAGAGGCGAGGTATTTTAAGCATATCATTTAATCTTATTTCATTTCCTTCCCTCTGTCTGCTGTTCATAATCTGTTGAATTTGTATTTGTCTGCTCAGGCTTTTAAGAGTAACATGCAGAAAAAGGCGATTGACAGCATGCTGAGTAACTTAAAGGAAATGACTGCTGAGTTTGACCAACCCAGCTCCAATAAGAAGGTAAATGCCCTAATACATTATTAGATTCACATTTATATAATTATAATACTGGTCTACAGAAAACAATTTCTATTGTAGATTGTAACCATAGTGGTGATAACCAGTTTAACAACTTCTTTGATGGAGGAACTAAAGAAGAGGTGCCAGTACCTTGACTGCTTCTTGGTATGGCATTACACAATCTGACGCTATAGGCATGTTGAGATGTAACCCCTATAGAAATGGATGATAATAGTTTGATATATTTTTATAGGATGCCTCTATGGCTGTCCTCCGACCACAGACTCCACTTCAGGGGGCTTTTGCAGTTGCAGCTCGCCCTAGGTCCCGTATACAGGAAAAAACAGGCAGTCCAGATGGAGACGGCCTGCTCCATCCTAGCCGTATTGGAGTGTCCTTCCTGGATGATGTGGCAGTGGGGGTTATCAAAGGCCTGCTCAAGTCAGTGTCCTTAAATTTAAAATGTTCACCAACATTGTCGACATAAGTGACTCAATTCCACTGAAGTGATTAAATTTTTCATTTTCATTTGTGTCATTGGTTCTGTTGTGGGCGACTATTTGTAATGCCCTCAAACAGGAACACGTCACGTGTTGAATGAGGAAAAATTAAGAAATAAACTACTTTTCTTGACATACATAATGTCTGTTTCCTGCTAATAGGGTAGGCAAAGCACAAGACCTCAAGGAGGCAAACTTTGACCCTATAGAAAGACGCCCTTCAGCAGGTTGGATTGTTTATGTGTCCTCATCATTTACAGTAATACGGCTGTTGTGGTGTTATTAGTTTGCCTTTTTACACTCATCTGTGACTACTTTTTGTGGTTTCTTTTAAATATTGTAAATTCTTTGCCTTCAGCAAGGTTAAACTCCCCTCTTGGATCAGATTGGAGGTCAGGAAAGAGCCCCAGTCAGTCTGGAATAGAGACTCTGCGCAGAAAGTCAGTGGAGTCAATGACCGCCCAGAGGTTTGACATTTCAAATATGACAAGAGAGAAAGGAAATTAGGAAATACCATTAAAGAAGTGGCTGTGTCTCTCTTCTGGTGGTAATATAGTATTATAGTACTATAGTAATAAAAATAATAATAATCTGGACACATAGAAAACGAGCTGTAATAATTAGCATACTTTCCATTTAGTGATCATATAAAATGGACATTTATGATACAAAATGTTTTATAATTTCTTTGAAACATTTCTGTCAATTTAAGGAGATTCTCCAAACCCAACCGCTTTGATAAGAAGTTCCTTATTTTTGGCTCAAAACCTGAAGAGCAGCAGGACAGGTCAGTGCATTTGCTGGCTATTATTTTATATATATCTTTTTCCCATGTTAATTTCACGTTCTCTGAATATTTTTTCATTTCTCAGTGTTCCCTTCAAAGCTTCAATCAACAGTATTCTGTGGAAAGCCAATGATATTCTCCTCTTGGTGGCAGAGGTACTATGAAAAAATATTAAAAGTGTCAATCTGTTTTATGCAAATAAGGTGTTAAAACAGTTGATTTTGGACTGAGCCATGTGTCACCATCAGGAGTTCTATAAGAAGAAAGAGCGCCGCCCTATCACTCGGCCTGAGCAACTGCAGGAGACATTTGATCAGTGTGCAGAGGAGATACACAAAAGACTTCTTATCTACCAGAGCCAGTCACATGATTACCACAACAGCTGTCTGCAAGGTTAACCCATGAGATATTGTCCAAAATGTTACTTACAAAAATAGGCAAAAAATTTGTCCAATTACAATGCATTTATCACGATGATGTCACTGTTTGATGATACTGTTTGCTTGTTAAGTCTGACGTCAAAGGTCACTGTTTCTGCCATCATTTATTTACCCTTAAGTTGATCCAAACATGTTTGAATTTTTTTTCTTCTGCTGAACACAAAAGAAGATATTCTGAAAAATGTGGGTAACCAAACAGTTTCTGGACCCCATTGACATCCGTAGTATTTTTTTATCATACTATATACACTATATTGGCAAAAGTATTGGGACACCCCCTTCTAATGAACAGGTTTGACTACTTTAGTAATTTCCATGAATTTCACAATGTCTCTGTGTATAAGGCAAAGTTCAAAAAGAAATGATTGATTGAGTCAGTGTGGAACAACTTGACTGGTCTGCAGAAAGCCAAGTCACTGAATATAAACCTAACAGACAACTCAGATCATTAGGATCGAGTCAGTTAGAAATACCAAGGGTTCACACAAAACAAGGGGAGTCCGCTTTTAGCTATTATGCCGCCCGCAGTTGGAACCAGCTTCCAGAAGAGATCAGATGTGCTAAAACATTAGCCACATTTAAATCCAGACTCAAAACTCATCTGTTTAGCTGTGCATTTGTTGAATGAGCACTGTGCTACGTCCAAACTGACTGCACTACGTATAATCATTTTCTATTCTTAAATGTTTTAAATCAATTTTTAAATCACTTTGCTTTTATTGTTGTGATTATTATCTTTAATTATTATTATTTTTAATTACTATTTCACTTCCTTTTATGTAAAGCACTTTGAATTACCGTTTATGAAATGTGCTATATAAATAAACTTGCCTTGCCTAGAATATATCCCTATATAATATATTTTGTTCAACAGAAGAAAAATACTCATACAGGTTTGGAAAAGATAATGACAGACAGGTAAAATACAATGTTTTTAATATCAGTACCATAGGCTGCCTTGCAATCCTGTAATAACAATAACAGAGATCTGATTACAAGACAAAATAATGTGCATTTCTAATATGTATGACAATATGTGACACTTTTCTCTGTGTAGAATTTCAGCTGCAGTTGAAGGCCATTGAAGAGTTTCTGTCCAGCGTACCTGAGAAGCTTTTTTCTAAACTAAGAAATCAATACCTTGAGGAGCTGATGCAAAACATGACAAAAATTGAACACCGGTTTCAACTAGCTCAGCAGCATAGTGAACAAAAGAGGGTATGTGAACAAATGCAGAACAATGGTGAGAGCAGAGGAAATTAGTCTATCATCCCATCCTATGAAGTTCCTCCCATGTAGTCACTGAGGAAGAAGGCATTAAACTGTCACAGTGAAAGAGTACTATTATCTACTTCAGATATTTGCAAAGTATGGCACACATGAACCTGTTGTTATTCATAAAGAATAGGTCACCAGGTTTGTCCTATTTTGTGGCCTGCTGTCATAGAGGGAGCACAGTGGTCAGTTGCGTGTACGTCTGAGCCATCCGGCCTGTGAGACAGAACTGAAGCAACTGGTGCTGGCTGAGGAGGAGAGACAGACAAAGCAGAGACAAGCCATCCAGAATACCAGACAGGAAGTTCAGGTTACAGACTTGGTGCTTTAACTCAAATAATTTCTGTTCTGCTTTTGTTTTGTTTTTTAATCACAAAAGTTAAACTTGGTCTTCTTGTTTCTGGAAAGGCCTGTGCTCTAAAAAATGCAGAGGAATTTGTCACTGCTCTTGCCAGGTTGGCGGAGACCTTGCTCTTCCAATTCGATAACCTCATAACCATTCATGAGGTTCA